>NC_084750.1:35404462-35644462 GCF_033978785.1 Entelurus aequoreus | reverse complement strand
CAAAAAGGCATTGTTTTTTTGAAAAAAAAAATAATTAAAGTTGAAATTTTTTAAAATACCAGTTCTGGCAATTTTATTCTAAAATCAGGTCAAATGTATAGCAGTGTTTCTTTGTGTTGGCCCGCGATCGCCCCCTAGAGGGCCTGCCAAAAAATGTTTCTCAGCTGAGGTCTGTATGGGTCACAGCGGTACTTGGTTGTAATACACTTTCTCACCACTTGTGGCAGTGATGACAACATCACGCAAACAGAATAATGTTGTAGTTAAAGATATAGAGACGTTTAAGTGCAAAAAAATATGACTGAAGTGGAATATTTTCATTTTACTGACAATTTATTCATTATAAATATATTTGTTTAGCACAAGATAATTGTATGTAAACGTATTTTTTGTCAGTGACTTGAGTCCCTTCTCATGCAGTATATCTGGTTAGCACTTATTTTTCTATTAAGCCTGATCTAAACATAAACTTTATGTGTTAAATAAATAATAATCTTTGTGATTAACACATGCTTTTAAGATTTGAAGATTTTAGTCCTGACATTCCATGCATTGCATGGTGGGGCCCCTCAGAACATCACTGATTTGCTGTGCCCCTACTCCTCAGGGCGCAGACTCCGGTCTTCAGGCCAGGGTCTTCTAAAGATTTAAAAAAACTTGTTTTAAAACCCGTGGAGACCTGGCATTCCAGGCTATAGCTCCCAGACTCTGATCTTGACTGTGTTGAAACTTTTAAGAAACTTCTCTTTTTAGTAAAGCTTTTAGTTAATGCAACTTGTAAGCATCATTTTTAATCCACTTTGTATCCTCTCTATGATGTTGCCCCTGTTGTTTTAAATGAATTGTTGTTTTACTTTACCTATGTTTTGTACAGCGCTTTGTGATTTTATCCGTGAAAAGTGCTTTATAAATAAAATGTACTTACTGTATTTTTCGGATTATAAATCGCTCCAGAGTATAAATCGCACCGGCCAAAAATGCATAATAAAGAAGGAAAAAAACATATATAAATCACATTTTTTGGGGAAATTTATTTGATAAAATCCAACACCAAGAATAGACATTTGAAAGGCAATTTAAAATAAATAAAGAATAGTGATTGCCATTTTCTGCTGCATATTTCACTACTTCCAGCTTGTAACCTGCAGTATATGATTTTCTTTTTCGGTGCCATTTTTGTTCAGCCCTTCTCAGTTTTTATAAGTTACCGCCAATGTTGAAATTATCCATTTTCATAGGTACGGAAGTAGTAGCATGTAGCATCTTTTTTTTCACAATGCACTTCTGCCATGACCCGCCCCCGCCAAATTTGTATTGGTTGACATGTGTGTGTGTGTGTGTGTGTGTGTGTGTGTGTGTGTGTGTGTGTGTGTGTGTGTGTGTGTGTGTGTGTGTGTGTGTGTGTGTGTGTGTGTGACGATTGCTGATATACGCCTAGTCCAGTGGTTCTTAACCTGGGTTCGATCGAACCCTAGGGGTTCAGTGAGTCGGCCTCAGGGGTTCGGCAGAGCCTCCGCCACGGAGGTCAAGACACACCCGACTCATCGTGTAAATAAAAACTTCTCCCTGTCGGCGTATTATGGATACCCCCAAACAATGTTCCCTCTAATTTTCCATGTGTGAGCAAACGCAAAAACTCCTTGAGCATTTGGTGAAGCGCATGTGAGTGACGTCAGACCTGCAGCACACCTGTCCTAAACCTGGCTAAATAACAAGTTCAATTTTTATTGTTGTAATCAAATGACAGCAGTCATTTCCATGAGATTATTTCCTAATATAAGTGTTTTGGCCCACTTACAATGCCTATAGCATATTGTTTTTCATGAGCTGTGTACTAGTATTATATGTCTGGGTGGGGGTCCTGCTTTGGAAATAATGTGTACCCCTTTCAGATATCACATTTAGTCCCCACCAAAACATTCACATGTTGCACAATGAGATGTAAACACGGGATCATGTGTACATTCCTGTAACTTTCTGTTTGTAAAATATATCTTTATTAGTATTTCTTTAATATAATAACATCATTTTAGGATTACGGTTCGGGTTCGGTGAATGCGCATATGAAACTGGTGGGGTTCGGTACCTCCAACAAGGTTAAGAACCACTGGCCTAGTCTCTTACGTGAATGACATAAATAATATTATTTGATATTTTACGGTAATGTGTTAATAATTTCACACATAAATCGCTCCAGAGTATAAATCGCACCCCCGGCCAAACTATGAAAAAAAACTGCGATTTATAATCTGAAAAATACGGTACTTACTTTCATATCATTTGACAAGGTTGTAAACTGTAAGTATAATTATTGAATATGATTAAAATTCCTCTGCAATGGAAAAGTAGGTCCCCCGAGGTCAAAAAGATTAAGAACCCCTGATGCAAAGAATACCCATCCCTGGGTAACAATTGTTTTGTTGTACTGAGACGCTGAATGTTTTAACAATTTGACCTGAAAAGTTGTGCTTCTAGAGAGGACTATGTAGGTGAGCTCTGATACCAATTGTCATAATCTCAATTCGGCGTCTCATATCGAGTGAAATCCCTCAAATGTCCACTGTCCTATCAGAGGCCTTGGAGATGTAGCAGCAGATCACCACCAGGGTGCAGCATACCAACACAGATGCTATCTGCTGAGTGCTCTCAGCTGAACAGAACACCACACACACACACACACACACACACACACACACACACACCCACACACACACACACATCAGCTCCACAGCTGGATACAGATCAAGGACGTCTCTGCCAGGGAACTTCACAAGGCTTCACTATCAAACATAAGCCATCTGCTGGATGGATGCATAGATGCATGATCAGCAAAAGCCAGGTTGTGTACGACTGCGCTTCCTTCACAAGCTTGTGTGTGTGTGTGTGTGTGCGTGTGCGTGTGTGTAGTGGAGATAAACATGCTTTTTAAGGGTTCTTGGAGGCCCTGGGTGTTGAAAAGATGAGCTGATGGGAATTCCAGGCGGAGGGTTTCCTTTGACAAAAGTGTGAATTGAGTGGGGAGCGGCACAACCCAGGCTTGTTCAGGCTTGTTGGAGGATGTTCAAGACTTTGGAACGAGCCCCCATTTTCCATTTTATGGGCTGTTTTTGTAAATAAAATAAAAAAAATCTATGGATTTCCACGCAATTACTGCAAATGAACACCCAATTGGAACAAACCTGCCGTGCTGCAGACAAACAACAGATCTCGTGATGAAAGAATGCATGGGAAACACTATTCTAGAATATTTAAAGCTAGAGATGTCCCACTGGTGAGGGCGGTCGCATCTCTCTCCGCCTTCAAAAGCACCTGGGTCGGACTCTTGAACTCTTGAACTCTTGGGGCCGGCCTCGGCCCATAAAGACAATCCAACATCTCACCCAAGTTAATTGGGCATACATGCACGCATATACCCTTCCCCAATCAACGCCTTCACCACTGCTTTATTCCTCCGGGGTTGTGGGGGCTGAGCAGCGCTTAACAGCAGCTGCTGGCCTCCAAGGTCCTGTTGGATGACTTTGTTGCGAGTTTGTTGTGATTAAATGTACCTTGTTTATGTGTGCCATGCTATGTGAGGTTTTTTTTCCTCGGACTCAGTCTGGACCATTCTGAGGGTCCAGCCTCAGACTGATATTTTTTTTACTTCCACCCTCCCCCCAATGTCACCTTTTTTCCCACCTTTTTGAGGAGCGCCTAAGTGAGGCTGATCCGTTGGCGGTCCCGTCTTGTCTCCCTGTAACGTATGTCTGCTCTTAGCGGGATTGTGCCGAAAATGTAATTTCAGTTCTTATGTGTCTTGTACATGTAAGAATGGACAATAAAGCTGATTGATTGATTGATTGATAAGGGCTTTTTTGCCGATATCCGATATTCCGATATTGTCCAACTCTTAATTACCGATATCAACCGATACCGATATATACAGTCGTGGATAGGGATGTCCGATAATGGCTTTTTGCCGATATCCGATATTCCGATATTGTCCAACTCTTTAATTACCGATACCGATGCATACAGTTGTGTAATTAACACATTATTAAGCTTAATTTAGACAACAAGGTATGGTGAAGAGAAGGTCCTTTTTTTTTTTAATTAATAAAATAAAATAAGATAAATAAATTAAAAACATTTTCTTGAATAAAAAAGACAGTAAAACAATATAAAAACAGTTAAATAGAAATTAGTAATTAATGAAAATGAGTAAAATGAACTGTTAAAGGTTAGTACTATTAGTGGACCAGCAGCACGCACAATCATGTGTGCTTACGGACTGTATCCCTTGCAGACTGTATTGATATATATTGATATATAATGTAGGAACCAGAATATTAATAACAGAAAGAAACAACCCTTTTGTGTGAATGAGTGTAAATGGGGGGAGGGAGGTTTTTTGGGTTGGTGCACTAATTGTAAGTGTATCTTGTGTTTTTTATGTTGATTTAATTAAAAAAAACAAAAAAAAAACAATACTGTTAATAAAAAAAACGATACCGATAATTTCCGATAATACATTTTAAAGCATTTATCGGCCGATAATATCGGACATCTCTAGTCATGGAATTAACACATTATTATGCCTAATTTTGTTGTGATGCCCCGCTGGATGCATTAAACAATGTAACAAGGTTTTCCAAAATAAATCAACTCAAGTTATGGAAAAACAAAATGGCAACATGGCACTGCCATATTTATTATTGAAGTCACAAAGTGCATTATTTTTTTAAACATGCCTCAAAACAGCAGCTTGGATTTTGGGACATGCTCTCCCTGAGAGAGCATGAGGAGGTTGGGGGGGGGGGGCGAGGTAGCGGGGGGTGTATATTGTAGCGTCCCGGAAGAGTTAGTGCTGCAAGGGGTTCTGGGTATTTGTTCTGTTGTGTTTATGTTGTGTTACGGTGCAGATGTTCTCCCGAAATGTGTTTGTCATTCTAGTTTGGTGTGGGTTCACAGTGTGGCGCATATTTGTAACAGTGTTAAAGTTGTTTATACGGCCAACCCTCAGTGTGACCTGTATGGCTGTTGACCAAGTATGGCTTGCATTCACTTGTGTGTGTGAAAAGCCGTAGATATTATGTGACTGGGCCGGCACGCAAAGGCAGTGCCTTTAAGGTTTATTGGCACTCTGTACTTCTCCCTACGTCCGTGTACACAGCGGCGTTTTTAAAAGTCATACATTTTACTTTTTGAAACCGATACCGATCATTTTGAAACCGATAGTTTCCGATATTACATTGTAAAGCATTTATCTGCCGATAATATCTAATATCGGCACTCCGATATTATCGGACATCTCTATATGTACAGTATACTGTATATACAAAACCCAAAACCAGTGAAGTTGGCACGTTGTGTAAATCGTAACTAAAAACAGAATACAATGAGTTGCTAATCCTTTTCAACTTATATTCAATTGAATAGACTGCAAAGACAAGATATTTAATGTTTGAACTGACAAACTTCTTTTTTTTTGTGGCAAATAATCACTAACTTAAATTTAGTAGTAGCAACACATTGCAAAAAAGTTGGCACAGGGACATGTTTACCACTGTGTTACATGGCCTTTCCTTTTAACAACACTCAGTGAACGTTTGGGAACTGAGGAGACACATTTTTGAAGCTTTTCAGGTGGAATTATTTCCCATTCTTGCTTGATGTACAGCTTAAGTTGTTCAACAGTCCGGGGGTCTCCGTTGTGGTATTTTAGGCTTCATAATGCGCCACACATTTTCAATGGGAGACAGGTCTGGACTACAGGCAGGCCAGTCTAGTACCCGCACTCTTTTACTATGAAGCCACGCTGCTGTAACACGTTGCTTGGATGGCAACATATGTTGCTCCAAAACCTGTATGTATCATCATTAACGGTGCCTTCACAGATGTGTACGTTACCCATGTCTTGGCACTAATACACCCCCATACCGTCACAGATGCTGGCTTTTCAACTTTGCGCCTAGAACAATCCGGATGGTTCTTTTCCTCTTTTCCACAGTTTCCAAAAACAATTTGAAATATGGACTCATCAGACCCCAGAACAATTTTCCACTTTGCATCAGTCCATCTTAGATGAGCTCGGGCCCAGTAAAGCCAGCAGCGTTTCTGGGTGTTGTTGATAAATGGCTTTGGCTATGCATAGTAGAGTTTTAAGTTTCACTTACAGATGTAGCGACCAACTGTAGTTACTGACAGTGGTTTTCTGAAGTGTTCCTGAGCCCATGTGGTGATATCCTTTACACACCGATGTCGCTTTTTGATGCAGTACCGCCTGAGGGATCAAGGGTCCGTAATATCATCGTTTACGTGCAGTGATTTCTCCAGATTCTCTGAACCTTTTGATGATATTACGGACCGTAGACGGTGAAATCCCTTAATTCCCTGCAATAGATCGTTGAGATATGTTTTTCTGAAACTGTTCGACAATTTTCTCACGCATTTGTTCACAAAGTGGTGACCCTCGCCCCATCCTTGTTTGTGAATGACTGAGTATTTCATGGAAGCTGCTTTTATACCCAATCATGGCACCCACCTGTTCCCAAATTTAGCCTGTTCACCTGTGGGATGTTCCAAATAAGTGTTTGATAAGCATTCCTCAACTTCCTCAGTCTTTTTTGCCACTTGTGCCAGCTTTTTTGAAACACGTTGCAGGCATCAATTTCCAAATGAGCTAAAATTTGTAAAAAATAACAAAGTTTTCCAGTTCCAACATTAAATATCTTGTCTTTGCAGTCTATTTAATTGAATATAGGTTGACAAAGATTTGCAAATAATTTTTGCAAATCATGGTCATCATTTCCACTAAAGAAAAACATAAAACAGCAGTTGCACACTCGAGAAGCTGAACTGAACACACGGGTTTACCATCTCTCTTGCTTGCATTCAGTGCGCATTCACGGCCTCACAGACACATTTTATTAGTCGGATATTACAGAACTCTTTTGAAAAAATGCTAACTTTTCTCACTCCAGGGTTGAAAAAATAAAATCTGAGGGCGCCACAATGAGGAGGCAGAAGAACCACATGTGGCTCCAGAGGGTTGCAGATTGCTTCAACAACCCCCGAAATGGATACAGCGAGTGTCAGTTTCTGGGGTTGTTGAAGGAATATCTAAAAGTTACAGTAGTACCTCAAAGTACCAGTTTAATTATGTCAGAGACACAGCTTGTACGAAACCCAAAACCAGTGAAGTTGGCACGTTGTGTAAATCGTAAATAAAAACAAAATACAATGATTAGCAAATCCTTTTCAACCTATATTCAATTGAATAGACTGCAAAGACAAGATACTTTAACGTTCGAACTGGAAAACATTATTTTTTGCAAATATAACCTCATTTGGAATTTGATGCCTGCAACATGTTTCAAAAAAAGATGGCACAAAAAAGACTGAGAAAGTTGAGTAATACTCATCGAACACTTATTTGGAACATCCCACAGGTAAACAGGCTAATTGGGAACAGGTGGGTTCCATGATTGGGTATAAAAGCAGCTTCCATGATATTTTCAGTCATTCACAAACAAGAATGGGGCGAGGGTCACCACTTCACCATCTACAGTCCGTAATATCATCAAAAGGTTCAAAGAATCTGGAGAGATCACTGCACGTAAGCGGCAATGCCGTGACCTTCGATCCCTCAGGCGGTACTACATCAAAAACCGACATCAGTGTGTAAAGGATATCACCACATGGGCTCAGGAGCACTTTAAAAAACCACTGTCAGTAACTGCAGTCCGTCGCTACATCTGTTAGTGCCAGTTAAAACTCTACTATGAAAAGCGAAAGCCATTTATCAACAACACCCAGAAACGCCGCCGGCATAACCGTGACACAAACTGTACTTACAGTGCCTTGAAGTCTTGGTGGAACACACAAAGTGAAACCAAATTCAGGCTGCAGCTATCAATTAATTTAGTAATTGATTGATTAAATAATCCGTTAGTTTGTTCGATTGATCAAGTAATCGGATAAAACACATTTTATAGCAAATCTGTTCAACTGGCGTCCCCCAAGCTTTTCATTTGGCCCACCGAACATCACCCAAATAGCCCTGAAGAAACCATTCAAACTGGGGTTGATTATGTATGCAGTACTTCTGCCATCCCGTAGGGGGCTACAGCGAAGCTCATGTGTCACAATGAAGCAGCATTGGGGTCACAGGAAGAAGACTACTCATCCAAAACCAAAAATGGCACTATCGACCCTGAAAGAAATCTCAATAAATTCTCAATAACTTTTGTTCTGCCCCGAGCAATTGCTCAAGTCATTGTTTCCTATCGGACGTTTTAAGCGACGGACACATTATTCTGGACAAGCGGAAACAACAGTAAAAATCCACACGAAAGGTTCATTACAACTTGGTCAGATCTTTGTAAGTAGATGTTGTACATAAAATTGAAATTGCTGACTTTGTGATGTCTTTTGTATTTGTGGTTGTGTTGGTGTTTGTCTCAGAGTAACCCTGGCAATCAAAGTTTAATATACGTAGTGCTAAATTAGACCAGTAGAGGGAAATAACGCTGCATCTTTTGTAAATACACAATGGCTGTTACACTTTTGAAATGTTGATTTTACGTTAATAGAAAATAATTTAAAAGAAAGAACATTATGTCTCAACAAAACTTCTGGGGCTTCTGTTTCTTCATGCTGTTAACTATCTGTTGCACACGCTGGAAACGAGTGGTGAGGGCAGAATAATCCATTTAGTGACAGTGCAGTGTGAAGTTTACTTTGCATTTAAGTAAACGCAGTCTTAAAGAAAAATAAACTCCGGAGGCACTTTCTGACGAAACATGCAAGTTTCGAATTCTGGCCCTTGAGCCCTTGGGCTCTTGAAACTGCGGCCCTGTTATGGACAGTAGTTGAATTGTCCTGCTTTATAGCCTCAACGTGTATTTAAAGACAAATAGTTGAAATAATCAAAATGTTTTCTCTTAATGCGGTCCGGATTTTATAAATTTTCATTAGTTACTCTCACTGACTGATGAATCAAAGCAATATAGCATAAATTAAAGTTTTTTTCCAATCAAAATAATCATTGCAGCCTTAAACTTATTTAGTATTTTTGCTCCTTCGGCCTGACTTTTTTTTTAAATTACATTCCTTTTGACTCCATTTCTGCATTAAAATCAAGCTTGGCATTGCAGAAAGAAATCATCATAAATGCAAGTGGGAGTGTAGCCGACTTGGCAAAACAGAGTGTAGCCGACTGAAGCAAAAGGAGTAAAAAACGCCAGCCAAGGACGTCAAAATAATAAATGTCCGACATTTATCCATGAAAATATGGAGAAGCCGCTGGAAGGATATACTTTAGAAGCCCAATCACTGAAGTAATTTCTGTACCTTATTACCACAGTACTTCATAAAACTACTGTAGTTGTTTGTTGTACATTCTATCGTATTTTTTCAATATAATATGTCATACCTAAAAGTTTGTTTTAACTTGTTAATAGTGTGGTGTTTTGGGGGGGGCAAGCACCGATTAAATACATTTCACTTTATGCGAATGTTTTGCGTTACTAGTTCTGTCACACAACCAATTAAGCTTATAAGTGGAAGTTCTACTGTAACTTCATTGTTGTATTGTTTGATTCTGCAAAAAGACCCAATGGAAATGCTTTGACAAATAATTAATAATTAAACACATTTACGGTAGATTACAATTACAAATTAAGCATTTCTGGGGTTTGTTATTCACAGTGGCAAACGTGCAGCAACGTCCAAAAAGCCAGCACGGTGGTACAGGGGTTAGTGCATTTGCCTCACAATACGATGGTCCTGGGTTCGATCCCCGGGCTCGGGGTCTTTCTGTGTGGAGTTTGCATGTTCTCCCCGTGATTGCATGGGTTCCCTCCGGGTACTCCGGCTTCCTCCCACCTCCAAAGACATGCACCTGGGGATAGGTTGATTTGCAACACTAAATTGGCCCTAGTGTGTGAATGTGAGTGTGAATGTTGTCTGTCTATCTGTGATGAGCTGGTGACTTGTCCAGGCTGCAGCTCCAGCATCCCACGCTACCCGAAAGGGATAAGCGGTAGAAAATAGATGGATGGATTGTTGAAAAACCAAAAAAAAGTAGCAGCTTATCTTCCGTAAACTACGGTATATGAATGTTTAAGATGGACACTTTTCGAGCGTAAAACATACACAGAGAATGTCTGCAACTTGTGGACAACAGAGCAGACATCAGAAAATAACAAAGACTTTGGTGGCGTTATTTCTGTAATTATGATTATTTATTATCATTTTCAGTTATAATGAATTAAAACAGTGACAATGAGCTCTAAATGTGTTTTACTGCCATCTCGTGTCTGTGACATAGAATGAGGAACAATATTTGTTTTCCAATTTATGTTGCAATTTTGTGCTTTTTGAGGTTGAGTTTGCGAGGAACACTTAAAACATTGATAGCAAATTCTTAAAATTGCAAGTTGATTAAATGTTACTGAAAAAAATGACACATTCAATCTAAAGTTTTCTGAGAAAGTGGATAAAGCTGCATGATGATATGCTCTAGTTTGAGTCACCGTGGCACAAATGGAACTGCCTACCATCCAGAATCCTAATGGTACCGCTAGGCTGCTTTCTTAATCCATCCTGTCATACAAAGTGCAAATAATTCAAAATAAAGTCTTCTGTGATTTTGTTTTGATTGGACGTGGCACCTTAATGATTCCGGGCTTCCGGATGCCGCCCAAGCACTTTTTGGATTCAATCAAGAATCTGTGATAGTCAGCAAGCAAGCAGACACCTGCTGCTCACTTATTAGCTTATGCAGCACAAAAAGACACGTAATTAACCAAAGTGGGACTCTGCATTGCTGAGCTCCAAACTAAACGATGCCCAGGAGCTGATTGGTGTGTTTCCAGGCGTGCTTTATGATTCACTTCACCTGGGAATATGTGAACAAATTACATAAACAAACTTCATTACAGGGGAATAAATGGGGACTTTGATTAGTAGAGATGGCGATGCTTTTTTACATCATGGACTTCTACATTTTTATGGATGAGCAATTTTTCTTATTGCGTTAGGGATCTAGTTTCCCCACTAATTCAAAATCACCATGACATGACGAGAAATCGCAGTTGTTCAATAAAATAAGTATCAATCTATCCAGCTAGAAACAAAGTGCCGGTCTATTTTGTTATGGTTGGCACGGAAACGAAGACAACAAGAATGCTGGAATATTGTGGATATAATGTCTTCAACACTTGGGCTGTGAATCTTTGGGCACCACACAATACGATTCAATTTAATTCTTGGGGGTAAAGATTAAATTAAGAATCTAATCTCGATTCAAAATCTATACTTTTCTTAGTAACATTGGATGCCAGTTCTGATTAACTACATTTCTCCATATAATAGATAAACAGCTCTGATACATTTTTATATTACTTAAAAGAAAACTGGTTTCCTAAAACATGTATAAAGTCAAATACAAATAATGCAACTGTTACCTTATTTTTCAGACTATAAGGCACACTTAAAAGCCTTTCATTATCTCAAAAATTGACAGTGCGCCTTATAACCCGGTGCGCCTAATGTACGGAATAATTCTGGTTGTGGATACCGACCTCGAAGCTATTTTATTTGGTACATGGTGTAATGATAAGTGTGACCAGTAGATGGCAGTCACACATGAGAGATACGGGTAGACTGCCGGATGACGCTTATGTTTTGTTTGTTTAAGAAGACGTTTCACCTCTCATCCAAGTAGGCTTCTTCAGTTAATGCTCTTGGCCTTAGATTGGTCAGATCTAGTCTAGCGGCTGGTGCCAAAACCCCATTTATTTATACTCTAATACCAGGAGGGTGTGACTGAGCAAGGATGGTTTCGCCCTATCGTAGTGAGAAAAACGACTGCTGAGATGCAAACAAGCAATCCTAATGTCGATGCCATTGACAGTCGTTGAAGTGTAATTTCCCCTAGTTAGCATTGAGATATTGTTTGTGTTCTGGGCATGACGTTAAAGTGCATCCGGCAGTGGAGGCTCCTCTATGGGGTCTTGGGGCACTAGGAGGTTAACCCCTTTACTACTGTTACCCCAGGTGGCCCTTGGCAAAGGCCTAGTACCTGACTGCCCCCTAGCCAGGGATACGGTGAAGACCTCAACGGCGGAGCAGGTGGAAGACGGTAGATTTAAGAACTACCACAACGGCCACGATGGCGGAAGAAGGCTGCAGCAGGAAAGGGTCTCCAGTCGTCTTGGACTCCATGCCACTGGACCCTGACCCGATTCTGTCAAGGATTGTGTGGTGACTGTCTGTGCACCAGTCTCCCCACAAAGTCACACACAGGCATCCTCCATAAAGGGATACACCCCTACCAGGAGGATCGTCATACTCGTTCGAGTGACCGCCGATGATGATGATGATGATGATAAACAACACCACAACTTTAAATGTTCCATTGAGAATATAGAACATTACACACGGCGCTCAAAAATCTGTCAAAATGTTTTAGTACGACTTTTGGTCAGCTATGAAGCCACACCGCTTGATGGATTGTCAACATACGAGTATTATTATGGTATGTGTATAAGGACCGCAAAATGGCACCGATTAGCAGACATATTATCTGGCGTTTTGTTTCACAATATTATGCAAAACCAACTTTTCTTACCTTCGGGTACCTGCTGATCTGTATTTGGGATCTGCATAAGTCCTGAAAATGTGCACTCGTTCGCCATTGTAGTCCGTGAAGACACTGTAGTCAACAAGCGTCTTCTTTTTCTCTATCTTCTTGTTATGGGACATTCATCCTCTGCTGTTGCCATTTCTAATATAAAGTAGCGTAAAGTTTTAACTTGTGTCTCGCTATGGACGCACTAAAAGATAGATAATTAGATAATTCACCCACGGAACTTTAGAAATTAGAGAGTTCCGGTCGGCCGTTTTTTCACAGGACACATTTCCGGCGTTGTTGAGCCACGGATGAGGAGATGCTGCTCCATTATTGTGTAGTAGAATTTCTGACCTTTTGACCTATATTTCTTGTCTTTTAAGAATGTCCGCTCATTTTCAATACTCTTGTATTTTTGTGCCATTGAATGGACCAGTTGTGGGACAAAAGTGAATATTAAGTCGTGCCAACCTGTCTATAGAATGTGTTGACCGTCTAAAGGATTCGAGTTGTTATGGAACAGATAGGAAAAGCAAAACAAGACATTGACGCACTCGATAAGGAACGATGACGCACAACAGACATATAAAAAATGGCAGAAGACCGGAACTCGGGAGTGATTTTGGCTTGTGTGTGTCTTGTTTGCTCCGGAGTAACTTGTGGTTTGTCTGCACGACCAACTCAATTCCACCTGCACTTCTGATAATGGGTAAATAAATGTGTTGTACTAAACTACTTTTGCTGCCTGCTTAAGCTTCGGACAATCCACTACACAAATGATTGAAGTAAAGTCTGAATGTCATTAAACAGTTAGCTCCATCTTTTGACACTTCTTCCACTCCCGTCCTTGCACGCTACACCGCTACAACAAAGATGACGGGGAGAAGACGCTGCCGAAGGTGAGCCACGTAAATAAGACCGCCCACAAAACGGCGCATCCTGAAGCGATTGTCAGAAAGCGGCTTGAAGATGATCTGTAAAACATAATCCATGCAACATTTTGACCAAAGAACCACCATTATGTGTTATGTAGACCAGTGGTTCTCAAATGGGGGTACGCGAACCCCTGGGGGTACTTGAAGGTATGCCAAGGGGTACGTGAGATTTTTTAAAAATATTCTAAAAATAGCAACAATTCAAAAATCCCTTATAAATATATTTATTGAATAATACTTCAACAAAATATGAATGTAAGTTCATAAACTGAACATCAAATCAAGTAGGCTATTCCATTCATTACCATAAACCCAGAGTTTCCCCCGTGCCATGATGGTTTGACCCTACCTGGCGGTGCCACACGGCACCAACTGTCGATCAACTATCCATGTAGAAAACAATGGAGGCTTGGTCAAAGTGTAGCAGTAATGCAGCTGAGACATGTGGACATGTTCCATAAATATTGATGTTAAAGATTTCTTTTTTTGTGAAGAAATGTTTAGAATTAAGTTCATGAATCCAGATGGATCTCTATTACAATCCCCAAAGAGGGCACTTTAAGTTGATGATTACTTCTATGTGTAGAAATCTTTATTTATAATTGAATCACTTGTTTATTTTTCAACAAGTTTTTAGTTATTTGTATATCTTTTTTTCCAAATAGTTCAAGAAAGACCACTACAAATGAGCAATATTTTGTACTGTTATACAATTGAATAAATCAGAAACTGATGACCTAGTGCTGTATTTTACTTCTTTATCTCTTTTTTTCAAACAAAAATGCCTTGCTCTGTTTAGGGGGTACTTGCATTTAAAAAATGTTCACAGGGGGTACATCACTGAAAAAAGGTTGAGAACCACTGATGTAGACCACAAGGAAGTGTTTTCCATTTTTAAAAAAAGTCATAATATGACCCCTTTAATGCGCCTTCTTTTGTATGAAAATAGACCCGCTCGTCGGCAGTGCGCCTTATAATCCGGTGAGCCCTATGGTCCGGGAAATACGGTACATTCCTGTACTCTGTCTTCTTTTCCTGGCTCTGCTCTCTATCTCTCTCTCCACTGTCTGCATGCGGAAGGAAGGTTGGAGCTCGGGGCACACCTGTGGGCAATCACTAGCTCATTATGTAAGCTGATTGCACTCACCGGTTGTTGTTGTTGGTTCTTTCCCTGACGTCTTCCATTCACATCAGACCACGCCAATTATCTCCTCACTACTTTTCCCTGCCTGGACTTGATAAGTGCCGTGTTTTTCGGACCATAGGGCACACCGGAATATAAGGCGCACTGCTGATGAGCGAGTCTATTCAGGTCTTTTTTCATACAAAAGGCGCGTTAAAGGGGTCATATTATGATTCTTTTCTAAATGTAAAACACTTCCTTGTGGTCTACATAACATGTAATGGTGGTTCTTTGGTCAAAATGTTGCATGGATTATGTTTTACAGATCATCTTCAAGCCGCTTTCTGACAGTCGCTTCAGGATGCGCCGTTTTGTGGGCGGTCTTATTTACGTGGCTCACCTTCGGCAGCGTCTTCTCCCCGCCATCTTTGTTGTAGCGGTGTAGCGTGCAAGGACGGGAGTGGAAGAAGTGTCAAAAGATGGAACTAACTGTTTTAATGACATTCAGACTTTACTTCAATCAATAACGGAGCAGCATCTCCTCATCCGTGGCTCACTAGTGCAACAACGCCGGAAATGTGTCCCGTCAAAAACTGTCCGACCGGAACTCTCCAATAACTAAAGTTCCGTGGGTGAATTATGTAAACCCACTACACTGGTAGTTTTTAGCGCTTCCATAGCGAGATATAAGTAAGAACTTTACGCTACTTTATATTAGAAATGGCAACAGCAGAGGATGAATGTCTCATAACAAGAAGATAATGAAAAAGAAGAAGCTTATTGACTACGGTGGCGGACGTGCGCATATTTTCAGGACTTATGCAGAACCCAAATACACATCAGCAGGTACCCGAAGGTAAGGAAAGTTGTTTTTTTATAATATTGCGAAACAAAACGCCAGATAATGTCTTCTAATGGGTGCCATTTTGCGGTCCTTATACACATACCATAATAATACTTGTATCTCCGACTACAGTAGCCGTAATGGGCCGACAATCCATCAAGCGGTGCGGCTTCAAAGTCGTACTAAAACATTTTGACAGATTTCTGAGTGCCGTGTGTAATGTTCTTTATTTTCAATGGAACATTTAAAGTTTTGTTGTTGTTTACTGGCGTCATATTGCAGTCCACACATATCTCTTATGTGTGACTACCATCTACTGGTCACACTTATCATTACATTATGTACAAAATAAAATTGCTTCGAGGTCGGTAAGCAGAACCAGAATTCGGCGCACCGGGTTATAAGGCGTACTGTCAATTTTTGAGATACTGAAAGGATTTTAAGTGCGCCTTATGGTCCGAAAAATACGGTATTTATTTTGTTACTTTGTATTTTTTGTTGTGCCCCGATTCTGTCCACCTTTCTCTTCACTAGTATTTTTGTTTGCTACTTTGTCTACCTGTTTTGTTGTTTTACCTTTTATTGTGCTTATATTAAAGACTTTGTAGGCACAACTCTGCCTCTTATGCTTTCACTTAAATCCCGTACGAGGGAACCCTTACCCAACAAATTAAAAAAATATGTTTTTCTGTAACTGCACAATACTGAACCTGGAGTTGGGGGAGATGTTCCAAAAATTGCAGAAAATGTATATTTTCCCTTTTTTTGCCTAAATGTCATAAGGGGGGCCCTTTACCCCAAAAATGTTAAAATTGTCTTTCTTCAACGGCACATTACTGGTCCTGTAGTTGAGGGTGATGTCCCAAATTCCTTAAGAGTGCCTAAAAGACCCAAAAATGGCAGAACATTTATATATTTCCCACATTTTTTTCCTTTAAAATGTTGTACGAGGTGGCCCTTACCCAAAAAATGAAAAAATGGTCTTGCTTCAACCGCACATTACTGGTCCTGGAGTTGAGGGAGAAGTCCCAAAACCTCATAGAGCGCCGACCAGACCCAAAAATGGCAGAAAATTTATGTTTTCCGTCCCCCTTTTTTTAGTTCAAATGTCGTAAGGGGGGACCCTTACCCAAACAATTTGGGTAAGGGTTGTCTTGCTTCAACAGTACATTACTGCCGGACTCCTGGTGAGGATTTGGGACATCTCCCTCAACTTCAGGACCACTAATGTGTGCATTTATAACTTTTTTTTCCCACCAGTGCCATCGTTTTATGTCTTACCTTATTGTGCTTATATTTAAGACTTTGTATGCACAACTCCGCCTCTTCTGTTTCTGGGGTCTATTCTGCTACAAGAGCGTAACAGAAAGAACCAGCCACACAGATTGACCCATCTGAAGCGGACTCTCTCAAAGGGGCCCTGCGTAACCTAGCGCTACACCTACACCAACAGGAGGAGAAGTTTGCTGAGTTTGGCAACAGTCTTCCTAGCCTGTGCTCCCACCAAGATGCTAGAATGCCGGCTCCAGAAGCTCGGTTTTCTGCGGTGCTCCAGCCCGGCTGACCCCCAGCGCACCCCCCAACTCGCTGATTCCTGCCCTTTCCTGTCTCGCCCTGAACACTTTTTCTGGAGACTCTCGCGATATCCGCCCATTTCCTATCCAGTGCCAGCTTCACTTCGGACTTCAGCCAGTGGTGTTCCAGTCTGAGCGTACTCGCGTGGCTTTTGCTACCTTCCACTTGTCTGGGAGAGCAGCAGCATGGGCCACGGCAGAATGGAGTCGTCAGTCAACGCTCCGCCGCTCATTTTCTGCGTTCTCAAAGGCAATGGAAAACATCTTTCAGTGGACTCTACCAGGAAGGGGGGCTTCTCAAGCTCTCCTACGGCTGCATCAGGGGGCACTGAGGTGTCTCTGACTACACCATTGAATTCCGGATACTGGTAGCCTAGAGCGACTGGAACTCTGCTGCCCTCTTGGACGGTTTCTGCTTGGGTCTCGACAATCGCACCAAAGACCATCTTGTACTGCTCCAGCTTCCCTCGGATCTTGACAACCTCATCTCGTTGGCTGTTTTAATAGACAAGAGGCTCGACGAGCTGAAGGAGGATCGCGACAAGCAGCTGGGACATGCTGGGCTCAACGTGGGATTTCAGACTATGTCCGGCTACACTTCACACTAACCATCGCCGGCTTTGGCCTGCCTACATTCCAATCAACTGGGGGGCAGTCGTCTCACGTCAGCTGAGAGGCTTTGTCGCAAGTGCCAGCGCCTGTGCTTATACTGTGGGCAGGATCCCAATTCTTTCAGGGGGTGTACCATTCGTACGGTCCACCGACACTCTGAAACACGGGGTTCCAACACTTTGATGGCTCTTCCTTCGCCACCCTCCTTAACAGCACTGGCATCAAAGGGAGTCGAGCTGCCAGCTACTCTTTTTTGGAAATCTAAAGAACTTAAAATAACAGTATTTATCGACTCAGGTACTGATGACTGTTTTCTTGATGAAGATTTTGTCAAGATTCAGAACATACCTTTTTTTTTAGATTTTCCCAAAGTCGTACTTTCTTGACGTACGCCTTTTAGCCGAAGTGCTGTTTCAGACCCGAACCACTCCTGCTACGCTTGTCGGGTAATCATGTCAAAGAGCGTAAATCTTTCAGCATTCCCTCTCGTTCCGCTCCTGTTGTCCTCAGGCTTACCTGGTTTACCACGCACAACCCCCTTATGGTTTGGAATAAAGTCACAATAACGAATTGGAGTATTTGTTGCCGTTGCCTCAAGTCCGCGAACCCACGTTCGGTTGTCACTAATGCCACCATGTCTGAGGAAATCGACCTCACCCATGTTGCGCCCGCCTACCATGATCTCGGCAAAGTGTTCAGTAAGGCCCGTGGACTATCGCTTCCACCTCATCGACCATAGAATTGTGGTACGACCTTCTTCCAGAGACTCCGTTACCCACCCGCTTATGTAATATTTCACGGCCTGAGCGCGAGAACAATATATCACATTGTCCCTAGCTTCTGGTATCATCTAACCTTCCTCTTCTCCACTTGCTGATGGATTTTTTTTTTTGTCGAGAAGGACAAGTCTCTCCGACCACGTATTGATTATCAGGCGCTAAATGGTATCACCATAAAAAACAAGTATCCTCTTCCACTACTTGACTGAGCCTTCAGCTCCATTAATCACACAACATTTTTCACTAGAATTGATCTCAAACGTTTACCGTCGCAGTCGCATCTGGAAGGGCGACAAGTGGCATTTAATACCCCAATGGAGCATTTTGAGTATTTAGTTATAGGCCTACTGAAATGAAATGTTCTTATTTAAACGGGGATAGCAGGTCCATTCTATGTGTCATACTTGATCATTTCGCGATATTGCCATATTTTTGCTGAAAGGATTTAGTAGAGAACATCGACGATAAAGTTTGCAACTTTTGGTCGCTGATAAAAAAAGCCTTGCCTGTACCGGAAGTAGCGTGACGTCACAGGTTGTGGAGCGCCTCACATCTGCACATTGTTTACAATCATGGCCACCAGCAGCGAGAGCGATTCGGACCGAGAAAGCGACGATTACCCCATTCATTTGAGCGAGGATGAAAGATTTGTGGATGAGGAAAGTGAGAGTGAAGGACTAGAGGGCAGTGGAAGCGATTCAGATAGGGAAGATGCTGTGAGAGGCGGGTGGGACCTGATATTCAGCTGGGAATGACTAAAACAGTAAATAAACACAAGACATATATATACTCTATTAGCCACAACACAACCAGGCTTATATTTAATATACCACAAATTAATCCGCATAACAAACACCTCCCCCCTCCCGCCCATATAACCCACCAATACAACTCAAACACCCGCACAACACATTCAATCCCACAGCCAAAAGTACCGTTCACCTCCGTAAAGTTCATACAGCACATATATTTCCCCAAAGTTACGTACGTGACATGCACATAGCGGCACGCATGTACGGGCAAGAGAGCAAATGTTTGGAAGCCAAAGCTGCGTACTCACGGTAGCGCGTCTGATATCCAACTCAAAGTCCCCCTGGTTGTGTTGCTGCAGCCGGCCGCTAATACACCGCTTCCCACCTACAGCTTTCTTCTTTGCTGTATTCATTGTTCATTAAACAAATTGCAAAAGATTCACCAACACAGATGTCCAGAATACTGTGGAATTTTGCGATGAAAACAGACGACTTAATAGCTGGCCACAATGGTGTCCCAATATGTCCTCTACAATCCTTGACGTCACGCACAGACGTCATCATACCGAGACGTTTTCAGCAGAATATTTCGCGGGAAATTTAAAATTGCACTTTACTAATCTAACCCGGCCGTATTGGCATGTGTTGCAATGTTAAGATTTCATCATTGATATATAAACTATCAAACTGCGTGGTCGGTAGTAGTGGGTTTCAGTGGGCCTTTAAGATCCCCACTGTTTTGAAAGCCTCCTAAACGACGTCTTCCGTGACATTGTCGTCCGTTTTGTTTTTGTATACCTTGATGACATTCTGATTTCTTTCAAGCATGCTAGAGGAACACATTCAACAAGTCCGCTTAGTTCTTTAGAGACTACACCACTAACGTTTTTATTTGCGGTCTATTATGTGCTACTGAATCATCCGCATGGTAAAACTTCGTAATGTTTCATACTATATTCAGAAATGTTTTTTAAAGTTATTTTACACTTCATACATTGTCCCAAACAAATGAAGAATTTGTCCCACATCTGGGGTATTTGAGATCTGGTCCTGCATGTCCAATATTCCTGTGATGAATTACAGTTTGCTGTGCTGCAGGAATTAGGAGCAGAGCCAAAACGTATTGAATGTTCTAACGACGTTGGAACAATCATTTCCCAAGAGATGCAGGGTTCTGCACAGGAGGTTTTGTTCTTCTCCAGGTGGGAGAGCTGTGGGGCTCTGTTCCAAATAGGTGTCAACAGAGAATGTGAGGAAAAGCTGGACCTCATGACTTTAATTTTAATACTTCCTCTCATTGACCACCATGAAACCAATCAGCGACTATTGTTTGTCATCACGTAGTGTGTATGACGTATAAACACTTGTTATATGTACAGTATACTGTATATTAAAAACCCAAAACCAGTGAAGTTGGCACGTTGTGTAAATCGTAACTAAAAACAGAATACAATGATTTGCAAATCCTGTTCAACCTATATTCAATTGAATAAACTGTAAAGACAAGATACTTAACGTTTGAACTGGAAAACGTTATTTTTTGCAAATATTAGCTCATTTGTAATTTGATGCCTGCAACATGTTTCAAAAAAGCTGGCACAAGTGGCAAAAAAAGACTGAGAAAGTTGAGGAATGCTCATCAAACACCACAGGTGAACAGGTTAATTGGGAACAGGTGGGTGCCATGATTGGGTATAAAAGCAGCTTCCATGAAATGCTCAGTCATTCACAAACAAGGACGGGGTGAGGGTCACCACTTTGTGAACAAATGCGTGAGCAAATTGTCCAACCGTTTAAGAACAACATTTCTCAATAAAGCTATTGCAAGAAATTAAGGGATTTCACCATCTACGGTCCGTAATATCGCCAAAAGGTTCAGAGAATCTGGAGAAATCACTGCACGTAAGCGATGATATTAAGGACCTTCGATCCCTCAGGCGGTACTGCATCAAAAACCGACATCAGTGTGTAAAGGATATCACCACATGGGCTCAGGAACACTTCAGAAAACCACTGTCAGTAACTACAGTTGGTCGCTACATCTGTAAGTGCAAGTTAAAACTCTACTATGCAAAGCCAAAGCCATTTATCAACAACACCCAGAAAAGCCGCCGGCTTCGCTGGTCTCGAGCTCATCTAAGATGGACTGATGCAAAGTAGAAAAGTGTTCTGTGGTCTGATGAGTCCACATTTCAAATTGTTTTTGGAAACTGTGGAAAAGAGGAAAAGAACCATCCGGATTGTTATAGGCGCAAAGTTCAAAAACCAGCATCTGTAATGGTATGGGGGTGTATTAGTGCCCAAGACATGGGTAACTTACACATCTGTGAACGCACCATTAATGCTGAAAGGTACATACAGGTTTTGGAGCAACATATGTTGCCATCAAAGCAACGTTAGCATGAACGCCCCTGCTTATTTCAGCAAGACAATGCAAAGCCACGTGTTACAACAGCGTGGCTTCATAGTAAAAGAGTGCGGGTACTAGACTGGCCTCCCTGTAGTCCAGACCTGTCTCCCATTGAAAATGTGTGGCACATTATGAAGCCTAAAATACCACAACGGAGACCCCCGGACTGTTGAACAACTTAAGCTGTACATCAAGCAAGAATGGGAAAGAATTCCACCTGAAAAAGCTTAAAATATGTGTCTCCTCAGTTCCCAAACGTTTACTGAGTGTTGTTAAAAGAAAAGGTGATGTAACACAGGGGTGAACATGCCCTTTCCCAACTACTTTGGCACGTGTTGCAGCCATGAAATTCTAAGTTAATTATTTGCAAAAATAAATAAAGTTTATGAGTTTGAACATCAAATATCTTGTCTTTGTAGTGCATTCAATTGAATATGGGTTGAAAAGGATTTGCAAATCATTGTATTCAGTTTATATTTACATCTAACACAATTTCCCAACTCATATGGAAACGGGGTTTGTATGTATGTATGTATGTATGTATGTATGTATGTATGTATGTATGTATGTATGGAAAAGACGTGTTCCTGTCTCACAAAGGGATTGTGGATGACTTGTTTTCCTTTTAAACTTTTTGAAACATCTAAAATTGTTAAAATATCATACATTGAACAATGGGGATCAATGTATTTGTTGCTGACCCAGTTCGTGTCAACAACGTGTCAGTCAACAACTCAAGTCCTCCAATCAAGTAAAGACTCAAGAAAATTCAGCGCTTTCCAACCAGCCACGGTGTTTTCATAACCCGCATCACATTCTTTTTTTTTTCTTCTGTCTTTGACAAGGATATACTAAGTTCCTTTTTTCTGTTGTTCATACCAGGCTCTGTTTTGACAGCGTAGTGAAAGAATGGCACATATAACACAAATGTCATACACTCCCTTGCAGGAACAACAACGGATGGTAGACGTGGTTAAAGCCAACAAGCAGGGGAAATACCACGCTATAAATATATGCAGCACATAGTCGAGGAGCGGTCGGTGGTGAGTGGCAGTCCTGGATTTGAGATTCTCCGAAGTTGGTGCAGACAGCAAGTAAGGAAAGAAATGATCTGTGGTTTGTACGCTGCACACACATAATTACCTACGCAAATAGAGTTACAATATACACACAGCTGAAACCGATTCCTCTCAAGCTGGCTTTCCTGAGAGCGGCTCAATGTTTGGTCATCTCTCCAGAGTTACGCTACATTACACTTGTTATGTCTGCGGCCCACCAACCTGCTGCCGGACTACAAAGAAGTCAACGTAGTGTAGGTGAGGCTAAATCACAGTCAAAATACCCCAACTGATGTATGGTAGATTTCATTCCTGCAACACAAAGTCCTAAGAATCCAAAGATAATGGCCACTTAAGCCCTGTCTACATTAAAGTTAAAGGCCTACTGAAATGATTTTTTTTAATTTAAACGGGAATAGCAGATCCATTCTATGTGTCATACTTGATCATTTCGCGATATTGCCATATTTTTGCTGAAAGGATTTAGTAGAGAAAATCGACGATAAAGTTCGCAACTTTTGCTCGCTGATAAAAAAAAGCCTTGCCTGTACCGGAAGTAGCGTGACGTCACAGGAGCTAGTATTCCTCACAATTCCCCATTGTTTACAATGGAGCGAGAGAGATTCGGACCGAGAAAGTGATGATTACCCCATTAATTTGAGCGAGGATGAAAGATTCGTAGATGAGGAACGTTACAGTGAAGGACTTGAGAGACAGTGATGGACGTATCTTTTTTCGCTCTGACCGTAACTTAGGTACAAGCTGGCTCATTGGATTCCACACTCTCCTTTTTTTATTGTGGATCACGGATTTGTATTTTAAACCACCTCGGATACTATATCCTCTTGAAAATGAGAGTCGAGAACGCGAAATGGACATTCAGTGCCTTTTATCTCCACAACAATACATTGGCGAAATGCTTAAGCTACGAGCTAACGTGATAGCATCGTGCTTTAACTGCATATAGAAACAAAAAAATAAAGCCCTGACTGGAAGGATAGATAGAAAATCAACAATACTATTAAACCGTGGACATGTAAATACACGGTTAATGCTTTCCAGGCTGGCGAAGGTTAACAATGCTGTGCTAACGACGCCATTGAAGCTAACTTAGCAACTTAGCAACGGGACCTCACAGAGCTATGCTAAAAACATTAGCTCTCCACCTACGCCAGCCAGCCCTCATCTACTCATCAACACCCGTGCTCACCTGCGTTCCAGCGATCGGCAGAAGGACGAAGGACTTCACCCGATGCGTTTGGCGGCCCGGAGACGTAGGAAGTCAAGGTGAGGTCGGCGGCTAGCGCGGCTAGCGCGGCTAGCGCTCCAACAAAGTCCTCCTGGTTGTGTTGCTGTAGTCCGCTGCTAATACACCGATCCCATCTACAACTGTCTTCTTTGCAGCCTTCATTGTTCATTAAACAAATTGCAAAAGATGTCCAGAATACTGTGGAATTATGAAATGAAAACAGAGCTTTTTGTATAGGATTCTACGGGTACCATAACTTCCGTTACTCGGACTTCGTCACGCGCATACGTCATCATACCGCGACGTTTCAGCCGGATATTTCCCGGGAAGTTTTAAAAGTCACTTTATAAGTTAACCCGGCCGTATTGGCATGTGTTGCAATGTTAAGATTTCATCATTGATATATAAACTATCAGACTGCGTGGTCGGTAGTAGTAGGTATTGTTGCGTTTGACCAGATGTTCCTCCAAGTGGGATGTAAAATGCTGGTCAGTCCCAAGTTCCTTAATGACATATCAACTGAACTCAAACGTACCACCAAGCACAGAATAGGTATTTTGTAATTTTATTGTCAAAGCTTTGGCAATAATGAGACCAGCCTCGAACAACACATACAAATGCGCAGCCCAAGTTGATCTGGCCTTCCACAGCCAAAAGCAACTCTTTTCACCCAAAGAAAGCCCCCATTTCCCCTCCCCCCTCCTCCCAACACTGATAAGAAGAGAGACTTGGGGGTTGTGTTCACATTCCTGATGGTTTACGACCCTATCTAACCAGGCAATCTGAAGACAAAGAGAAACTAGTATACAGAGTAAAAGAAAGGGAAAAAATGAGCTGATTCAAACCTGATTATGAATAAAGAAATAGCTCTTAAACATATGCATTATCCACAATCCCCCTTCAGATCTTATCCAAAAGATCTCTCCTACGAGAGCAACACCTCTAAAGCACGCCCCACATTAAAGTAGGTGCTGTAGTTTTCGAGCAAGCTATCGATAAACAATCAAACCATAGTTACATGGGAGAGAGAAGGAGGGAGTCAACGTCAATGTCGTCATTGTCAGGGAAGGAACCTAACGGTCCCTGAAAGTCACCACTATGCTTGACCCCCTTCAGTGACATAGCAAGCCCAGAACCAGGGTGGGGTTGACCTTTGACAGCTCTAACAATGATGCGGGTGCATAGAGACCTAGCACAAGGGGCAATAAAGCATCCGCATGAGGTTATGACGGCCAAGAAAACTCCAATGGAGACCAGGGCCGACTTAATTAGGTCAGACCACCTGCCAAAGGTGTTATGAAGCCAATCTTTAAAGGGGTCAGAGACACCGGAAACTTCAGTAAGTTCTTAGGCTCTGAGGCCTTCTAAGGCGCTCTGGACCGAGCCAACGGGGGCAGCATTGTTAGGAAGGAAGGTACAGCATTGGTCACCAAACATTGCACACACACACCTTCTTCCTTGGCTAGGATGCGGTCAAGGGCTATGCGGTTCTGGATGGCCATGAGGGAGGTCGGGGCAAGTTGTTCAGCAAGTCCCTCAACGGCGTCACGAGTCAGGTTGGTCAGTCTCAACAGATTATAAAAAACATAGTTAATGCGTTCTACATTTTTAGTAGCAGTCACAGGGAAAATAGCACCAATGATAGGAAGGTTCTCGAAACCTGCACAGGATTCACACCACAATTTGTGCTGTGAGGGGACCCCTCTTGGTTGGCCTATTGCATCAAAGTAAACACCATCAGGGTTCCTCATCAGATCAAAGGAGCCCTTTACACTCCTTCGAGATAAAACATGGCGGCGTCGGCAAGAAGTTAGAGAGGCCGCTGAGACAGGAGTTACAAGGGGAGTTAATTTGGTACCCACTAGGGTGAGTGGGGTCACCAGTCTAACCATAGCACAAAGCCCTACGGATAACTTTGGGATTCTAATGTACAATCTGTGCTCCCCACAATACCAGAATAAGTCAGCTCGTGCCCAAGGGCCTATCCTTGAGCCATCTATCAGTGTGGTGCACCAGGAAGGGTTAATGTCACCCAATTTGTTGGGGGACGAAGAGGGTCCTTTGAATTGAAAACACGTGTAATTCAGCTTTTGGGCCACAAATGGAAGAAGTCGGGTGGAATTGTCAACAGGAGGGTACACACTAGCCAACAAATCGCACCCTGGTGGCGTGGGTTCAGAGAACAAGGAAATAAGACAGTTTGAGCCATTTATGTCAGTCAACTTAAAAGGAGCGGGGTAAGTGTGGGGAAAAGGACGTCCAGCGGAACAAGCAACACAGTCACCCAGGTTTTGGCATCCACCTGAGCCACAGGTTTACCTGTACCCGCTCCTAAGGTCAAAGTTACCAGGCCTTCGGTGGTGATGTCATTAGCACGCACAGATGTGAGAGCCTTTGAAACACCACCAAGGTGGGGTGGTACTTTAGGTGCTACAGAGGGTGTAGAGGTAGTTAACGCCCTCTCAAGGACATTAATTTTAATAATTCCTTTAGAGTCTGTATCAGTCAGGTCAACCCCCAAAACAACATAAAAGGGACGATGGGCACCACTTACCATAGTATGTTGTCTGCATCCGACACCGATGGTTCAGGGTTGAGTCGTCACAAATATAGAGGTTATTACCACGGTAATAGCTATTGTGTCCCCCGTAATTAATCACACTGCATAGGTCAAAAAATAAGTCTTGCTATCCTCTTTGACCCAGTCTATTTAAAGTCCGCTGTTTGTTCTTAGACACTTGTCAGTCGCTGTCGTCAGGAAGGATGAACTGAGACACAAAGACAGTAGAACACGCCCAAGCACCAGTCCGTCAGGGAACACTACCGGATGTGACATCCTGCTTTTCGTCTATCAAAATCAGAGTAATTCAGGTAACGAAACGGGGATAAACATCAAACTTTTCACTTAATATAACGACACAGATAGTTATGCTGAAAACAAGCAAGAGAAATTGGATAACTTCGAGTATAAAGGCTGGTCTCAAATAAGGATATACAATATAGAAGTTAAAAAGAGTAATATAGGTAGAAAATCTCTCTCTCAGCGTCGTCTTCTGGGCTGTAGGATTATGTGTGTGTAATTAAAGCCTCGCTCTTCTATGACACTAAAAATGAGTCGTTTTCTGCTCCCGTTCTTCTTCAGCTGCCTCAGGCTCAAAAGGCGCTGCTGGGGGTCGAGTGGGGCAGATGTAGTGGCGATGTCAGCAATGACATCCGCTGGTAATCTGTCAGGTTCTTCAGCAGGAGTGTAGAGGGAGAGGTGGTACCAGGTGTCCCCTTTTCCAGCTAGTCGAAGGGCGTGAGACGTCCGTTCCACGACCTTGAAGGGACCACCTGGGCTCCGTCCACTTGCGTTTGATGACCTTGATCTTGACCCTCTCAGCGGCCGGAAGGGAATCTGGAGTGGCGGGCTGTCATCCTCGTATCTGTACAGAAGAACTGGCACACAAATTCTGCATTTTTTGTGTAAAATACCATTTTGGTTTTACGCTGAGTCCTCCTTCCATGGCGGCTGCTGGTCCTGGGCTGACCTGTATGCAGTTCATAGGGTGAAAAAACTCAAAGGGCGGTAAAACAGTTTTATTCACGGACCTTCGAATGATCATTAACGCTAATTGCAACATGTCAATCCAATTAAATTTGGTCTGTGCACAGATTTTAGCCAATTAGTTTTTAATGTTCTGGTCCATCCTTTCAACCTTACCTTGGGACTTAGGATGGTACCCCAAACCTGTGTTCTAGTCCGAAAGCCTTTTCGACCAAGGCTAAGTGAGGTTTTTTTTTTGTTTTTTTTAAATGGTTGCCGTTGTCTGACCTAATCTTTTTGGGGAAACCATGTCGGGGTACTAGGTCATTCACAAGTCATTTAATTACTGATGTTGCATCCTCTTTTGAGGCTGTTGTTGCTTCCGGCCAACCACTGTGATTGTCAACACAAGTCAGTACGTACCTTTCCCTTGTACCGTATTGATCATATCAGTGAAATCAAAGACTATACATGATTCACCCTGACCTCCTCCATATTCTAAATTTGATCTACTAAACTACTATCGATGTGTAAAATCGTTATTTTCAAATTAAAATTAGTTATAACTTCTTACCCACGGTAAAAACGTTAAAACTATGGAATGTGTCAGAGTCGGATGATTGTCGATTTTGTTCCAAGGAGTCTGTATCCACCCTCACTCACCCCCTTCTGTTTCTGAAAAAAAAACTGTGTTAGTCATACTATCACTTTCAGAAACATCTAAGAAAAAGGTCAGCTAATAGTCAAGTAGCGGAGGACAGGTCATGTTTGAGGTCAATGATTGTCTCTTTAGCCTCTATGGTCCACTGGGGGGTGTTGTTAGGGTAGGGGACCCCTTAGCAATATCACAAATAACTCAAACTCAACTAAACCCTAGCTTTTATGTAACTTATTCAATATGGTGAAAGTAACAAATATGTTTATATTTGTATTGTCACCAATACTAGAAAAATACTACCCTTGTGGCGAATGCTTTAGCAATAGTATTTTGAAATTTTACCACACCTGGTAGCCCCAATAATTCATTAAGTCAAGCTCATGTTGTAGAAAGTTGAATGATGCGGACACGTTTGTTACTGAATACTTTCTATCAGACTTCTGCCATGGCAACTTTGTGTATGTAATGAGCAACTATAATTATTTGATATGCTTAAATGTGTAATGTGTCGTTTTAGCTCAGCTGTTGTGTAGCTGCTAGCTCCTCGTAGCCTACAGGTGTCTAAAGTGCAGCCCATAGTTATGTGTTTAACACAACTATGTGCTAAACCTAAACAATTGAAAATGTGGTATTTGGGTGTCGGTGTAATGTTTGGCAGCTACGCCGTGTCTTATCATTGCACCTAAGTTCTCTGGTTTTGTAGGCGAGACAGAGAGCAAGGGAACAATGTGGGACATCAATTGTGTCCATCTTATATCATGCTAGCTGTTGCAAAGATAGGTCAACATGAGCAACCACACCATGAGTTCCAACATATATAAATATACAAAGGAGTCAAAGGTCTCCTGGTATGAGTGTCTAACTGGTGATCATAACATATGGCGAGTCGGGTGGCAGAACACACGGAAGCATCTCAGCCAGTCAGGGTTTTCACTGTTAGAGCAGTTGGATGTCAGCCATTCCTGTTGTTTCAGGCTGTGGTAGGAGCCTTGGTAGTGGTGTCGCAGCTTGGTGGTTAAGCCGTCAGGTAACACCAGGAATGTTCCTTCTGTGCGATTTGAATGTCAGGGTACAGTCTGTAAAGGAGGTCCAGCAATCTGAACCGGAAGTGGTTTGGTGACAGGTAACCTTGTGACCCCAGCGAAGCCTTCGACCTTTAAAGAGGAAGCACACAGTTTCTTTGGTACCTCTGCATTCAGAATCGAATGGGTGGCGCCAGTGTCAATCACGAACTGATAACATTGTCCGTTGACACTCATGTCCAGCAGGGGGCCAGTCTGTATCTCCTGCTGGGGCTCCTGCGGTGGGCGTCCTTTGCCACGCTTTTGTGTTCGTTTGTTGGCACTACGGAACCTTTCCCGTTCGAAAATGTTCACGACTCCAGTGACCAGGCTGGTCACAGCCGAAACAGTTTCCACCCCGGACTGGCTTTGAAGCATCGTGTTGTCCACCACCCGAGTCCAACCGTCTGGTCGCACGTCTGTTGAGGATTCTTTCCTCCACCTGTTGGAACTCAAAAGCAAGGTCACCCACTGCTGAATATATCCTAGCTGATCTTTGACCTTTTGGTTCTTTTAACCTTTTATTTTCAGCGATCTGTAAATTAAGGAGTTGCTTCCTTGCTGCTCTGTCATTAGCCTTATCATCCTCATCTTGAGGAAAGAGACTGCGCATAGCAGTAGCTATGTTTGTAACGTATGGTGTTATCGGTGAGGTCGAAGATTCAGCCATTAATCCTACTTGTTGTTCTGTATTTTTGCCATCTTGTGTGGAAACACAACGATACAAAATGCTTCTAAAGTCTCCTATTGATTTCTTCCCATTTCACTCAAACAACTAAACAAACAAACAAATAAACAAACTTGCAGCTAACCACAATCAACAGCATACCATTTACGAATACCTTCATTTGTCACTTTCTCATCTTTTCTTCACTTTCGTTTTCCTTTACAAACAACATCCTGTATCCATCTCTTCCTTACACTTCACACAATGTTTCTATTTTCTGTTCTCCTAGAAACCATTCACATAACGTAAGGTTATAAACATCCTTTTCCCATATTTTCTCAAACCATCCTCTTCACCCTCAATCTTCCTTCACCTGCTCTCTTTTTCTCTCTCTCTCCTTCTCACTGGAGTAGGGGGCGGTGGCCTAGTCAAAGTCTGGGCGGGTCGTTTGAATTGTCTTGCGCATGCGCGGCAGGCAAAACACCAATCAGTCTAGTCTGTCCTATTTGTCTCATTAATCATCGGTTCTTTTGCTGCATTTCGTTTTTCCACGTAATCCCCGTTTACTTTTATCATACGCTAAACTCTTAAATTCTCGAGCACCAACCCTGCTCTTTTTTTCTCTTGACCATTTTCACCAGCGCGCGCACACACACACACATGCACGTGTAAGCACTCACGCACACACAAGCAAGTGCCTACAGCCCTACGCACACACACACACGCACACGTAAGCACTCTCTCTGCGTTTCACTTTACCATAAAACTTCCAGTTACTTTTTTATTTTATTTTTTATTTTACCAGACGTTTGAGTTCACAACTTTTCGAGTATTGTAAACTCCCTCTTAACCCTTTCAAGGAACGTTCTCTTTTCTTTTTTTTTTTTTCTTTTTAAACTTTACCTGCTAATTCCATTGTCGACAACAGTGCATTCAATGGATTATTAAACAGTAATGATTCATCACATTTTCCCCAGCCGTCATCACATTCTTTTCTGTCACACTCCTTGGCCATTGTGTCTATTTTTCCTTAATTTTAGCGCACACTAAAGTGTCGCCGGGACCTCACAACCGGGGAATCTTTATTGTATTTATTACAAATGGCCTCCAGCCGTGGAATTTATCATATGGTACAGAAGGGCCTCCTCCCGTACGTTTCTTAATTTTAACGCACACGTTAATGCCGTAGGGAACTCGCAACCAGGGAGTATTTATTGTATTTTACAAATGGCCTCCGACCCATCCTTAATTTGTGTGCACATAAAAATGTCAACAGGGATCTCACAACCGGGGAGTATTTACTGTACCATATGATGGGCATCCAACCCGTTACTCTTTTAGGCGGCGACCAACTACCCAGGGTGAGCCACACCCAACTATTAGTTCACTCGTCAATGAAACTGCCCGTCACGGTAATCGAGACACAATGACGTGAGTTGACCACTTATTTACAATTTTAATGCAATGGCAGGCTCTGCAAAAATGCAATCAATCTATCAAAATCACCATTCTGTGTCTGGGGTACAAAGCAGTGTTTAACTTACAGACTTCTGGGCAGACTCCTAATGCAGATTTTATCTAAAAAGAAAGGTTCTGCTTACCTTGAATTATGTTTTGGCCATGTGAGTCTGTCCAGAAGATTGCAAGAGAAGGTCCAATTGTCAGCGTGTCATCTCGGACGAAGCCCCCAAATTGTTGCGTTTGACCAGATGTTCCTCCAAGTGGGATGTAAAATGCTGGTCAGTCCCAAGTTCCTTAATGACATATCAACTGAACTCAAACGTACCACCAAGCACAGAATAGGTATTTTGTAATTTTATTGTCAAAGCTTTGGCAATAATGAGACCAGCCTCGAACAACACATACAAATGCGCAGCCCAAGTTGATCTGGCCTTCCACAGCCAAAAGCAACTCTTTTCACCCAAAGAAAGCCCCCATTTCCCCTCCCCCCTCCTCCCAACACTGATAAGAAGAGAGACTTGGGGGTTGTGTTCACATTCCTGATGGTTTACGACCCTATCTAACCAGGCAATCTGAAGACAAAGAGAAACTAGTATACAGAGTAAAAGAAAGGGAAAAAATGAGCTGATTCAAACCTGATTATGAATAAAGAAATAGCTCTTAAACATATGCATTATCCACAGTTTCAGTAGGCCTTTAAAGTTAAAGTACCAATGATTGTCACGCACACACTAGGTGTGGTGGGAGTATCCTCTGCATTTGACCCATCACCCTTAATCACCCCCTGGGAGGTGAGGGGAGCAGTGGGCAGCAGCGGTGGCCGCGCCTGGGAATCATTTTTGGTGATTTAACCCCCAATTCCAACCCCTGATGCTGAGTGCCAAGCAAGGAGGTAAAAGGTCCCATTTTTATAGTCTGTGGTATGACTCGCCGGGGTTTGAACTCACGACCTACAGGTACTAAGCCGGATAACTCCTTAAACAAACAATTATTTAGGCTAAGCCCCGTTTCAGCCACACTAAACCATTGTTTAAGGTTCCCCTCCTTGGATAATTTTTTACACGGGTAAGTCCGCCGTGTATTTCTTGAATCTCTGGCACTGCAAAAAGTCAGTGAAGCCATGAAGTGGTTGCGGCCGTCAAGTATGACCGCCAATTTTGGCTTACAAGCACAGTGTCCTGACCAGATATCTACACCCCTAGATCGATTGTTGTAAAATGTTCTTTATCACATAGTTTACTTTCACAAGTCCATTAAAGATATGTGGTGATTCACTACAATAGGGCTAGTCTAACGGCAAGCGACGTTTACTGTTATAAGAAATGTGGCAATAGTCTACATTGAAACACAGGGTAAGGATACACTTCCAGGTCAGAGCAAAAGGTTAATAGGTCGCGTTGCGCCGGCGGACGGAGGGAGGAGGGGGTCTTAAACAGTGGCATTGCGTGTGTGGACAAGGATAAGGTTAGGTGGGATATGTCAGGTTCAAACACTGATCACATCTATTAAACAAGACAAGAAGCAAGGAATTAATCAATTGAGGAGAGACTTCTGGACTGTACTCTTGCACAGTCTCACCACGCTTTGGCGAAAGATTGTACGCCTCCTCTTTTATTTGGACTTTCCCTGATTACATGGCAACAGCTGTTTCTAAGGGACAAGGGTCGTAAACAGCCATCGCCTTTTGATTACAACAGTTCAACGAAAAGGTCGTAAAACAGTTCAAAGAACCGGTGCCTGGAGGGGAGTCTGGTCCTGCTTCCTCTTTGCTTTGTAGATCTTGGGTCAAGACAATATCTTTCTGTTGATTACAATACATGAAAGAAACAGAACACCTTCATGTTGCTTCCCATCCTACACAGTGGAGTTTTACAAGCCCTCTTCTTGGTAGGATCAAAGACAGCTTTTGTCTTCTCGCCGGGAACTAATTGAAACACAAAGTTTTGTGATAACTTAGATACTATTATTCTGACAGGATATAGCCTGGATAACCTTAGCCGGCTTAGTGTAGAAGGGGCCTTAGTTGTCGGCAACAAGAGTCAATTAACCTTGAGACCCTTGAGCTCTGTGGAGTTTATTGACACTATTTTGTATTATCACCAAAGACATTGTTTTTCAGTTTTGGTATTGATCCAACTTAACCGACATTGAACCAACATCGAGGTTTTAATTGGTGCGTTAAATAACCGCAAGAGGCTAAGGTTTGGGTTTTTTTTGCATTTGAGTGACAGACACGTTCGCTTGTTGAGCCTCACGTTTGTTCGTCTCTCACTTCAAACAGGGAGAAAGAGGTCTCACTCTTTGCATCGCCCTCAGCACCTGAGTGTGTTTAATTAGTAGTACAATTAACTGAACGCAGTGAGCCTTCTTTTCAGTCATTCACAATCTTTGTCTTAATGGGCGGGTCACCAGTTTTACTCACGACTCGCCAGTGAGTAGTGCGGTAAAGTAACAAAAGTAAGGAGAAAAAAAATATGATTACAAAGCCAAATATAATAATATAATAATTATATAATTTCATCTTCAAATTGTCTGGGCAATATAGGCCCATTAACACGGATGAACGAGAGAGGGCGGCTTTAAAAAGACAACGTCCAACCTTGTTTTTCCAACTGGGAAAAAAAATGAACTTAAAGGATGTTCAATAATTCCATCCCTCCATTCATTTTCTACCACTTGTCCTTTTCCGGGTCGCGGGGGGGCTGGAATCCAAGCTGCACTCAGGCGGAAGGCAGGGTACGCCCTGGACAAGTCGATGTTCAATATTTATTTAAGTAAAATTTTAGCTTACCGAATTGAGTCAATTTGACTTCTTTGTTTATTTATTAAGGATAAGTAGAAGTTATTTACCTTCCAATTACAGTAAAAGGCTAAACATTTCAACAGTAATGAGAAACAATGGTTTATATCCTTTTTAAATGGTTACTTGCATTATTATTATTCATGACACTTGTGATTTAGGGCCATATAAATAAACGATTGATTGATTGATTGATTGATATATGTTATAATATTCTTACATTATAATCGCTGTATAGTTTTTATCGGTTATTTCTTCAGTTTAAGAGCATGATGTAGACAAAAGCTCTGAGTCTGCGTAAAGTGGAAACTTTCAAGTAAATTATTGCATATTGTTCTAACGTGTGGCACTTTAAGACAAGAATATGTGAATTGACAGTCTAAAAGTAACATTTCTTCCTTCAATCGTTGTTATGCATTTTTATGTATAAAATATAAAATTGTAAATCGCAAAAGAGAAAAATCGCAGATATCGTACTTTTCTGACTATAAAGCGCACCGGGATATACGCTGCACCCACTAAGTTTTAGAAGAAAATAATGTTTCCATATATTAGCCACATCGGACTATAAGCCGCAGACATATACGTTGCAAAATGAGTTAGTAAGATTCTGTAAATGTTTAATTACATACCTTATTTTTTTCCAAAAGGTGCCTGTAACACGGCAGTAAAACGGCTGAGCAAACAAAAAAGAAGTCATCGCTCTCCAATCAGCTAAACAGATTCAATAACTCCACGGTGACATTTTGGTGAATTTACTGAGGAATTTGTGAAACTGAAACAATACAAAAAGAATGTCTTTGTAAGTTAATAATACGAACAGAGACTCGTAAACGTGTTAGCTAATGCTAACGACGTTAGCGTCGTTACATCACGATAGCATGTACAAATATGCATGAAAAGACTCCTACAGACATCACGGGACGTTTAGTAGGTATAAACAGTTTTTGTTATATTGTAAAAATTACAAACGTTGCTTGGAGTGATAAATGAAGAATCCGTACGAATAGAAACGCTATGGACGGCTGGAAGACTGAATGCCACTTCTACTTCTGCTTGTTGAAAGCACAAAATGGAAGGACACTGCAGCACAATTCTGGTGCTGTAGTTGTAGGAGATGTCTCAAAACGTCATCAGGAGTCCCGACAAAACCCGTAAATGTAAGAAAATGTAAGAAAATGCATATTTTACGAAAACATTTTTTGCTAAAATGTCGCCTTACAAAAAATTCAAAAAAACGGACTTGCTTCAGCAGCACAATTCTGGTGCTGTAGTTGTAGGAGATGTCTCAAAACGTCATCAGGAGTCCCGACAAAACCTGAAAATGGAAGAAAATGAATATTTTACGAAAAAAAATGTTTGCTAAAATGTCGTAAGGGGGGACCCTTACAAAAAATTCAAAAAGACGCACTTGCTTCAGCAGCACAATTCTGGTGCTGTAGTTGTAGGAGATGTCTCAAAACGTCATCAGGAGTCCCGACAAAACCTGAAAATAGAAGAAAATGCATATTTTACGAAAAAAAATGTTTGCTAAAATGTCATAAGGGGGAACCCTTACAAAAAATTCAAAAAAACGGACTTGCTTCAGCAGCACAATTCTGGTGCTGTAGTTGTAGGAGATGTCTCAAATCGTCATCAGGAGTCCCGACAAAACCTGAAAATGGAAGAAAAAGCATATTTTACGAAAAAAAATGTTTGCTAAAATGTCGTAAGGGGGGACCCTTACAAAAAATTCAAAAAGACGCACTTGCTTCAGCAGCACAATTCTGGTGCTGTAGTTGTAGGAGATGTCTCAAAACGTCATCAGGAGTCCCGACAAAACCTGAAAATAGAAGAAAATGCATATTTTACGAAAACATTTTTTTGCTAAAATGTCGTAAGGGGGGACCCTTACAAAAAATAAAAAAAAACAGACTTGCTTCAGCAGCACAATTCTGGTGCTGTAGTTGTAGGAGATGTCTCAAATCGTCATCAGGAGTCCCGACAAAACCTGAAAATGGAAGAAAAAGCATATTTTACGAAAAAAAATGTTTGCTAAAATGTCATAAGGGGGAACCCTTACAAAAAATTCAAAAAAACGGACTTGCTTCAGCAGCACAATTCTGGTGCTGTAGTTGTAGGAGATGTCTCAAAACGTCATCAGGAGTCCCGACAAAACCTGAAAATGGAAGAAAATGAATATTTTATGAAAAAAAATGTTTGCTAAAATGTCATAAGGGGGGACCCTTACAAAAAATTCAAAAAGACGCACTTGCTTCAGCAGCACAATTCTGGTGCTGTAGTTGTAGGAGATGTCTCAAAACGTCATCAGGAGTCCCGACAAAACCTGAAAATAGAAGAAAATGCATATTTTACGAAAACATTTTTTTGCTAAAATGTCGTAAGGGGGGACCCTTACAAAAAATTTTAAAAAATTGACTTGCTTCAGCAGCACAATTCTGGTGCTGTAGTTGTAGGAGATGTCTCAAATCGTCATCAGGAGTCCCGACAAAACCTGAAAATGGAAGAAAAAGCATATTTTACGAAAAAAAATGTTTGCTAAAATGTCATAAGGGGGAACCCTTACAAAAAATTCAAAAAAACTGACTTGCTTCAGCAGCACAAATCTGGTGCTGTAGTTGTAGGAGATGTCTCAAAACGTCATCAGGAGTCCCGACAAAACCTGAAAATGGAAGAAAATGCATATTTTCCGAAAACTTTTTTTTGCTAAAATGTTGTATACTATATATTTGTCCAAAAGATGGCGCCATAGAACCAACAATAACTTATATGCCCGTCAGCAAAGAAAAATCTATAAATTATCAGCCACATCTAATAAGCCTTAGGGTTCAAAGTGTAGGAACAAAGTAGTGGCTTAGAGTCCGGAATTTACAGTAGTTTTTTTTTTTTTTTTTTTAATCCTACAGGTCTAGATCTAACGCCAAGGTAATACAGGCCAAAAAAAAAACAATTCACTGGCCACAAATGTCCCCTGTGCCGAATTTAGACATCCATGCTTTTAGAGTTCTTCGTCAGGATTGAATGCAGGACGTGACGCCAACTCGGTGAGAAATCATAACTCTTGTTGCCTAATTAGCTTGTTAGTTTCCTTTCTTGCGAGCAAATAATGGTATTCAAAGAGGGAAGGGGAGTGTTGTTGCAGCTGGAACATCCTCTGAGCGAGTCGCACACATGAAATGTTGTACAAGTTGATCTATTGCAGCCTTTTTCGGTGTTTCTACAAGTGCAAGAGAGATAGTAGGGGGAGAAGCCAGTAGCGATGTGATGTTCATGAAAGAGCCGAGTCCTTTGAATGGCTCTTTCGAGTGGACGACGAGAACCAATTCCCAGTTAGGAGTCATGCATTTGCAAGCAATTTTTCGATGAATACTGCCCCTGCTGTCATTTTTACTGCTGCACCAGTGAGAACGAGATATTAGCGCCTGCTAAATATAGTTCAGCAGTTAGTTCAGCATTCACAGTTCCATCATGTGCACATTTCCTATTTGTATATTTATTGCTATATTGTTCAATTGTTGGTGGAAGCGTCTTGTTTGCACAGACTTTGTCTGTAGCATGCATAGTTTTTATTGTGCCAGAAAGTTTTTCAGTTAAGGGAAATTATAAAATAGTGATTGTATTGTCAAAGTATGGGAATGTACCGCCTGAACAAGCCAAATTAAATGACTATATTTCAAAATAATGTTCACTAATACAGTGGATATTGGTGGAAGATCAATTTTAATTATTCTGATATCCTATAACTGCTACCGGTAATTGTTTCCTTGATATAACATGAAAATATAAGGAGCAAGTTTTTTTGAATGGCTCTTTGAAGGAACGGTTCTTCAAGATTTAGATTTTAGATGGGGACTTGAGTAGTATTTCAACAACACCTTCAAGTGAAGGATTCATATCACCGTTTGGAGCTCAACTATTCTCCCCAACTGCCCCTCTGCGCACCTGATCGCTGATTGGTTAGCAGCACCACAGATCCAGTGGGCAGTCTTTAGGAAAACAGACCTGGGCCGGAGTGTCCGTTTTTCCGAGTGTTTGACTAGCCTCCATTCAATATAGCGTAACATTTATTTTTGGGGCGGTAAAAACTGCCTTTTGAAAAAGTGCAGGGGACATGTCCCTCGTGTTGCCTAACCCAAATCAAGTCATTTTTAATGGGGCTCAGAAAGTGTCACGACGGGGTGTTCGCAGCTTACTGCGGGGTTCGTTCTCCCGAAATGCAGACTGACCACTCCGGACAAGGCGTGCAGGTAAAAACATGATTTATTCTTCAAAATACCAAAGTAGTACAAACAAAACGGAACACAAGGTGAAGGCACAACCCGCTGATCGCACTTGGAGCTAAAGCTAACACTTAGCATAGATTATTGACAAGGAATACTCACAAAACTGTGGCATGAAACAAACAAATCTTACGTAGACAAGGCATGAAGCAAACAATGACGCCAGCCCGACTGACTGGCAAAGGCAAGCTTAAATAATGCCTCTGATTAGGGCTCTGGAAGCAGGTGAGCTTGCGAGCACTAATCAGAGACAGGTGAACACAATGCGCAACCATGGCAACCAAAACAAACTCAGAGGTGCACAAACAGGAACTAAAGGAGTCCAAAACTAACAGAAAATACAAAACATGATCCGGACCACGGATCATGACAAAAAGCGTAGATTTCAACCATTGAAATACTTTGTATAGTTCAAGACTTACGGTCATTTGAAAACATCACTGCACATCATAATGGCAGCTACAGTTTCCATCTTAAAGATCTAAAAAAAATATTTGGGAATGTCCGACGGGCCAGATTGAAAAGCTTAACGGGTCGCAATTTGCCCAAGTCTGCATTAGCATATGCAGGTGTCCCTAAAGCTGTGTCCAGCAAGTGTATGCAAAACCACCAGCTACAGCAAAGTTGTCGGACAATTTCACGGCTGAGTCATAAATGTGTTTACACGGTGAGAGTTTCCTGTTGGGGGCAAAAATGAGCTCCATCAAGGCCCCAGGCTCGTTCCAAGTTAAGGTAAGGGTTTGGTTTTTAGTATATTAGGTTTGGTCACGACTCTGCAACATCCTGTGTGTGTGTGTGTGTGTGTGTGTGTGTGTGTGTGTGTGTGTGTGTGTGTGTGTGTGTGTGTGTGTGTGTGTGTGTGTGTGTGTGTGTGTGTGTGTGTGTGTGTGTGTGTGTGTGTGTGTGTGTGTGTGTGTGTGTGTGTGTGTGTGTGTGTGTGTGTGTGTGTGTGTGTGTGCGCCATCTTGGTAAAAAACCAAGCACAAATCAGTTCAGTTGCCATGGTATCAGCTTGACAACAAGGGTACACAGTGGGGAAGATTAAGATGTGCAAGCTGGAGCTGGCTTACATTTCTCGAAGTTGTCGTTCCAGAACATTCCTTTCTGCTTTTTCAGGGAAAACAAAAAAAAAAAAAAAACTTCAAGAGAAATTGAAGTAGACGAGCAGAAAGACAGAAGGGTGAGGCGTGGTAAGAGAAGTCGTGATATATTGTGTCTGGATTCAACCTACAGCTGCTGCACTCCCGACATCTGGAGACCTCGTTATGTAAAATCAGCGCTGGTCTTTGGGTGTGTATTGTATTTATATTATCACTATAACCGGAGGGGGTTATGTTTTTGGTGTGTTTTCTTAAATCTTCCAAGCTGTCTCATAATTTGCACAATATGAAAAAAAAAGAGATTATTCCTATAATCTACTCCAGGGGTGTCAAACTCATTTTCATCGAGGGCCACATCGCAGTAATGGCTGCTTTCAGAGGGCCGCTTTTTAAAAATTAATTTACATTATGCATGCGGGTAATAATGTTATGGTTGGAGAAGAGGAAGGAGACGGCACAGACAGGAGGGACGTCGTATAACTCTATTTATCTACAGTATATATATACACTATATGTAAACAATACATGAGGTGTGTGTGCTAATCCAAGATGTGTGACTATGTGTAGAGATTAGCTGTAGTGTGTTACCGATAGTGTTGAACGAGAGGCGGGGAAATCCAATAGGGGCGAGGCAGGCTCGTAGGTCCGTGAGCACAGGCAAGAAGTCGGGGGCGATAGCGAGGCGTCAAAAGTCTATGTCCAGGCGGGAGGTCGAGATCCAAGAAGCAGAGGGAACACGGGGAAACGAAACGCACCGCTCGTGACGCGGGAACGGAGGTCTGCTGTTGGAAGTCGACATGGATGACACGAGACAAGTGAAACACGGCGGGGGAAAGAAACACAGAGAGAGTATGCATAGAGCTTGATTACAAGTCCTTACTGTACAAAACAGGAAACTACGTTCTGGCCCCGGATAGCAGGTTGTGCTGGCTTAAGAAGGCAGGTCTCATCAGCTTCAGGTGTGTTGATTGCCGGCGATTGATTGCTGCTGCTTGCCTGGTGCGCTCCTGGAGGTGCGCGCAGCGCACACATGGATGTGCACTAACGTGCGCCCGGGACATGACAAATAACCTGTGATTAATCATGATTAATCGAAATGCATATGCATTTTATTTAAAAAAAATTATGTCTAACTATAACTTTTATTTAAAATCATAAAAAAGGTGACAAGCAGATATTGAAAACAAATACTTGTTTTTAACTCACAAAAATCGTTTTGCAATACAGTATATAATAATATAATTGGCATGATCAGATAATATTAAAGTTTAAAATATGCATTTTTTTCTGTCAAAATTGAACGAATAAATTTAGTAAAATAAAAAAAGTATTTTATTGAAACCCATTTTTGCCAGGCTTTCGCGGCCCACATAGAATGATGTGGCGGGTCAGAACTGGCCCCCGCACCATGAGTTTGACACCTGTGATCTACTCTAAATAGCGATGCAGATCTACAAAGCTTTCAGTGCATGTAATGGCGTGTCGCTGCTCTATAGGCTTTTTGTGGCCCTAAATAGGATTTTTATATTGTCCCCATTTCAGTCATTAATATGACTTGTTTATCGTCATTAAACATGCTGAATCCAACCTCGCCTCCTCAAATACACACACTCAGTGTGTTTACATGCACAACATAACAAATTATTGGCTTGATTTGGTTGAAACTAGCTTTTTAAAACACATGTACTATTTATGTTGTTGACTTTTTAAAGATGATGTGATTGTAAACCAATTCCCAATTTTTGCACACTGCAAATTGCCACTTGCCAAGATTTTTTTTTTTAAATTCTAGTAATTTCCCTAGATTTAAGAGCTATGTGATTATGTTTATTTGTTGACTTTAGAGCACAGGTGTCAAACTCAAGGCCTGGGCGCCACATCATTGTATGTGACCCGCGAAAGCCTGGGAAAAATGTGTGTTAATAAAATACCTTATATTTTTTTACTAAATGTATATAATTATTTTAATTTTTGACAGGAAAAAATCTTCTAAATGTTATCTAATCATGCCAAATAATACCTTATTATATAGTGTATTACCAAAATATATTAGTAAAGATAACATTAGTTTGTACATGAAAAAAATCTAATAATCAAGTGCATAGGCAATGGTGTAATAATATGAGGTCATTACTGTTACACATTTATATCATCCATCCATTTTCTACCGCTTGTCCCTTACGGGGCCGCGGGGTGTGCTGGAGCATATTTCAGCTGCACACGGGCGGAAGGCGGGGTACACCCTGGACAAGTCGCCACCTCATCGCAGGGCCAACACAGATAGACAGACAACATTCACACTCACATTTAATGCTGTCAAATTATATTTCTTTATTTTAAATCGGATCAATTTGAATTTTGATTAATCACAGGTTATTGCCCGCATGCATAATTTTAATTCATTTTAAAAAAGTGTCCCTCTGAAGGCAACCATTACTGCGACGTGGCACTCAATGAAATTGAGTTTGACACCCTTGCCTTAGAGCATAATCCTAATTTTAGCAATAATTATATTACGTCTATTTTAGTTTCAAAATGTTGAAATAGAGAAAAGAAGTATTCAAATAAGATATTTTGGTTTTCCCAACATAGAAATACTTGTTCAAAGATTCTGCAACATCTTGGGAATGCTTAATTTAAGAATTGCAAGTTAAATAATGCTTTCAGAATAAAATATTTCTAGTTCAAAAGTCTGGATAAAGAAATCTTAATTTAGGATGTCTTGTCAAGTAAAACTAACTAGCTGCATGGACAGATGATTTCACTGGGTTTTAATATTTTTTTCCTATAATATAGCCTCTTTCTCTTATATTTTGTCAGCTCTTGCATGGATAGATAGCTGACCAAATATAATATTAAAAAGACTACATATTGGGGGGAAAAAATAATACTAAAAACTAGCAAAATTATGTGTTCATGCAGCTAGTTGATTTGACTTTCTAAAACATTGTAAATTAAGATTTGTATATCTAGAAATTAGCCGGACTTGTAAGAGGGAAAACAATATTTTATTCTGAAACCCCAGCAATATTCAACTTGCAATTCTTAAATCAAGCATCATCGGGACGTTGCAGAATCTCTAAACAGGATGTGTTATGCATGGAAAAAAATATATATTTTATTTGAATTGAATCAATTTCAACATTTTTTAACAGGAATAGACCAAATATAATTATTCATGCTAAAATCAAGATCATTCTGTAAAGTCAATGACTAAAAAGAAGTAAATACGTCTTAAAACTAGGGACATTTCTCGAAATAAAATTTTAAAATCTTGGCAATGGGCAAATAATTTGGAGTGTAACAATACGCAGTAGCCGTGCCAAATCCCACTAATCATGGGAATAAATGTCATATTAGGATTTATTTGAACCATTCTGTTGCTAGGCTGGAATGATTATACAATGTACATCTTCAGCGTCCGAAAACTGTATATAAACACAATACGCTTTCAGCAGCCACGGGAGGAGCAACCTTTTACCAGAAAATTATTCTGTTACAATTTATATGCCAAATATTATATTGTGATATACAAACCCCAAAACCAGTGAAGTTGGCACGTTGTGTAAATCGTAAATAAAAACAAAATACCATGATTTGCAAATCCTTTTCACCTTATATTCAATTAAATAGACTGCAAAGACAATATACTTTTTTTTTAATATTTTGCAAAAATTAGCTCATTTGGAATTTGATGCCTGCAACATGTTTCAAAAAAGCTGGCACAAGTGGCAAAAAAGACTGAGAAAGTTGAGGAATGCTCATCAAACACTTATTTGGAACATCCCACAGGTGAACAGGCTAATTGGGAACAGGTGGGTGCCATGATTGGGTATAAAAGCAGCTTCCATGAAATGCTCAGTCATTCACAAAAAAGGATGGGGCGAGGGTCACCACTTTGTGAACAAATGCGTGAGCAAATTGTCCAACAGTTTAAGAACAACATTTCTCAACGAGCTATTGCAAGGAATTTAGGGATTTCACTGCATGTAAGCGATGATATTACGGACCTTCGATCCCTCAGGCGGCACTGCATCAAAAAGCGATATCAGTGTGTGAAGGATATCTCCACATGGGCTCAGGAACACTTCAGAAAACCACTGTCAATAACTACAGTTGGTCGCTACATCTGTAAGTGCAAGTTAAAACTCTACTATGCAAAGCGAATGCCATTTATCAACAACACCCAGAAAAGCCACCGGCTTTGCTAGGCCCCAGCTCATCTAAGACAGACTTATGCAAAGTGTAAAAGTGTTCTGTGGTCTGACGAGTCCACATTTCAAATTGTTTTTGGAAACTGTGGACGTGGTGTCCTCCGGACCAAAGAAGATAACCATCTGGATTGTTTTATGCACAAAGTTCAAAAGCCAGCAAAAATAAGAGTGCTAGACAGGAAATAAATAAAATTACAAAAAACTAATAACTGTCATGTGAGATCACCGAGCAGGCAAAATTGGTTGATTATACATACATGTCCTTCAAAACTGTTGCAAAATAGTTGTATTTGTAAATTGAGACAATGTTGGTGTCTAATGTTGAATCCACGTTGTTGGTTGGGAAACTACCAAATTTCAATGGTCAAATCATCGTCGTCAAACATTAGGTTTAAGTTGCTCAATGTCGGGACCTAATTCAACAAGTTCTCAACTTTGTTTCAATGTTGGGCAGGTTGTTTCGGACCTCCCTAAACTGCATTCAATACCACAAATAAAATATGTGATCTGATTTAATAATAATAATCATAATACATTGGGGGGTTTTAGCGCCCTTCAGGACACCCAAGGTAACCTTGCAGGGAAGACCCACCTTTTTGATTTGGCTTTTACCTGATTTTAATTATTTTATTGAAGTCATTTGTATTTTACCTTTTGACACTCGTGATTTAGGGCTATATAAGTAAACCTTGATTGATTGATTGATTGAATGACATTTTATCCTATTAGTTATGCAATATTTTATTTAGTTATATATTTAACTGTATATTCATTTTATTTGTATTTATTTTTATTTATTTAAATGTTTTACTATTCTTCATGTCTTACTTGTATTTTATTCTTCATCATACTTACTATTTTACAAGTTTTATTTTATTTTTTTCCCAACGTTCCTCAGATGAGTCTGCCTCAGGGGTTATGGGCCGTGCTTGTGGGGGCGCTTTTGTGTGAGCGTCCTGGTGGCCATGGTCTGATGACCTCCTGGTGCAGATGGCTCCTGTGATAGTGTTTACTCACATGTGTCCTCTGTACTCAGCCATGCGATCATTTGTCCATATAGTTGTGTGTGTGTGTGTGTGTGTGTGTGTGTGTGTGTGTGTGTGTGTGTGTGTGTGTGTGTGTGTGTGTGTGTGTGTGTGTGTGTGTGTGTGTGTGTGTGTGTGTGTGTGTGTGTGTGTGTGTGTGTGTGTGTGTGTGTGTGTGTCCGTGCGTACGTATTGTTTTTAACTTTGTAAAGCATTTTTCCGTTGCATTTCTTTTATGTATGAAAAGCGCTTTATAAATAAAGTTTGATTGATTGATTAATAATTGAAAACTCACAATAAAATAAGTCCTTAACAACAACAATTAAAACCAAGAAATTATATAGTCAATATAAATAGTCTAGCTTTCTGTGGTTTATCCGTTATACAGTGCTCAATACCGGGGTAGAGCGGAATATAAGTTAGGTCAGGAAAAAACAGAGAGGCTATGTCATCCCTACAAGCCTGATGAGCAGGGAAACCTGTGAAACAGGCTTGTATGGATGATATAGCCTCTGTGTTTTTTCCTGACCTAACGTATAGTCAATAATGTATGTACTTTTGGACAGGTGTGTTTTGAGTTGTGAGTTAAAGGTTTTTTTTACTCAGTCTAGTAGACAGATGTGTAGTGGTAGTTAGTTCCACTGTCTAAACAGCTGAAAGCCCAAGCACCAAATGTCACCATTTTGAAATTGGGAGTGGTGATGAGGAGGGATTAAGTCATTTGAGTTTGCGAGGGCCAGATTATGGATATGTTTATAAGTTAAAAGGAGGAGTTTGTATTTAACTGTGGGACTGGGAGCCAGTGGCGCTGAAAGAGAATTGGTGTAATGTGGTCTGAGGATTTGTTGAGGGTTATGATTCTGGCAGCTGAGTTTTGAATGCGCTGTAATTGTGTGAATGCTCCAAAACATTCACACACATGGTTTTCTACACCAAAATTCATCTATTTATTCAACTTATTCTTAATCTCCAGTTTTTGGCGCGCTCTCCCTTCCACATTTTTCACCCGATTCAAACCGTTCTAACGTCCGACTGTTCAGCCTATTCGGGAACCGCGGGCTTTCCCTTGACAAATTCCAAAAATTCCCAGATTTCCCAGAATGCCAACGCTTCCCATCCAACCTGATGGAGCTTGAGAGGTGCTGCAAAGAGGAATGGGTGAAACTGCCCAAAGATAGCTGTGCCAAGCGTGTGGCATCGTATTCAAAAGAGACTGTAATTGCTGCCAAAGGTGCATCAACAAAGTATTGAGCAAAATCTTTGAATACTTATGCACTTGTGATTTTTTTATTGACATTTTTTTTCATACATTTTCAATAAAATAAAAAAAATTGGGTATTTTGTGTACAATTTTGGGGGCGGGGGGAAATGATTTATTACATTTTGGAATAGGGCTGTAACATAATGAATTGTGGAAAAAGTGAAGCGCTGTGAATACTTTCCAGATGCACTCAATCTAGTCTTTTTTTGAGTCCTGTGTATTTTTATAGCACAAGATGTTGACTTCCATTTAGCACTTGCGAGCAGAGCTTTTCAAAGACACGTCTTTATTTAGCACATAATCGAGCATAGTGTGGGATTAGACTTTTGCATTGTTTTGATTCTCTGTGTTTATTTCTGTTATAAAAGGAAATGGTTAGTAGGAACTTGCGAGCGTTCTATGACTGCATGTGCATGAACACACCTGTTGTTGACTTTGGACTGACTGCCGGCTGCACAACACCAAGGCCGCAGAACAGAGACACGCGGCAGGCTTACACACACACGCATGCATCCACAAAAAATATACGCCACACACACATACCCCACCCCTCATCCAACGCCCTTGATGTAAATCCCTTAGGGGTGATGGACTGATGGGCAGCGCCTGAAGAGCTGCAGCCTGCCACCGTGGCCCCCACTACCTCCCCTGTGTTGCAAGTCTCGAGATGTATGTTGTAATATGTACATGTGCTTTGCTATGGAGGTTTTTTCCCACTCCAGACTGGGCCCCCTTAGGAGCCCAGTCTAGATTGTATTTTTTTACTCATCCTCCCCCAGCGTTTACCTTTTTCCCATCTTTTACGGGGCGCCTTGTGATGACCCATCAGCGATCCTGTTCTGTGACCCTGTACACTGTTTGTTTGTCAGTATAGCGGTATAGCTCGGTTGGTAGAGCGGCCGTGCCAGCAACTTGAGGGTTGCAGGTTCGATCCCCGCTTCCGCCATCCTAGTCACTGCCGTTGTGTCCTTGGGCAAGACACTTTACCCACCTGCTCCCAGTGCCACCCACACTGGTTTGAATGTAACTTAGATATTGGGTTTCACTATGTAAAGCGCTTTGAGTCACTTGAGAAAAAGCGCTATATAAATGTAATTCACTTCACTTCACTTCAGTGGCCTAGTGGTTAGAGTGTCCGCCCTGAGATCGGTAGGTTGTGAGTTCAAACCCCGGCCGAGTCATACCAAAGACTATAAAAAAATGGGACCCATTACCTCCCTGCTTGGCACTCAGCATCAAGGGTTGGAATTGGGAGTTAAATCACCAAAAATGATTCCCGGGCGCGGCACCGCTGCTGCCCACTGCTCCCCTCACCTCCCAGGGGGTGATCAAGGGGATGGGTCAAATGCAGAGGACAAATTTCACCACACCTAGTGTGTGTGTGACAATCATTGGTACTTTAACTTTAACTTTAATCTTGAACTGGTTTGTGCTGAAAACAAAGTTTTGTTGTACTTGTGCAATGCCAATAAATACCTATACCTACCTACCAACATGCAGTCCTGCCATACCCATTTTCAATCCTGCTAAAGATGGAGGAGTTGTGTTGAACTTCAGAACCGATCAGAACAATCAGTCCAACATGCTGGACTTGAGTTGTGGGGTCTGCCCCAGCCCGGTATGATAGGCATGGGGCAAGTATGCCCTATGTCTCAATTGGCAGGACAGAGAATCTAAATCTGGACAGTAAAATTTATGGCTGTCTAAACTATTCTTTGGAAATACTTAACATAGTTTGGCATTCCACTTTCCTCTTCCACTATGCAGTACATTGTATTCAGCACAATAGGCCCACTTAAAAAAAAAAAAAAATCAAACCCTGTTATTTTCTGGTAGAGCTCCGGTAACCAAAACGTGGCCAGCATAGCAGCAACAGCGGCCAGCTGCCACCATCATTGTTCTTGCCCTCAGGCCAACAGTCCAATAATGCAAACAGAGCAGCGTCGCTCAGGAAATCGCATCTCAATAACAGCAGCTGGGCCAGCACATTTCCAAGAACATGGACCCGTTCTTCTTATCAGATTCGGAAGCTTTGAGACTTTTCACCTCATGTGCCACTGGCGACGTTTCCGCGCACCTTTTTTTGTGGGAAAGAAAACTTCGCCTACCTTTTGCGGCTGCGCTCGAAACGAAGCTTAGACTAAAACTTTAGGTATGAGTTGAGGCAGAATGGTCAGGCATTTTAACACGGGATGGTTTAAAAAAATAAAAAATAAAAATAGAACTGCAGGCAGAATTATTTCCTCTGCAGATCCTTAAAAAATCCAGTGTATAGTAAAAAGAGCTGCTTTATGTAAGACTCATTGATGATGTTTTCCTTTCAATGTAACTCAAACTCAATGTAACAATTTAAAATTACTCTGAAATAGGGTTGTCCCGATACCAATATTTTGGTACAGGTACTTTTCGATGCTTTTCTAAATAAAGGGGACCACAAAAAATAGTGTCGTTGGCCTTATTTTAACAAAAAATCTTACGGTACATTAAACATATGTTTCTTATTGCAAGTTTGTCCTTAAATAAAATAGTGAACGTACGAGACAACGTTTCTGTTATTAGTAAGTAAGCAAACAAAGGCTCCTAATTTAGTCTGCTGACATATGCAGGAAACATATTGTGTCATTTTCCATCCTATTATTTTGTCAAAATTATGAGGGACAAGTGGTAGAAAATGAATTATTAATCTACTTGTTCATTTACTGTTAATATCTGCTTACTTTCTCTTTTAACATGTTCTATCTACACTTCTGTTAAATTGTAATAATCACTTATTCTTCTGTGTTTTGGATACTTTACATTAGTTTTGGATGATACCACAAATGTGGGTATGGATCCGACACCAAGTAGTTACAGGATCATACATTGATCATATTCAAAGTCCGCATGTGTCCAGGTACCTATTTCCTGAGTTTATTAGCATAATATACATTTTTTAAAAACGAAAAAAAGATTTTGTGATGCTAAAAAATATTGGATGTAATAATTGTAATATCAACTTGATACACCCCTGTACTTGGTATCATTACAGTGGATGTTAGGTGTAGATCTACCCATGGCGTTTGTTTACATTTTGACGGTGAGCTACGGTGTGTAGTGAAGCTCATCCATCCATTCATTTTCTACCGCTTGTCCCTTTAGGGGCCGCGAGGGGTGCTGGAGCCTATCTCAGCTGCATTCGGGCGGAAATGTTTAGCTATTCCTCGTCCTGCAGGGATTTTTTTTTTTTTAAATTTCAGGCAAATTCATGTACTTTAAATTGTGTTGTACTCTAACAGAAACAATGTTAATAGTTATTTCTTTTAAGTTGATTTATATTTCTTTTTTTTCCTTTTGTTTAGTTTTAATAAGGATACAGTGTTATGCAAAGGTGTAGTTATAACTATTTTATAGACAATGTTTACGTTCTAGAGTCGTGGCAGAGAGTGGGAGATATATTTTCTTCCTTCTACGAGGGTTGTACAGAAAACAATTGCTGCTAGAAATGTATTATACACGTGTCTACACCGCAGCAGAAATATTAGACAAGACAACTTTCTACATATTTCCCATTAGACTCTAGGTCAAGAATATATTTAATCATGCTGGCAACCAGAGAATTTGCTACAAGTGCTACTTCCAGTCTTTTTTCTCGTGACAACATAAAAGCCACAACACAACACCATAACAACTGGAGCGGTACAGCTCGGTTGGTAGACTGGCCATGCCAGTAACTTTATGGTTCCAGGTTCGATCCCCGCTTCCGCCATCCTAGTCACTGCCATTGTGTCCCTGGGCAAGACACTTTACCCACCTGCTCCCAGTGCCACCTACACTGGTTTAAATGTAACTTAGATATTGGGTTTCACTGTGTAAAAGCGCTTTGAGTCACTAGAGAAAAAGCGCTATATAAATATAATTCACTTCACTTCACATAGAAAAACAATGCAACATGAAACCACAGCACGATTACAAAAGCCACAATAAATGCAAATGCCACAAAAATGTAAAACAACAACATGAAACCACGACACAATTTAAAGCCCCATCACAACTGGACTGAAAAAGCCACATTAAATACAAAGGCCACAACCACGTAAAGCAGCAACACAACATGAGACCACAGCACAATATTATAAAGCCCCAACACAACAACTTTCAGCCACAACACAACATAGAGCTACAATCTTTCAGCCATAGTAGCACAGTTGCAAAAGCCACAACACATCAACATAGAGCTACAACACGATTGCAAAAAGCCTCAACAAATTGAAACACCACAACATGAAGCCACATTATAGCAACATAAAGTCACAACACAACAACTTTCAGCCACGGCACCATTGCAAAATCCACAATAAATGCAAATACCACAACAGCATTAAGGCCACAACACAACAACTTTCAGCCACAAGATTGCAAAAGCCTTAACAAATGCAAATGCCACAACACAACATAAACAACAACATAAAGCCACAACACAACAACGTTCAGCCACAACAACATAGAGCTACCACAGGATTGCAAACGCCACAACAAATGCAAACGCCACAGCACAACAACATAAAGCCACACCACAACAACTTTCAGCCATAGCACAATTGCAAAAGCCACAACAGCATAAGGTCACAACACAACATGAAGCCACAAAATATGCAAACACCACAACAGAACAACTTTCAACCAAAGCACAATTGCAAAGCCATAACACAATTACGAAAGCCGCAACAACATGAAGCTACAATACTACCACAACACAACAACTTTCAGCCAGAGCACAATTGCTAAAGCTACATTAAATTAAATTGTGAGTTTATGCACTGTGTTGGTTTTGTTCTTTGAACAAGGTGATGTTCATGCACGGTTCATTTTGTGCACCAGTAAAAAAACATGGTAACACTTTAGTATGCGGAAGATATTCACCATTAATTAGTTGTTTATTAACATGCAAATTAGTAACATATTGGCTCTTAAATAGTCATTATTAAGTACTTATTAATGCCTTATTCGGCATGGCCTTATTATAACCCTAACCCTCTAACCCTGACCCTAACCCTCTAACCCTAACCCTAACCAAATAACTGTAAATTAAGTCTTTGTTACTTAGAATATGTTCCCCATACTAAAGTGTTACCAAAAACATATAACTTTGTCTTGAATTTGAAAAAAAAACATCATTTTATTTTTCACTAAAGAAGGGTTCGGTGAATGCGCATATGAAACTGGTGGGGTTCGGTACCTCCAACAAGGTTAAGAACCACCAAAAATCACTTCATATTCTCTACTGCTCACTTGTGTTACCATATCTGAGTTATTGTGCAGAAATATGGGGAAATAACTACAAAAGTACACTTCATTCATTAACGGTGTTACAAAAAAGATCAGTTAGAATAATACATCATGTTGGATGTAGAGAACATTCAAACCCTTTATTTGTTGAATCGAAAATACTGCAATTCCACGACATAGTGAATTTGCAAACAGCTCAAATTATACACAAAGCAAACTATAATCTGCTACCCAGGAATTTACAATTCTTCTCAACAAAAGAGGAGAAATATGATCTTAGAGAAAAATGTAATTTAAAACATTTGTACGCACGTACAACACTTAAGACCTTCAGTATATCAGTATGTGGAATTAAATGATGGAATGGATTAAGCAAAGAAATCAAACAATGTACTAAAATAATCCACTTCAAGAAACTCTTCAAATGTAAAGTGTTTACAAAGTACAAAGAAGAAGAACCATGATAAACATTCTGAATTTATTTCATCCATCCATTCATTTTCTAGATAATCTCACCATATGAAATATAACTTACTTCACCAATTATTATGTATTTATTTATTTATTTTATTGTTATTTCTTATGGAGTATATTGTGAATAAATTGAGAACGGGAAGTGAACAAAAGTTTTAGCAACTGCTAAGTAAAGGAAAAGGGGTAGGATTGAATAAGCTCTGCTTCTTCCTACTCCTTTTCGAACATGTTGAATAGAGAAACTGGAAATTACGATGTATCGTGTTGTATGCTTGCATGTTCCAAATAAACTCCAACTGTACAGGCGTATGATACCGTTAGCGGTTAAAAAGAAGACTTGTAAAAAAAATTGCATCTTCATTTTTAACAATTATTTATTGAATTGGGGAAAAAAAATGCTCGTCTAGCCCGAATAAGATGACTGACTTTCATGGCTGTCTCGCTCGATGTTGGCGCCCTCCTGGTAGCTGCAAAACCGTGTCAATCACTTGACTTTAAGTGTTTTGTACGGCATCCATTTTTTACACCAGTTACAAGGTGTCAAATAATCAGAAAATACTACAATAAATTACACCTTTTGTTCACGATGAAACAATCACACGCCTATTGTTTCATCCTCGTCTTAGTGTTTTGTGCATCTTGTGCATTTTACGCTGCTTTTACTATGCGGCATTGAACGCTGCACGGATATATTTCAATTTCTTGTCCTTATCAGTGTTGGGTCATGGCGGTATTTCCTGTCTGCAAAAAGAGCAGAAGGTGGCACAGGATGAGAGCTACTTCCTTTTACTGGCACACCCAACATGAACCCACTGGATGCATCCACTTGCCTCTGCAGTCAGATGGAGCACATTTTCATAGCTTATCTTTAGCCAATAACTCTGAAGTCCAACTTTTCATACTGCTGACAAGTTATTCGCTAAAATTTGTTTACTGTTTTAATTTCATACCATTTGTGGGTCTTACTTATTTCACGCCTGTCTTTCAGCCTGCTCAGTGGCCTTGTGGTTAGAGTGTCCGCCCTGAGATCGGTAGGTTGTGAGTTCAAACCCCGGCCGAGTCATACCAAAGACTATAAAAATGGGACCCATTACCTCATACTTGCCAACCTTGAGACCTCCAATATCGAGAGGCGGGGGGCGTGGTTAGGGGCGTGGTTAAGATGAGAGTATATTTACGGCTAGAATTCACCAACTCAAGTATTTCATATATATATATATATATATATATATATATATATATATATATATATATATATATATATATATATATATATATATATATATATTTATTTATTTTATTATATATATAAATAAAAGAAATACTTGAATTTTAGTGTTCATTTATTTACACATATACACACACACACAACACTCATCTACTCATTGTTGTACTTGAAAGTACAATGCTTTGTTAAGGGTTGAATTGTCCATCCTCTTTCTATTCTCTGTCACTATTTTTCTAACCATGCTGAACACCCTCTCTGATGATGCATTGCTGTGTGGCACGCACAAAAGTGCTTTCATCAAATTCACGAGAGTGTGGAATCTTCCATCTCTCCCTAGCATGGCCCAAAACCGGTCAATCCTTGCTTCCTGGGGAAGATCTTCCCTGGCAAGCAATTGGTACTCCAGTACTTGTACCCGGAGGCTGGTCAGGTCCAATCGCAGCTGCGGCAGACTTTTTTTGGGGGGGGCGTGGCCTCCAGCTCCGGCTGAATACCGGGAGTTTGTCGGGAGAAAATCACTGTCGGGAGGTTGTCGGGAGAGGCGCTGAATATCGGGATTCTCCCTCTAAAAACGGGAGGGTTGGCAAGTATGCATTACCTCCCTGCTTGGCACTCATTATCCAGGGTTGGAATTGGGGGTTAAATCACCATAATGATTCCCGAGCGCGGCCACTGCTGCTGCTCACTGCTCACCTCCCAGGGGGTGGAATAAGGAGATGGGTCAAATGCAGAGATTAATTTCACCACATCTAGTGTGCATGTGACTGAACTCAGTGGCCTAGTGGTTAGAGTGTCCGCCCTGAGATCGGTAGGTTGTGAGTTCAAACCCCGGCCGGGTCATACCAAAGACTATAAAAATGGGACCCATTACCTCCCTGCTTGGCACTTAGCATCAAGGGTTGGAATTGGGGGTTAAATCACCAAAAATGATTCCCGGGCGCGGCTACGCTGCTGCCCACTGCTCCCCTCACCTCCCAGGGGGTGATCAAGGGGATGGGTCAAATGCAGAGGACAAATTTCATCACACCTAGTGTGTGTGTGACAATCATTGGTACTTTAACTTTAACTTAACTTTAACTACCAGTGGTAGTTTAACTTTTAACTTTAATAAGTGAAAAGTGTGCTTTATCAGCTTGAGATCAGGGGCCTCATATAACAGTAGATGCGTGGATTTCCTACTAAAAATAAACGTGCGTTCAAATCCAAAAAAGGCTGGAGGCAAGTAAAAATTCTGATGTATTAAAGTGCGCTTGGATTGTTTCGATACCAATATTTTGGTACCGGTACCAAAATGTATTTCGATACTTTTCTATATAAAGTGGACCACAAAAAAATGGCCTCATTGGCTTTATTTTAAAATCTTAGGGTACGTTAAACATCTGTTTCTTATTGCAATCAAAGTACAATTTTGTCCTTTAATAAAATAGTGTATCTGCCTCCCGGGAGCTTTTTGGCCATGGAGACCAGCTGCTGGGTCTCTGCCACACCAGAGTCCGTTTGGAGAGACTGGAGGAGATGCGGATGAAGAGACAGGGTCGCGGAGCTAGCGATGAGCGCCGGGACGGACAAGCATGAATGAGTGTGTATCGGACACCTCGCTCATCCATGCGGACTGGACACTGGCTGAGAGTTGGTGGGCGGCCGAGGGTGGAGTCGGCTCTCTTGGTTGCTTTGTTGGGTCTGCTCCTCTCTCTGGCCATGCTCCCCCCAACCAAGCAGACGATAGCGTGGAACACTGCAGAGGCCACCACAGTGTATATGGTTTTGTTATGTTTTTTGTTGTTGTTTTACTTTTGTGGCTGTGTGTAGAAGTGGCTGGTTGCATCAGCTCTGCTCTTTTAATGTCTTTAATGTCCTTTTTGTTGATGTTTCCCTCTTACACACATGTTTATGTGTGCTATGAGTTTGTTTTTTCTCCTTAGCCTCACTATGGACCCCCTCTCCAGCGTTTACCTGTCTTCTCACCTTTTTTGTAAGGTGTGCCGGAAGTTGGCAGACCCGTCAGCGATCCTGTTCTGTCTCCCTTTAATGTTTGTCTGCTCTTGAATGGGATTGTGCTGAAAATCTTAATTTCCCCTCGGGGATTATTAAAGTATTTTTGATTCTGATTCTGCATTGGTTATTATTTTTTACAGTTTTGTCAGACTTAAACCCATGTGAGTTAAGCAGAGACATCGTTGGTGTTGTCATAGAGAAGCTGCAGATGTTGTTGATACATATGGATGCATGCAGCTGTTGCCACCAGGGAGGGCTCGCCCACCTAACACTGTATGACACACATGCTGTATGTTTATTAGAGCTGGCTATTTTTGGGAAACCATGATCACTGGGTTTGCTCTGTGAATGTATTTGGACCATGAACAAAATGATGACCTATAGTTTTCCAGCGTTAAGAGGGAATTCTACATTTTCAGATTCAGATTGGTTTTACTTGTATATAGTTTAAAAATGATGCATCTCATTTTTACAACATGCCCAAAAAGAAGTAGGAAGAAGGAACGCCTATTAAATCCAAACCCTTTTCCACTTCGTATCAATTACTTACACATACACTACATTGCCAAAAGTATTTGGCCACCTGCCTTGACTCACATATGAACTTGAAGTGCCATCCCATTCCTAACCCATAGGGTTCAATATGATGTCGGTCCACCTTTTGCAGCTATTACACCTTCAACTCTTCTGGGAAGGCTGTCCACAAGGTTGCGGAGTATGTTTTTAGGGATTTTTGACCATTGGTGAGGTCACACACTGAAGTCGGTCGAGAAGGCCTGGCTCTCAGTCTCCGTTCTAATTCATCCCAAAGGTGTTCTATCGGGTTCAGGTCAGGATTCTGTGCAGGCCAGTCAAGTTCATCCACACCAGACTCTGTCATCCATGTCTTTATGGACCTTGCTTTGTGCACTGGTGCACAGTCATGTTGGAAGAGGAAGGGGCCCGCTCCAAACTGTTACCACAAGGTTGGGAGCATGGAATAGTCCAAAATGTTTTGGTATCCTGGAGCATTCAAAGTTCCTTTCACTGGAACTAAGTGGCCAAACCCAACTCCTGGAAAAACAACCCCACACTATAATTCCTCCCCCACCAAATGTCACACTCCTACCACTTTGTGGCTGAGTTGCTGTTGTTCCCAAACTCTTCCATTTTTTTTATAATAAAGCCGACAGTTGACTTTGGAATATTTAAGAGCGAGGAAATTTCACGACTGGATTTGTTGCAAAGGTGGCATCCTATGACAGTTCCACGCTGGAAATCACTGAGCTCCTGAGAGCGGCCCATTCTTTCACAAATGTTTGTAGAAACAGTCTCCATGCCTAAGTGCTTGATTGTATACACCTGTGGCCGGGCCAAGTGATTAGGACACCTGATTCTGATAATTTGGATGGGTGGCCAAATACTTTTGGCAATATAGTGTATGTTCACTCCCTGTACTCCGTATGTACACATTCCAAACATTTCACACATTACAAAATGAACAAAATGCTGCCGTGTCGTCTGCGAATAAATTGGAAATATTCAGGGGGAAAAAAAACGTAATTATTAATCAATAAGACTGCGCTATTCATGTGCACATGCTCTCCATGTCTCGATAACATGCTTTTAAGTGGACAATTATGACACGTTTTAAAGTTTGATTTTATGTATGGAAAAATGGGCCTTCTGAAATGTAGTTATTACCAAGACATGGTGGGATGTTTACAAAAAGTAGTTTCATGAACAAAGAACACTAGTGGTGTATGCCATCAAGCCAGTGTGCAAACTAGAGTGAAAATTTAATGTATCATGATTGTATCTTGACACACTCCCAAAGATACAGCTACTGTATATTATGTACAGTACATCCAATTTTATGGGCACAAACTATGTACGCATTAAATATAATTGCAAGTACTGTTGTACTTTTTTTATAATAATAATATTAATACCTGGGATTTATATAGCGCTTTTCTAAGTACCCAAAGTCGCTTTACATGTTAAAAACCCATCATTCATTCACACCTGGTGGTGGTAAGCTACTTTCATAGCCACAGCTGCCCTGGGGTAGACTGACGGAAGCGTGGCTGCCAATTTGCGCCTACGGCCCCTCCGACCACCACCTATCATTCATTCAACATTCATTCACCAGTGTGAGCGGCACCGGGGGCAAGGGTGAAGTGTCCTGCCCAAGGACACAACGGCATGGTAAGAGGCGGGGAGCGAACCTGCAACCCTCAGGTTTCTGACACGGGCGCTCAACCCACTACGCCATGCCGCCCCATATGCTCCACTTGTCCTAGGATTTGGTGTTTGACAAAAATCTTTGCAAAGTTTGCTCAGGGTTTTGTGTACCATCCCGGTTACGATACGTCCAAACATTACACCCAACTAACCAGTCTGTTTGCCTTCACAGAATTGTTTCTTTGTTTGTTTATTAAGATCCCCAATAGCTGCTGCAAAAGCAGCCACTGTTTTTCTGGGGTTTAAAATTTCAAAATGCTTTAAATACAGGGAATAGACATATTCATACGTGACAAATAAATAATTAAAAAAAACATTAAAAATAAAACAGCTCCAGTCACATATTCCACATGTTATGCTAGTATGGGATCATAAAATAGCCAAAAAAAAAAGTATTTCCTGCAATTAGAGAGCAAAAATGGACCCCAAAAAAAGTATTCTTGTGAAAATTTATAAAATCCTAATGATTTACAAAGAGTTACTGTATTCATTACCATGATCAAAAAATTAGGAAGTGAATTCCAGTGCCAGGTCTTCTACATTGAGTTTGTTCAACAGAGATGTACTAATGTTGATGAATATCTCTGGAAAATGACAGTTTGCTGGAAAGGATTAATGTCATTTTTTGTTAAAAAGAATGTTTTCTAATTAAATCAATCACAAAATAATCGATTGTACCGTTGACACTGAACTTTAATATTTTGTATAACGGCAGCTTTATTTTGAGCAACTTGCAGTTTGCTAAAGTTCATTTCAGTTATATTTGATCAAATAACAGAACAATAATGTTAGTGTGACAAAACTAATGATTCTATTGAAGTTTCCATGACACTGTTAAGTATAAATGTTTTACAATGCTTTATTACTGCCGTACTTACGCCCATTTTCAGCACAATTTGATAATTATAAAACATATTTTAAACATAAGCCACCATGGGGCCAAAGAAAGATGTAAGTGCCAGCACTTTAATAAAGAAGGTGAAAAACACTATTGAATTCAAGGAAGAACTCATTCAGTACAAAGGTAACGTCTGTGTGGTTCTCCCCTCCCCCATCATTGATAATCGTCATCTTAAAAGTGGTCGAAGTGATGTCAGATGTTTGTTTATACATGCATTTGTATTTCGTAATGTTTTCTGCATTAACAAACATATTCTCTATTATTTGTTTCATCTGACATCACATGGAGAAAGATACAACTTTCTGGAGGAAAGTTCTGTGGTCAGATGAAACAAAAATTCAGCTGTTTGGCCACAATACCCAGCAATATGTTTGGAGGAGAAAAGGTGAGGCCTTTAAACCCAGGAACACCAATCCTACCGTCAAGCATGGTGGTGGTAGTATTATGCTCTGGGCCTGTTTTGCTGCCAATGGAACTAGTGCTTTAAATGGGACAATAAAAAAAGGAGGATTACCTCCAAATTCTGCAGGACAACCTAAAATCATCAGCCCGGAAGTTGGGTCTTGGGCGCAGTTGGGTGTTCCAACAGGACAATGACCCCAAACACACATCAAAAGTGGTAAAGGAAGGGCTAAATCAGGCTAGAATTAAGGTTTTAGAATGGCCTTCCCAAAGTCCTGACTTAAACGTGTGGACAATGCTGAAGAAACAAGTCCATGTCAGAAAACCAACAAATTTAGCTGAACTGCACCAATTTTGTCAAGAGGAGTGGTCAACAATTCAACCAGAAGCTTGTGGATGGCTACTAAAAGCGCCTTATTGCAGTGAAACAAATATTAACATTGCTGTATGTATACTTTTGACCCAGCAGATTTGGTCACATTTTCAGTAGACCCATAATAAATTCATAAAAGAACCAAACTTCATGAATGTTTTTTGTGACCAACAAGTATGTGCTCCAATCACTCTATCACAAAAAAATCTAAGTTGTAGAAATTATTGGAAACTCAAGACAGCCATGACATTATGTTCTTTACAAGTGTATGTAAACTTTTGACCACTGTGTGTGTGTGTGTGTGTGGGTGTGTGTGTATATATATATATATATATATATATATATATATATATACACATTCCAAACACGTTTTTTGACAGCATCACTGATATGCTATTCTTGATATGGTAATTGAATTAGAAAAGTCAGAAGGGTCGACTTTTGCCTTTATAGACCACCACACCACAGTGGATGTGAAATAACACTCATATATATATATATATATATATATATATATATATATATATATATATATATATATATATATATATGAGTGTTATATATATGAGTGTTATATATATGAGTGTTATTTCACATCCACTGTGGTGTGGTGGTCTATAAAGGCAAAAGTCGACCCTTCTGACTTTTCTAATTCAATTACCATATCAAGAATCGCATATCAGTGATACTGTCAAAAAACGTGATTACTTCCTACCACTTTATTACTCTTAATTTTATGCAATGTGTTTCAATAACATAGGAAGGTTGCAAATGACATCACATCCGCTTTTCATTTCCGCGGCTCAATTCACATCATGGTCAAGCAGCTTTAGCGTAGCATTAAAGCAAGTGAGAGTGAGGCCCCCTTCTACACTAAGCTGGCTAAGGTTATCCAGGGTAAATCCCACCTAACCTTATCCGTGTCCACACACACACAATGGTCGTTTAAGACTCTCTGCCCCCTCCGTCAGCCGGCGAAACGCGACCTAATACGCATGCGCAGAAAATGCTCACGTCATAGTGTTGCTTTGTGTACAAGTTCTTAAATTTAACTGAACAATATCCAGTGTTGTGGTAATTCAATTAACTGGAATCCAGTGTGCTGTGGGGCCCTATTGTAGTGAATCACACCTGAGTCATCATAAATTAATCAAGTCTTTAATGGACATTAAAAGTAAACAATGTGATAAAGAACATTTTACATCAATCAATCTAGGGATCTAGATATCTGGTCAGGACACTCCTCACTCTTTTGCCTTCACCTTCATTGTCCATTCCTTTTTGGTGACTTTATATACTCTGGACCTAGACGTTGAGTCCATGACAATAACTGATACAGTCTGCTTTGCCAGTCCAAATGCATTTGCCGTTTTCCGTAGTCTTCTCTCGACGGCCAGATAATACAAAGCACACGCTACCTTTTTTACCACATTCACGGGAGCCCGCATTCTCGTTGACTCTCTTTCGACAAATGGACAAAGTTTTTCACTCAGTAGAATCACAGCTCACCTGGACATTCGAAAGTTCTCTTGCCGTCGGAGAAGTCTCGTATCCGAAATAGTTGCAATCGCTTTCTCGTAAGGTATTCATGTGTGATTTCCACAAGCGTCTGTAAAGATGGAAGGAGAAACACGGGCATGTCTGGATGACTCGCCTTCATGTTTCCAGTGGTTAACTTCGAGTTACGGAACCGCTTTATTATGAAGCTGACTGTGGCGCGTTCTTTCTGACATCACTTCCTGTGTGGGGCGCAGTCTTTCTGGCGTCACTTCCTCTCCGAACTCTGTTTGTAAACGATCAACGAGTCCATACAAAGCTAAGAGCCGGAGATTCAAGAAATACACGTGTAAAAAATTGTCCGAGGAGGGGGACCTTAAACGATAGTTTAGTGTGGCTGAAACGGGGCTTAGGCTAAATAATTATGCGTTTAAGGAGTTATCCGATTTAATGGAGACATAGCCTGTAGAGTTTGAGCAGAAAATGCTGTAATGCTGTTCTTTTCTTGGGTGTTCCAGTCATTCAAATAAAGGGATAGGAAAGGGCTTTAATCGAAAAGAAGTGGCTCATATAAAGTCAGGGAAAAAACGAAAGTGTGTCAAAAGAAATGGCTCTTAAAAATATCACTTTCATCATACAATCGGACCATGCTCGTGTCTGCAGAGATCATTTTGTAAAATGTTTGAAGATTTGATTTGTTTGAGAAACTTTCTGTGATACAGTAAAGTTTATTCTCTACTCTATTAGTAGTGTTTGAGAGCAAAAATAAACGTAAAGGAGGGACAATAGATCGCAATAATTTTTTGTTCTTTTGTGGTTGCTATGCCTAAATATAACTACAAACACCTACCTGGTTGTGCAAATAAACTGTCATGTTAAGTCCTACGAATAAATATTGTGATTGTTGTTCCAATCCACCGTATTTTCGATTTTCATAACAGAAACTAAAAAGTTAGTTGTTGTGCAGGAAAGCCAAGTGCTTTATTTGACATGGATGACCACATTATAGTGTCTCTGGTGATATTTGTTAGCATCAAGAAAATATCCTTAATAGCAGTAATAAACTAGATGAATAAATCATTAAATCATAAACATTTCTGAACAACCGGGACATATACAGCGAAGAGTTAAAATATGAACTTTAGATCATAAAAACAACTGCAGACATGAATTGTAGATGGCACTAACTGCAAACAAACATATCCTTTTTCTCATTCTCGTCAGGATCACAGCAGCACGGCACCGGTTATGTCAATCAAATACATTACTTAGCAATGCACAAATAAGTCCAACTTTGTCTTTCAAGGATTAATGTTTAATTTGTGGACCCCTCAAATGTAAAGACATGATGTGCCTTCAATCTTTTCTTCTTTAAATACCGTAAGTGTCAAGTGAAGTGAGGTAGAAGTAACCTCCTGGTGATGAGAAATTGTTTAAATCTTTAAAAAATATATTTTTCTTAAGAGTGTAAAAATCCACTCTATCCCATTTAAAATATTTGCCTCCAAACCATTGGTGTCAAACTCTGGCCCGCCGTGTAATTTCCCTTGGCCCTTGAGGAGATATCAAATTAACAATAGAGCTACAAGGTGGGGGGGAGCGGGGTTTGGTGGTAGCGGGGGTGTATATTGTAGCGTCCCGGAAGAGTTAGTGCTGCAAAGGGTTCTGGGTATTTGTTCTATTGTGTTTATGTTGTGTTACGGTGCGGATGTTCTCCCGAAATGTGTTTGTCATTCTTGTTTGGTGTAGGTTCACAGTGTGGCGTATATTTCTAACATTGTCAAAGTTGTTTATACGGGCACCCTCAGTGTAGCCACACATATCTTGTGACTGGGTCGGCATGTTGTTAGAATGGATGAAAAGCGGACGTGACGACAGCTCATAGCGGACGTTAAAGGCAGTGCCTTTAAAGCACGCCCCCAAGACTATGAGATATAATGACTGATGAACACCTTCGTTGGATAATGAAGGTTGCCTCCGGTCAAAGCCTGAGCCCTGACATTATTGAACTAGCATCCCAGAAAAGATGACAGGTGTCTGGGTTGGGCCCATCAGATTAGATCAGTGTGTTGCAAACTGAGCAGTGTAAAGTCCTGAATGGTTGGTTTATTCATTGTTATTTTATTTTTAAATTTATTAGCCTGTGGAAAAAGTTAATGTTGATATTTACCTCAGAAGGCTGCAAATAGAAAAGAGGCATTACATTTTTATTATTTAAATTGTATTTGATGTGCCATTGATATTTTTGAATTATTATTATTATTATTATTTGAAACTCGATTTTGCATGTCACTATAAAGTTATAGATGTTCAATATTCAATGCAAAACTTGTTTGGGTCCCTATTAAAAGGTATAGCTCGGTTGGTAGAGTGGCCGTGCCAGCAACTTGAGGGTTCCAGGTTCAATCCCCGCTTCCGCCATCCTAGTCACTGCCGTTGTGTCCTTGGGCAAGACACTTTTCCCACCTGCTCCCAGGGCCACCCACACTGGTTTAAATGTAACTTAGATATTTGGTTTCACTATGTAATGCGCTTTGAGTCACTAGAGAAAAAGCGCTATATAAATATAATTCACTTCACTTCACTAATTTGTTCAACCTTGGCCCGCGGCTTTGTTCAGTTTTAAATTTTGACCCACTCTGTATTTGAGTTTGACACCCCTGCTCTAAACCTTTCAAGATACGCCAAAATCTGCACTGATTCAGGCAAGTAAGCAGAAGCCTAATGGGGCTTAGAGCATCGCCTGAAACCCGGAAGTGCCCGAATGTGCCTCTCGGTCACATGATTGCAACCCACCTATTCTATACTGATTTATACGACTGTAACATAGAATGCAAGCAATGCATCCATTTTTAGTACCTAGTAAACCAACACTATCAATCAATCAATCAATCAATGTTTATTTATATAGCCCTAAATCACAAGTGTCTCAAAGGGCTGCACAAGCCACAACGACATCCTCGGTACAGAGCCCACATACGGGCAAGGAAAAACTCACCCCAGTGGGACGTCGGTGAATGACTATGAAAAACCTTGGAGAGGACCGCATATGTGGGTAATCCCCCCCCTCTAGGGGAGACCGAAAGCAATGGATGTCGAGTGGGTCTGACATAATATTGTGAAAGTCCAGTCCACAGTGGATCCAACACATCAGCGAGAGTCCAGTCCATAGTGGGGCCAGCAGGAAACCATCCCGAGTGGAGACGGGTCAGCAGCGCAGAGATGTCCCCAACCGATGCACAGGCTAGTGGTCCACCCGGGGTCCCGACTCTGGACAGCCAGCACTTCATCCATGGCCACCGGACCTATGCAACTCCCCCTCACAAGGGACAGGGGAGAAGAGGAGAGAAGAAAAGAAATGGCAGATCAACTGGTCTAAAAAAAGGTGGGTCTATTTAAAGGCTAGATTATACAAATGAGTTTTAAGATGGGACTTAAATGCTTCTACTGAGGTAGCATCTCTAACTGGAGGGCATTCCAGAGTACTGGAGCCCAAATAGAAAACGCTCTATAGCCCGCAGACTTTTCTTTGGCTCTAGGAATCACTAATAAGCCGGAGTTCTTTGAACGCAGATTTCTTGTCGGGACATATGGTACAATACAATCGGCGAGATAGGCTGGAGCTAAACCGTGTAGTATTTTATACGTAAGCAGTAAAACCTTAAAGTCGCATCTTAAGTGCACAGGAAGCCAGTGCAGGTGAGCCAGTATAGGCGTAATATGATCAAACTTTCTTGTTTTTGTCAAAAGTCTTGCAGCCGCATTTTGTACCAACTGTAATCTTTTAATGCTAGACATAGGGAGACCCGAAAATAATATGTTACAGTAATCGAGACGAGACGTAACGAACGCATGAATAATGATCTCAGCGTCGCTAGTGGACAAGATGGAACGAATTTTAGCGATATTACGGAGATGAAAAAGGCCGTTTTAGTAACACTCTTAATGTGTGACTCAAACGAGAGAGTTGGGTCGAAGATAATACCCAGATTCTTTACCGAGTCGCCTTGTGTAATTGTTTGGTTGTCAAATGTTAAGGTGGTATTATTAAATAGATGTCGGTGTCTAGCAGGACCGATAACCAGCATTTCCGTTTTCTTAGCGTTGAGTTGCAAAAAGTTAGCGGACATCCATTGTTTAATTTCATTAAGACACGCCTCCAGCTGACTACAATCCGGCGTGTTGGTCCGCTTTAGGGGCATGTAGAGTTGAGTGTCATCAGCATAACAGTGAAAGCTAACACCGTACTTGCGTATGATGTCACCCAGCGGCAGCATGTAAATACTAAAGAGTGCAGGGCCAAGAACCGAACCCTGGGGAACTCCGCACGTTACCTTGACATAGTCCGAGGTCACATTTTTATGGGAGACGCACTGCATCCTGTCAGTAAGATAAGAGTTAAACCAAGACAAGGCTAAGTCTGACATACCAATACGTGTTTTGATACGCTCTAATAAAATATTATGATCGACGGTATCGAAAGCGGCGCTAAGATAAAGAAGCAGCAACATAGATGACGCATCAGAATCCATCGTTAGCAATAGATCATTAGTCATTTTTGCGAGGGCTGTCTCCGTAGAGTGATTTGCCCTGAACCCGGATTGAAAAGGTTCACAGAGATTGTTAGTCACTAAGTGTTCATTTAGCTGCTGTGCAACAATTTTTTCGAGAATTTTGGAAATAAACGGAAGGTGGGAGACCGTTTGGTAGTTTACCATGAGGTCAGGATAGAGGTTAGGTCTTTTGAGCAGAGGATGAATAATCGCTTTTTTGAATGCTAGGGGAACAGTGCCGGAGGAAAGTGATAAGTTTATAATATTTAACACTGATGGACCTAATAATACAAACAGTTCCTTGATAAGTTTCCCAGGAAGTGGGTCAAGTAAACATGTTGTTTGTTTTATCCCACTTACACGCTGTAATAGTTCCTCTGTTATTTCATCAAAAATAGAGAGACTATTTTGGAGGGCAGTGTCCGTCGTATATACAGTCGTATTAGTGTTAATAGAACCCAGTTGTAGCTGAGATGCGTTGTCTTTAATCTCCTTTCTAATGAGTTCAATTTTCTTATTAAAGAAATTCATAAAATCATCTGCCGAGTGGGTGGAGCTACTGGGAGGAGTCCTTTGTTGGGTTAGCGATGCTACTGTATTAAACAGAAATTTAGGATCGTTTTTGTTGAGGCGGATGAGATTTGAGTAGTATTTAGCTTTAGCTAAGGTAAGCATGCGTTTATAAGTTATTAAACTATCACTCCATAGTTGATGGAAAACCTCAAGTTTAGTCGCGCGCCATTTGCGTTCCAGTTTTCTACATGATAATTTATGAGCTCTAATTTCTTCTGTAAACCATGGGGTGCGCCTTTTAGGGGCCCTTTTTTGCTTTAGCGGTGCTATACTATCAATAATTTCGCGCAAGGCATCGTCAAGGTTGTTAGTGAGGTTATCAATAGAGCCGACATAATTTGGGAATGGTGCCATTACCGAAGGCAGTAGGTCAGCAAGAGTCATCGTTGTGGCAGCATTAATGTTGCGGCCGCTATAGCAGTTATTATTATTATTAGCTTGTTGACAATGAGTCAAAACTTCAAATTTTATAAGGTAATGATCGGACATTACTTTAGTATATGGAAGTATGATAACTTTGGAGGTGGTGACACCCCTGACAAGCACTAGATCTATTGTATTACCGTTGCGATGCGTGGGTTCATGTATTATTTGTATAAGACCACAGCTATCAATTATGGTTTGGAGCGCCACGCACTGAGGGTCCGATGGTGTATTCATATGGATATTAAAGTCCCCCATTATGATTATATTGTCGGCGTGCGTCACTAGATCAGCAACGAACTCTGAGAATTCACTGATAAAGTCCGTATAGGGCCCAGGGGGGCGGTAGATAACAGCCAGGTCGAGAGGTAGCGGTGTGACAGACCTCATAGTAAGCACCTCAAACGATTTATATTTATTATTTAGGTTAGGGGTAAGGTTGAAATTTTCATTGTATATTGGTGCGACAACCCCTCCCCTTTTAAGAGGACGGGCAACATGCGCATTCGTATAGTTAGGAGGAGATGCCTCATTGAGCGCAAAAAATTTGTCTGGTTTGAGCCAGGTTTCGCTAAGACCAATGACGTTAAGATTGTTGACTCTAATGACCTCATTAACTAATAACGCCTTGGGAGACAATGATCTTGTAGTGGATTGTCCGAAGCTTAAGCAGGCAACAAAAGTAGTTTAGTACAACAAATTTATTTACCCATTATCAGAAGTGCAGGTTGAATTGAGTTGGTCGTGCAGACAAACCACAAGTTACTCCGGAGCCAACAAGACACACACAAGCCAAAATCACCCCCGAGTTCCGGTCTTCTCCCATTTTTTATATGTCTGTTGTGCGTCATCGTTCCTTATCAAATGCGTCAATGTCTTGTTTTGCTTTTCCTATCTGTTCCATAACAACTCGAATTCTGTAGACAGTCAACACATTCTATAGACAGGTTGGCACGACTTAATATTCACTTTTGTCCCACAACTGGTCCATTCAATGGCACAAAAATACAAGAGTATTGAAAATGAGCGGACATTCTTAAAAGACAAGAAATATAGGTCAAAAGGTCAGAAATTCTACTACATACCCGCCTTCCAGGGTCTTAAGACCCTGGACCAAAACCATTTCTGATATAGACCACTAACTTAAATCTCTACCGCAGATAGAGGCAAAAACCTCAATGTTTTTATACGAGGCAAAAATTCCGTCTATGACCCTCCTTCAGAGCGATCGCTGTTACCAGCCTGCAGTAAAACCATCTCACAGAACACAATTAGTGGCCTACCCTTTGATTTAGTAAGGGAATAACAAATACTTTGATCATGGACATCATTGAACATAAATAGATGAATGTATATAGACTTATGACTAAGACATTTGCAAAAATATTTTTCCCGGCATTTGCAATGAATGTAGTTACCAATATTGTTAATTATCAATTGATTTTGAACACACAACTGAATTTCGTATGAGTCCATGTTCGATTAGTGCTCGTATAGATGGCTCGGTGGTGCCTCAGGCTGATGGCCTGCCGACACCTCGTTGGGCTTTTGGCTGCCTTGGTGAAGAAAGAGATCCACTCAAACAGTCTGTCTCTCTTTGGGGTGTGGTTCAGTCCATTGGGCAGACTGTTCAGTGGCATGTGCGTGCTGGCCGAAATTGGGGAAAACTCAGGTAGAGTTGGAGCTGTGGGGGCTTTGGGGAAGGCTGGGGCAGAGTATGGGGCGTGGGGCTTTGGTCCAGGCCCTCGGCTTGCTTCAGGCCTCCTCGCTGCTTCGGCACTCCCGACACTTCTTTCCACAGCTGCTGGAGTCCCGGTGGACACATTGGCTGGCAACCTTAGTTGTTCTCGTCATCGCTGGCAAGGTGTTGTCTCTCCTCTCGGTTCCTTCCAGTCAGGTATCAGGTGTTGGTCCTGGATCGGCTTTGACCGTGCCCCTCTTAGCGAGTGTAAGGGAATCTGGAGTGGCTGCTTTCATCCTCAAATCTGCACAGAGGAACTGGCACACAAATTCTACATTTTGCAAACTTACCATTTTGGTCTCATGGTCTTTCCACCTTCCTAGGAAGCTGCTGGTCCTGAGAAGTGCTGATCTTGTGACTGAAGAAGATTAACCTGTTTTCTTAAAATAGGTGCCGTTGTTTGACCTAATCTTTTTGGGGAAACCATGTCGGGATATTAGATCATTCACAAAATATTTCATTACTGAATTGGCACCCTCCTTTGAGGTTGGGGTTGCTTTCGCCAACCACTGCAATTGTCAATCTAAATCACTACGTTCCTTTATCCTTGATCATATCCGGATTGATCATATCGATTAAATAAAACCTCAACACGCTCAAACTTGACCCAATCCAAACTCACCTCCCCCCTCTGTCCCTCTCACAGGGACAGTGTTAGTCGTAGTAATAGTAATAGTAGTAGTAGTATTAGTAGTTTCAGAAACATCCAAGAAAAAGAAAAGACAGCTGATAGTCAAGTGCAGCAAGAACAGAGGCGGAGGACAGGTCATGTTTGAGGTCACTGTTCGCTTTTGCAATAGTACTTTGATATTTTACAACACCTAGTGAATTATTGTGGCCTCAATAATTCACTAAATAGTTGTATTTCATTTAGTCTATCTATGATGGGACAATGCACAGAAACATTAAGTTCAGAAACAGATATGTTCTGTACTAGATTATATCTAAATAGCTACTTTCCATCTGTAGTCCCTGGCTACCTAAATTAAAGGGGATCCACAAATCAAGCAATAAAATTATGACACTAATTAATCATAATAAATATATACATTCATAATAATCAATAATTAATTTAATTTAATTTAATTTAATCATAGTAGCAGTTTCTCGACGTGGTAGGGAAAGTGTTTTCCGTTATTGATTTATTTATCAATCGTTGTTATACGAGCAATAATACAATCCTTATATGTTTTTAGGAAGATAGTGTCCAACCCATATATATATCTCTAGATCGTGAGTCTGATAATGCAGTGAAGATTTTGTTTAACTTTGTTTCATTTGTTACTTCTAAAATGAGTCCATCCTGAATAAATGACAATTATTTGCACTGATTTTGAGGGATTTTTATTCAGGGTTTGTACAGACTGATGAAATGTTCATTAAAATTATTACTTATGTCCAGACTGTCTGCGATAGTAGCGCCATTGATATTTAATGTTATAGTGTTGTTTCTTGTTTGCTCTCTTCCCGTAAGTTTGTATCTGGTTTTCCATTACTCTCTATTGTTCCCTTTTGCAGCTTTGATTAATTCTAAATGAAAGTCAGCCTTAGACTTCCGCATAAACATTGTAACTTTGTTCTTCCAAACTTTTAAAACATACGATCTGTATTTAGACCTGTTATAATTGCTCTTTTGAGAGCTGAGTCCCGATGTCTTTATTAGAATCCAAATTGTTTTATTAATCCAATGGTATTTTTATTTTAGCACTCTTCTTTCTGATTTTGTATTCGTGTATTTACAGATGTTCTCTTTAATTTTTGTCATCCAATTGTAATTCTAGTAGGGCTGCTTATCATTTGTATCATATAGAAGCCGTTTATAATATCCTTAAGTTTCTTTCTACGTGTTTTATTTAACCAGTCCAGATTAACGTCCCCCATGACGTTACTTCTTTCATACTATGCTGTTTGAGGATGTCTGAAAATGAATCAAGAAAAATGTCTTTAGCTGTGGTCGGTCGGTATACTACAATTACCTTGAAATACATTTCTGAGGAAAATGTGATTTTAATTTCAACATTCTCAAATTGATCTACTTTTAATGTTTTCCCTTTCATAAATCATAATTCCTCCCCCCTTTGTCACTCGATCTGTCTTTTCTGTAATCTTGTCCCCCGGGACATTAATTAGAACGAAAGGTGTTGTGGGTTTTAACCATGTCTCTGATAGACAAGGTAATCCGGATTAGAGTCTGACAGTAACTGCTGTATTTGTTCAGTATGTTTCCTGTGGTAGAAAGTTTAATAATGCGGACACGTTTGTTACTGAATACTTTCTACAGACTTCTGTCTCTCTGCGACTTTGTGTATGTAATAAGCAACTATAATTTTTTTATATGCTTAAATTTTATTTTAGCTCAGCTGTTGTGTAGCTGCTAGCTCTTTGTAGCCTACAGCAGAAATGTCCAAATTGCAACCAATAGCTATGTTTTTAACAGACAACTGAAATAATTGAAAATGTGGTATTTGCGTATCGGTTCAATACGCAAATACAGAGAGCAAAGGAACAATGTGGGTCATTAGTTGTCCATCTTATACCATTCTAATTGTTGTAAGGATAGTTCACATGAGCGGCCATACCTTGAGTCCCACCATATATAAGAGTCAAAAGGCTCCTATTATGAGTCGTCCAATTGGTGATCATACACTTTGGCGGTTTGGGTGGCAGGACACACGGACGCACCTCAGTCAGCAAGTGCTAGGACAGTTGGAGCAGTCCCCGTCTTCCATTCGTTCCTGGGAGGCGTCCCTATTAGTTGTCCGCTCATGTCGTGCTGTCAGGCAACATCAGGAAGTTCCTTCTGTGCAGTATTGAATTGTCAGGGCACAGTTTGTAAGCAGGTCATTACAAGGTGTGTGCAGGTTGACCACAAAGGAATGCTTCAAAGATTGTGTTGAACATTGTCCGTTGACATTTATTTCCAGCAGGGGTCTGTTTGTATCCTGCTGTTCGTCCTGCTGTCACACCTGTATTTTTTGTGAGCATGTTCTGGCTACAACTTTGGAGCTTGTCTTGTTCAGATTGGCAGTCCCCCGACTGCACATCCTTTCCACCCTCGCTTGACCTAGCACAACCGTGGCTACCACCCAAGTCCGTCTGAATGGTTTTACGTTTTGTTGAGGTTTTTTCCTCCAGAATTTGGAACTCAAAACATGTACACCCATCGTTTTCATATCCTCTCGGTTAGTTCAATTTGCATATCACGTTTTAAAATTACAGTCTTAACTATCCCATTAATTGCTAATCAATAACCTTAATTCAAAGATTATACGTACTACTTCATGTGTATTTAAGTACCCTTTTAATTCACTTAAAGATTATGTATAAGTTAATTTAAACTATCATTTGTCTATCAGTAGGCGCGAGCAAGCTGTCATGCTTGCACTCTGACCTCCCACTGTGCGTGATACTCTCCAAAACAAAGGAATGTTTTTATTCACGTTTCTCCTTATCTTTCAGCTAAATCTTTTAATCTTTTAATCTTTTAACTTTTAACGTCCGCACTGTGTTTATTTGTATTGTCTGCATTTTAATTTTGCTTTTATTTTCTTTCTTTTCTCTTTGTTGCATGAAAAACGCCGCACAAACATATCCTTGCCTTGCCCGTCTCCGACTGGTTATCCAACTTGGTCATAACAAACACACAAGGCCATGCTCTAAGCGCCATGCCTAATCACACTTCTCCTCTTTTTTATTTTTTATTTTTTATTTTTAACTTTACATATCGGCTCTTATTCTAATTATTAATGTAGGCTGTTTTTTGTAATTATTATTCAACACTATTCACAGCAAAACAGTTGTAAAGTTATAGTTATTCGCATTATACTCTCAAAATCTGTAGCTAACTGAAAGCTGTTGAGATTTGGTTTGCCTCCTTTATCTCAGTGGCCTAGTGGTTAGAGTGTCCGCCCTGAGATCGGCAGGTCGCAAGCCCAAAACCCCGGTCGAGTCATACATAAGACCACAAAAAACTTGGGAGCCAAATCACCAAACATGATTCCCGGGCGCATGGTATGGTGTACTGCAATGTCTAAATAAAACTATAAATTACTCCAAACTAAAATGTCAGACTGCACTTAAATTAATTAATTCTACTACAATCTTATGTTTAAAAAGCCCATATTATAGGTATTGGGCTGTTTTGACGAGTTTTTGTTAAGATTATCCGTAGTAGCAATATTAACAATGTTGCGTTTATTATGCGTAGTGCACTTTAAATAGTTTCGACCATATCTAGAATGACACTGCGTGGTCTACTCTATCTTTAGCCACTTTTTTTGACTCATGTTGTCGCAATTTAGAGAAGGTAATAATTAAATTTTTGCTCTTTAATTTAAGGTTTGGTGATCTTCATCGCATCAATGACAGAACAGGGTTCTGGCTTGTTTGTATCCATAGAACAAATCATAACAAGATGCTACTCAAAGACATTGGACGTGTCTAATTGCCAATGAAAATCTGATGACTGTTGTTTTGTATAATGGAGCAAAAAGATTTCCAACTTAAAAAAGAATGATCAGGATATGAGTTTATAAACTTTCTAGATTAGTTTGACATTTTCTAATTTATGTTGACTCTCAGTAGTCTTGGACAAACCAGCCTTAAATGGTCGAAACCAGATTAATGATCAATATTGCTCACAATGATATTGTCATTGTGTTGTCACAATATTTCTAATTCGTAGGCACAGAGGGGGATTTAACGCAAAAGTAAACAAGCAATGTGACATGACACCAACTTCCTATTGGTGGTCAGTCAGTCAATAACAGCATGAACAGCTGTTTGGTTGCTAAGGGAGAGGGGCCAAATGTGGCACTTAATGGCATTGAAATGCCAACAATAAGCCTGACCTGTGGATGATCAAGGATGTTATACAGTGTGTATTCACACATGTGAGGTGTTACTGAAAAAAGGAAACCAGCCAAGGCGAGACAAACAGTTTTTTGAGGTGATATATATAAACACAAAAAATAAAAAATAAAAACACCAAAGGGTTATGATGAAAAAATAAAGCAGTGTATTTTTACAATGTGCTGCCGTATCAGGAAGTAATCTTTGCCATTAAGCTGAATGTGCCAGACTAGTGGCCCTTAATTCTTTATAGCGTAAGTATTGTATTTAATTCACACTAGCTGTTAGATTGTAATGTACCTCTTAGTTGTAGTTTGTTTACCAAATTTGTAGGTGTTGAAATCGCCATGTAAAATAATCCTAATACTAATCAGCAACATGTTTAGCATTGAGCTAGCGCATTTTCAAAAGTGGAGCCTTACTATACGCTTGAGCGTTTGCTATAAGTCATACTGGTTTTGTTGGCATCTAAAATTGCATCAATACCTAGAGGCAGTCTGGTTTAGTCCACTATGAGTGTTGCTTAAGTGCTTGTGAGTAGTGTATAATAAACAGAAATTGACTAGTAGAGAGGAAACTTTATTTTTTATTTTTTTTAATCAATCAATCAAGCAGGATGAGTCCATCAATAATCATGCTATCTAGTCTTCTCTTTCGTCCGCTTGTTGTGTAAGTCCTATATAACTGATATTTCCTATTAAAATTTATTTGGCTGTGAAGTTGTTTGTTAAAAGGGTCATATCATGCTTTTCCCCCCTATTTTTAAAAGACTTCATTTTGTCAACATACTATGTAATGATGGTTCTTGTTCTGTACAGTAAACTAAGCTACAAACTGCTTCACAAACATAATAACAGATTACATTACTAACTGGTCCGTTGCCAAACACAGTTAGCACTGATCCAAATAAAAGTACTTTTTTTAAAAATCCTTCTTTATTTTGCCACAGGACAGTGACTCTATTGTCTTACAGTAGAAGGCTAAGCTATCTACACAACAACTTGCGCTAACATTAACGTATTATTCACACATTTCTAACCTACTGTTACTACTTACCGTTTTATTGTCTCCCCCATTGCCATAGATCGTAGTCACCGATTCCGCCATTAAAAGTAGTTTTTCAGAAAATCCATCTTTTTGTGAAATTCTGGGGTGAAGCAAGACTTTTCTTGGCACACACTCGAAGTGACTTCTTTGCAGTTGAAGGCACATTTCCACGTATCATAAAAGCTAAAAGTAAGGCACTTTTCACTTCAGATGAGGCTGCAGGTTTATGTAGTGACTTGTGCTGGTTAAAGCAACCAACAACAGAGCATTTTCCTTCATTGGGTTTCATCGTGGACATGATGTTGTTGCACAGCCGGATGAGAGGGGAAGTGATAACAAACAGGAAGTGGAAAAAATAAAGAGCGCGAGACAGAATAAAATGCAAAATACAGGAGACTAATACAGTCCAAACAGTCATGTGAGATCATGACACAATCTTCAGTAGGACATTGTCAGTACAACTTCACATCAAAGGCCTACTGAAACCCACTACTGCCGACCACGCAGTCTGATAGTTTATATATTAATGATGAAATCTTAACATTGCAACACATGCCAATACAGCCGGGTTAACTTATAAAGTGCAATTTTAAATTTCCCGCTAAACTTCCGGTTGAAAACGTCTATATATGACGTATGCGCGTGACGTCACTAGTTAAACGGAAGTATTGGTACCCCATTGAATCCAATACAAAAAAGCTCTGTTTTCATCTCAAAATTCCACGGTATTCTGGACATCTGTGTTGGTGAATCTTTTGCAATTTGTTTAATGAACAATGAAGACTGCAAAGAAGAAAGTTGTAGGTGGGATCGGTGTATTAGCGGCTGGCTGTAGCAACACAACCAGGAGGACTTTGACTTGGATAGCAGACGCGCTAGCCGACGACCGCACGGATGATCGGGTGAAGTCCTTCGTCCTTCCGTCCATCGCTGGAACGCAGGTGAGCACGGGTGTTGATGAGCAGATGAGGGCTGGCTGGCGTAGGTGGAGCGCTAATGTTTTTATCATAGCTCTGTGAGGTCCCGTTGCTAAGTTAGCTTCAATGGCATCGTTAGCAACAGCATTGTTAAGCTTCGCCAAGCTGGGAATTACTAACCGTGTATTTACATGTCCATGGTTTAATAGTGTTGTTGATCTTCTGTCTATCCTTCCAGTCAGGGATTTATTTATTTTGTTTCTATCTGCATTTGAGCCCGATGCTATCACGTTAGCTAAGTAGCTAAAGAGCTTCGCCAATGTATTGTCGTGGAGATAAAAGTCACTGTGAATGTCCATTTCGCGTTCTCGACTCTCATTTTCAAGAGGATATAGTATCCGAGGTGGTTTAAAATACAAATCCGTGATCCACAATAGAAAAAGGAGAAAGTGTGGAATCCAATGAACCCCTTGTACCAAAGTTACGGTCAGAGCGAAAAAAGATACGTCCTGCACTGCACTGTAGTCCTTCACTCTCACTTTCCTCATCCACAAATATTTCATCTTCGCTCAAATTAATGGGGTAATCGTCGCTTTCTCGGTCCGAATCTCTCTCGCTGCATTGTAAACAATGGGAAAATGTGAAGAGTCCTTCCTCCGGTGACGTCACGCTACTTCCGGTATAGGCAAGGTTTTTTTAATCAGCGACCAAAAGTTGCGACCTTTATCGTCGTTGTTCTCTACTAAATCCTTTCAGCAAAAATATGGCAATATCGCGAAATGATCAAGTATGACACATAGAATGGATCTGCTATCCCCGTTTAAATAAAAAAAAATCATTTCAGTAGGCCTTTAACTTCTCTGACAAACTAGATGTTATATTTAAGATAGCATTCTCACGTGTTTTGGTCATGTATCGTGTTCTGCTGTCAGAGAACAGCAGTTGTGGTCTTGTCGGTTGTAACTCATTTTTGTATGAATTGTCCGTCCTTGTCTACCAAAGCCTTGTCCTACTGTGGGAGACGGACTCAAACAGAAAGAATTTGTTTCAGTCAAAATGAGCCATTGTGCACCGAGAAAACGGCACTAATTCGTTGTGTGGGTGATACTGTGTATGGCTCTGTATCTGTCCTTCCTACAATGTTATTTGTTGTAAAAGAGTGCGCACAAACCCACACATACTCTCTTAGTTTGTGCCTACTACTGGAGATTCTGCCTAATACTGTAGATTAGTGGCTGAAAGTTGGGAAGGGGGCAGTGCTTCACTGTTTCCACGTAAATGGCACCAATTCAGTGTGATGACCCTTTATTCCAAAATGGAATAAAAGTAATTGTTGACCTCATACGTTTACAGACAATACCCCATAATGAGAATGTGAAAAGTTTTTATTTTTTTTATTTTGCAAATGTATTTAAAAATAAATCACATGTACATATGTATTCACAAATTTTGCTCAATTCTTTGTTGATGCACCTCTGGCAGAAATTACAGTATCCATTATTTTTTTAATACGATGCCACAAGCTTGTCACACCTATCTTTGGGCATTTTGGCCCATTCTTTTTTGCAGCACCTCTGAAGCTCCATCAGGTTGGATGGGAAATGTTGGTTTTCATCCAGGATGTCTCTGTACATTACTGCATTAATCTTTCCCTATATCCTGACTAGTCTCCCAGTTCCTGTTGCTGAAAAACATCCCCACAGCATGATGCTGCCACCACCATACTTCACTGTATGGATGGTATTGGCCTGGTGATCAGCGGTGGCTGGTTTCCTCCAAATATGATACCTGCAGTGTTTCCCACACATTCATTTATTTGTGGCGGCCCGCCATGAAATAATTAAGGCCGCCACAAATAGATTTTTCTGCATTTTTTTTTTTGTCCTGTCCATCTTCTCAGGCAAATCATATAGTTGATGTAGATGCCCATATCGGCTGTTCAGGTTTACTTTACAAAAGAGACGTGTAGGATCAAGATTTTTGGAGCTCTTTGTTCAGTGGATCAGATGTTTGATGAAGCTCTGTGTCTATCTACCACCACTACTGTTTTCTGTTTATTTGTTACTGACTGTGGCAGGACACCTCTGCCTCTGTTTCACTTTATGTTGCTGGTAAATAATATGGTTGTAGTTGTAGGCTAAAGTTAAATTATTTAGTATGCACTAATTAAAGGGGCAGAGCTTTAAGAGACATTTTAGCTTTTATATTTTTATAAGATATATTTTTTGTAAGAACCACAATTAAATATATTTCAGTGAATAACTTATTGTTCAAATCTGTATATAAATATGTACATAAAGTGTTGTAATTATATTGTAAAATGGATGGATGGACGTTTAAAACAAAACTGTTATTAATTAGTAAGTATACATTTTTTGAGCCTTTTTAGAGAAAATCATATCATTGTAGTAAATTATGCAAATTACTCGATGATGTCATGGTGACCACGCCCATAGCCACGTCCATAGCCACGCCCACACCGCCACAGGTATCTTGGCAGTTTATGGGAAACACTGTACCTGGCATGCCTGGCAAAGAGTTCAATCTTTGTCTCATCAGACCAGACAATTTTGTTTCTCATGGTCTGAGTCTTCTAGGTGTATTCAAGCAAACTTTTTAATAAGAAATGGCTTCCGTCTGGCCACTAAACCATAGAGGCCTGATTCGTGGATTGCTGCAGAGACCTTCTGTAGCTCTGACAGTGACCATTGGGTTCTTGGTCACCTTCCTGACTAGACTAAGATGAATGCAGCAATGTACAGACACATCCTGGATAAAAACTAATGCTTTCCATTTAATCTGAAGGAGCTTGAGAGGTGCTGCAAAGAGGAATGGGCGAAATAGCCCAACGATATAAAAAAACTTGAGGCAGTAATTGCTGCCAAATGTGTATCAACAAAGTATGGAGCAAAGACATTGAATACTTATGTTCATGTGTTTTTTTTATTTTAATACATTTTCAAAATAAAAAAAAAACTACTTTTTCACATTGTCATTAAGGGGTATTGCCCGTAGAATTTTTTGAGGACAAAAATGAACTTATTCCATTTTGGAATAAGGCTGTAACATAAGATGTGGAAAATGTGACATTGACACCAACTGCAGGACGTTTCTGGCCTTTAACCTTAGCAATGCTCAGCTGTGCTTGTCCGACATGCAAAATGTGAGGTCAGTGGTGTGGTAGTGTGCAGTTTAAGTTAAGTTAAGATCACTTATAATCGTCAATCCTTTGGAGACACTTAAGGCTGTATTGTGTGCCTGTAATACTTTGAGTCCATTGAGGATGTAGGAGGAGTGGGCACTTGACTTGACATCCACTTGACTGAAAGTCGTTCAAAAGAAGTGACAAACAAAAGCCTGTTCAGTCTGAAAGAGACACTGAAGTCTTCTGGTGGCATTAGCAAAAATATTCTTTGGCCACTTTGGCAACTGAAAAGGGACTTGACTTACAATTACCTATTTTTTTTTCAAAAAGATTAGGCTTTAGCGTCGAATTTCAGGGTGGTCCTAAACTGCATAATAACCTTTACTGGTGAGCTCAATTTGCCCATTTCAAAACCTTTCAATGCTCAAATTTAGTTTGCACTTTTATTGTGCATTTAACCATTTTATACACTGGAGAAAGAAATAAGAATGGGTACCTTTCACATTTTAACCGATACGGTACCAATTCCCTATACCTGGGAATCGATACAGAATTTGTCAATTTTGTGTGTGGTTCGAATATTAATAAATGTTAATTTGTTTAAAGACAAAATCCTCCTTTTTCATTTAACAGTGAGCTTATAATGTGCTGTCCAGTGGTCATAGCTTGTTTTTCGTTCACTTCTCATTTGCAAGTATTATATGGATTTGTCATTCCAAGACATCAGATGGCAGTAGTGTATAGACTACTGTGTGCTGCCGTAATCATTAAGTAATCTTTGCCATTAAGCTGAATGTGCCAGTCTAATCGCCCTAAAGTCTTTATAGCGCACGTATTGTATTTAATCCACCCTAGCTGTGAGATTGCAATGTACCTCTTAGTTGTAGTTTGATTACCAAATGTGTAGGTGTTGAAATCGCCTTGTAAAATAATATAATGCTAATCAGCAACATGTTTATGGCACAGCAAATGTGAATTAGCATTGAGCTAGCGCATTTTGAAAAGTGGAGCCTTACTGTACGCTTGAGCTTGGTTTTGTTGGCATCTAAAATTGCATCAATACCTAGAGGCAGTCTGGTTTATTCCACTATGAGTGTTGCTTAAGTGCTTGTGAGTAGTGTATAATAAACAGAAATCGACTAGTAGAGAGGAAACTTTATTTTTATTTTTAAATCAATCAATCAAGCAGTATGAGTCCTGTTTGTGGGCATCAATACTCATGCTATCTAGTCTTCTCTTTCGTCCGTTTGTTGTGTAAGTCCTATATAACTGATATTTCCTATTAAAATGTATTTGGCTGTGAAGTTGTTTGTTAAAAGGGTCATATCATGCTTTTTTCCCCTTATTTTTAAAACACTTCATTCTGTCAACATACCATGTAATGATGGTTCTTGTTCTGTACAGTAAACTCTGCTACGAACTACTTCACAAACGTAATAACGGATTACATTACTAACTGGTACAATGCCAAACACAGTTAGCACTGATCAAAATAAATGTACTTTTTAGAAAAATAATTATTTATTTTGCCGCAGGACGGTGACTCTATTGTCTTACAGTAGAAGGCTAAGCTATCTACAAAACAACTCACACTAACATTAACGTATTATTCACACATTTCTAACCTACTGTTATTACTTACCGTTTCATTGTCTCCCCCATTGCCATAGATAGTAGTCACCGACTTCGCCATTAAAAGTAGTTTTTCAGAAAATCCATCTATTTGTGAAAGTCTGGGGTGAAGCAGGACTTATCTTGGAACACACTCGAAGCGACTTCTTCCCAGTTGAAGGCACATTTCCACGTGTCATAAAAGTTAAGAGTAAGGCACTTTTCACTTCAGATGAGGCTGAAGGTTTATGTAGTGACTTGTGCTGGTTAAAGCAACCGACAACAGAGCATTTTCCTTCATTGGGTTTCATCGTGGACATGATGTTGACTAGCGGAAGGATGTTTGGGTAAATTTCTACCATGTATGGATAATCCGCTGACGTCACACTTCAACAAATTTCCAAATGGACCTTTTGGAGGAAGTACACAGGAAGGAAAGATTGTTTTATAAATATCTCTGCAATGCCTCTAAGGCTTGGTTTCAAATTTTTGGGACTTATGCAGATCCCAAATACACATAAGCAGGTACCAATAAGTAAGAAAAGTTGGTTTTGCATCATAGGGCCCTTTAAGCGTTCTTTCCCTTTACACTCACATTCACACGCTAGGGTCAATTTAGTGTCGCTAATCAACTGCCATCGCTCAAAAGCTCTATACAAACTCTCATCTTGTGTGGTCCGGGTGACTCTGTGAAAGGTGACGGATCAGCCCAGAATTACAAAGGAGGAGATTGGTAATGACCTCAAGGCATCTGGGACCACAGCCACCAATGAAACCTTTGGTGACACAAAACACTGAAGATGGGTCAGGGATGTGTGTTGCACCATCCAACACATCAGGCCGAGGGTAAGCTTTTGTAAAACTAATGTTTCAAGCATTAGTTTTGTGGTTTGTTGTTAGAACAGACACAGCTAAAGATTGTGTTTTGTTTTCCATCTGTGAGAAGGAGGTAGTGACCCACCCAGGATCCAACATTGTGCAAAGGTTAGTAGGAAATGGTTTAGGGCTAAAAGTGCGGCCGGATCTCCACCTTGTGGCTCGGACCCAATCTTGCAGCGCTGAACTCCTGCCTGTCATACACACTCGAGCAAGTGCGTCACACACACCTTAACGGCCCACACGCAGATAGTCAAGCCCACTAAAGCCATTTCTGTGTGCGCTGCACATTGTTTACTTTAAGCAGGCTCACCCAAAGCTCCGTGAGCCAGCTGTGGGTGTAAGAAGGAAAAGGACGTCCTGTGTGGAGAGTAATAAAAGCTGCTGGGTCAAAGGGTCAGGACTGAAAGCTGACATCACTGCTCCAGCATGCAGAGCAAAGAACACACGTCTGAACGGCTCTGCAATAATGGTGGAAATATATGGGCGTCATAGGGACTTAACCTCTGTGTGTCTTCAATAAAACCCTAACGCTGACAAATTGATAAGGAATGAGCCTGGAAACGCTCTCGGAGTTCATGGAAGTAAGCGGTGTCATTTAAACCACCCCGCTTACTGCGGAGGGCTTGGAGAAAGTAAATCCTGATCTGGCTTGCGTTTCCAGTGTGGGGCGTATCAGCCTGATGACGATAGATGTCTCAGCCACAGTACGTAAATAGAGTTACATCATACTAGTGCAACCCACAGGGGTATTTAACAATTTATTGTGATCTTCTTTCTCCAGTATTTTGATATAATCTGAGCACAAGCTTTGTTTGCCAAAAATAACACACAGTTTATGTTCTTCCCAGTTTATCTACCAGAGTGGACTGTGTATACCAGACCTGGGCAAATTAAGGCCTGGGGGCCACTTGCGGCTCGTTAAGCTTTTCAATCTGGCCCGCCGGACATTCCTAAATAATTTTTTTAGATCTTTAAGATGGAAACAGTAGCTGCCATTATGATGCCAATGATGTTTTCAAATTACCGTAAGTCTTGAACTATACAAAGTATTTCAATGGTTGGAATCTGCCCTTTTGCATGATATACTTGTTAATATGCTAATCTGAGTCACAGCAGCTCAAATGAGGCACCAAGCAGTGTGGGTGGGGAGCGTTTCCACAGAGTGTTTACAGAGTGGCTAGCCTGAAATGCGGGTGTCAGGGACAGACGTGGAAGGAGATTTTTACAACAAAGTTCTAAAGCTTAGTGATATATCAGATTGTTGGTGGGTTTTTTTTTTTTAACTCTTTGCGTTCATATTTTGCTGTGATTGTTGCATTTTTGCGGTGCTTCGCTCGATTGTAAAATATGTCAATCGAGAGGGTGTGTGACGTTCATATGTTGTCAATATTCAGTGTTTTATCCGTAAATCCCACATTCTTTATTTTCATGTACATTCTCAGTGTCTCATTCAGTAAAAAAAAATTAAATTCCATTCCGTTTTTTAAGGTGGTCTGTCATAACGTTTTAGCATTCAATCAGACATTATTGTCAGGTTTTGTATTAGTGTTCCTGAAAATAGATATACCGGCCCCCAGACACATTTTTTTCTCTAAATTGGGCCCCCGAGTCAAAATAATTGCCCAGGCCTGGTGTATACAATACTGCAACAGAGGGGTGCCAAAAAGTGATCTGGTATTTTGTTACTCTTCACAACATTAGAAACATGTGACCTAGCCAAACTGCACTGCACTATACTGTGATACGACACATTTCGGTACCAATCCGAGACCAAGTAAACAGAGGGACATCGCCTATATACTCCGTCTAAAAACGTTAAACTTGGACATTTTCCAGTCATTGATTTTTGCTTATAATTTGTTGATCACAATTGGAATTGGAATAAAACAAAGATTGTAGGCAAAAAAACACACACTGATGTGTTAAAGTAATTTCAATGGGGGACCTTGATTTGAGATACAAGTGTTTTGAGTAAAGAGCTGCGTCACAGAACCAAATAAAGGGGAACTGCTCTTTTGGGGAATTTTGCCTGTCATTCACAATGCCTACGTAAGACAAGAATACATGTTTTTCTTTTCTTATGCATTGTAATTTGTAAAATACGGCAAGTACAAGGTGGCTAAAACTGCAGCTAATGAGAGCAAAATATTGCACCCATAAAGCCCTCTTAAAAAAAACATCCAAAAAGCGCCAACAATGCTCCATTTTAGGGATGGGCGATACCACACTTTTAGGATTCGATACTATACCGATACTTTTCTTGCATTTTCACCGATACCGATACCAATACCATTAATTTCTTATTGGCAATTTTTGTCAGTCAAAAATATTATTACTATTGTTATTATTTAAGACAAATCACAAGACAAATACAGACCATTTATACCACATTTATTAAGGTCAATGTATAATAAAAGTAAAATTAAAATAAATAACATAAATATGAAAAATAAATTAAATATAAACAAAAATGTACACATTTTTACTTTTCTTATTCCTCAAAAAAAAGTCTTGGTAGAAATTTTTTTTTAAAAACAATTATTCATAACAATGTTATGTTTCAAACCTCTTTGTGGAAGTAAACTTATAACACTTTTCTGAAGCAAAGTCAATAATTTCCTTATCACAATAAACTAGGATTTCCTTGTCCTATAAACCTGTATACGAAAGACAGTTCCCTGAGAAAATGAACTTGGAAAAAATATCTACAAAAATGTCTGACACCATCACACCTTTAGTGTACTCGAGATATGTCGTCACACTTTACTGAAGTCTCAGATTGCTGTTCAGGAAAAGTAACAACGCTGTCGGCTGGCTGTGTGTGTGTTGCACGTTGACGACGCTCATTCGCTGTCTCCTGTGACGTGACTGGGCCAGCTCTATACTCTGCCAGGTACAGGGGTGTCCCAGCACATAGTAAGTTAAGTAAGTAATCAAAAACATCTGAAAGTGATGCTTGCACCCCCACACTCCGTTTTTTGGTTTATATCGATACTTTTTTCAGAAAAGTGATGCCAAATGAGTAGCGTGTGAGTATCGATATATCGATACCACAGGATCGATACGCACATCCCTACTCCATTTACATCTCGTGATCTGAATATTAACCACGTATTAGCGATATTGTTATTGCAAGCGCTAACGCAGACAAACTACTCTTAAGTCAAACTACTCCGTGATCACAAAGCATTAGCTTATGCAGCTACAGTGTTGACATACTGAGCTGCTGCATTGCCTGAGCTGGTAAAAATTAATTATGGATTGTAAATCATGCCTCTCACTTGTATTGTAGAATGTTGTCTCGGACATAAAAAAACGCTTGCTTCGGCTACCTCGACATATTCTTGCCCGGGGGCTAGTGGGCAGCCTAGGACGGAGTCGACTCTCTTGGTTGCTTGCAGAGGCCACCACAGTGTACAGTTTGTGAGTATGTGGGTGTTGAAGTTGTATTTTTTTTGTATTGTTTTCTTGTTTGTCTATGCTTGGTGCAAGTGTATGTATGCAATGTGTACTATCTGTTGCTCATTTTTTGTGTTGTGTTTTACTTTGAGCTGTATTGTAGAAATAGTTGCATCAGCTCTGTGCTCTATTATTGACTTTTATGTCCGTAGTGTTCTTTGATGTTCCCCTCTTGTTTTCATGTGTTTTTAACCTTATTCTGCTTATTTGCATCTGCACTGCAACTACAAAATGTCCCCATAGTGGGATGAATACAATCTATATCCTATCCTAAATAATGAAAAATGTGTGCTTGTCTCACATAAGGATTGTGAATAATAGGTAAAATTCCTCCCAAAAGTGCAGTTTTCTTTAAGATTCTAAGTTCAGGTAAAACTGTTTTTTCAAATAATTGTAATTGCATACCTGTTCGAAATGAATTTAAACCAAACCAAACTTACAATTCCAAAAACTGGAAAGGGAATGTCCAAAATTACAGTGACAGTGAAGTCAGCCAATTAATTTGTCCACATCCGCCGAGTATTTACTTCCGCATTCGGGCTATGCGGACATGAACAAAATAATTGTCGGACTGTGCTGTCAATGTGGGATACTGGGACATTCCATTTGTGTTTCATGAAATTGTAAGTTTTGTTTTTTGTTTTTGTGTTTTCTGAAATCGTAAATTGTGTTGTATTTTGTTTTCCCGTTATCTGAGATAAAGTGTTTTGTATTTTGTTTTCGCATTATCTGAGATTGCCAAGTGTTTCTTGTTTTGTTTTTGTGTTTTCTGAGATGGTCAAGGGTCCGTGTACCTTCCGCTCATTCTATTTCCAATTCTTAAACGCAAATCAAAAAACAAAATTAGGGCCGTTTTTCTATTTTTACTATATATGGCAGATTTTAAAACAAACAAAAGGGTTGATTTTCATTAAAATATTGCCATAAATTGGATTTTGTGCTGTTTTCCTTTTATGGATTTTTATTTTTCCAGATAAACACAAAATGTATGTTGTATGTTCATCCAAAATTCAAAAATGCGTGGTTATCCGTGTGATGACAAATTGAACCGGAAGCCGTACTTTAGCTTTTCCTTTGTGTTTAGCATGTTTTTAGCATAACGGTAACATCTTTGTTTAGCAGGAGTCCTATTGTCGTTTTAAAAAAGCGTCATTAAATAGTTGTCCAACTTTTGGTCCAGAAATGAAAATAGAAAAAATGGCCCGAAATGCGTTTTTTGATTGCATTTAAAAATTGGAAATGGAATGAACGGAAGTTACACGGACCCGCCGAGTATTTACTTCCGCATTCGGGCTATGCGGACATGAACAAAATAATTGTCTGACTTGGCCGTCAATGTGGGATATTGGGACATTCCATTTATGGTTTATGAAATTGTAAGTAGTTTCGTTTTTTGTTTTTGTGTTTTCTGAAATTGTAAATTGTTTTGTATTTAGTTTTCGCATTATCTGAGATAAAGGTTTTTTTTAATTTTGTTTCCGTTCATTCTAAAAGTTGTCCAACTTTTGTTTCAGAAATCAAAATAGAAAAAATAGCCCAAAATTAGTTTTTTGATTTGCGTTTGAGAATTCGAAATACAATGAACGGGAGGTACACGGGTCCGTGTACCTCCCGTTCATTCTATTTCCAATTGTCAGGAAGTACGCCCAGAAAAAGGGTGGAGTGCCATCTCCGGGTTGCGGAGGAGACCCTGCCCCAAGTGGTGGAGTTCAAGTACCTCGGAGTCTTGTTCACGAGTGAGGGAAGAGTGGATTGTGAGATCGACAGGCGGATCGGTGCGGCGTCTTCAGTAATGCGGACGCTGTATCGATCCGTTGTGGTGAAGAAGGAGCTGAGCCGGAAGGCAAAGCTCTCAATTTACCGGTCGATCTACGTTCCCATCCTCACCTATGGTCATGAGCTTTGGGTTATGACCGAAAGGACAAGATCACGGGTACAAGCGGCCGAAATGAGTTTCCTCCGCCGGGTGGCGGGGCTCTCCCTTAGAGATAGGGTGAGAAGCTCTGCCATCCGGGGGGGAGCTCAAAGTAAAGCGGCTGCTCCTCCACATCGAGAGGAGCCAGATGAGGTGGTTCGGGCATCTGGTCAGGATGCCACCCGAACGCCTCCCTAGGGAGGTGTTTAGGGCACGTCCGACCGGTAGGAGGCCACGGGGAAGACCCAGGACACGTTGGGAAGACTATGTCTCCCGGCTGGCCTGGGAACGCCTCGGGATCCCCCAGGAGGAGCTGGACGAAGTGGCTGGGGAGAGGGAAGTCTGGGCTTCCCTGCTTAAGCTGCTGCCCCCGCGACCCGACCTCGGATAAGCGGAAGAAGATGGATGGATGGATGGATGGATGTACTGTACTGTGCAATCTACGAATAAAAGTCTCAATCTATCAATCAAACCGATTTGTCCAGAGTGTACTCCGCCTTCCGCCCAAATGCAGCTGAGATAGGCTCCAGCACCCCCGCGACCCCGAACGGGACAAGCGGTAGCAAATGGATGGATGGATATTAGTGTGTACTGATCATTCAACATTTGTTTTGAAATGCAGATAACAAAACAAAACACACATTTAACCACTTGGACTCATCTTGGTGGAAATGGTACGTTTTTGAAGTTATTTCTGAACATGTCATTTCGAGTTACCGTCTAATGACAGACTTGAAGACTTTAGGCGAGCACACGACTTTGACTTTTGGAAGGAGGAAGAAGAAAAAAAAAAAAAAGAAAAAAAGTCCAGCCCCTCTGAAGATTTCCTGTTGCATGAAAGTGCTGCAGTGACTCACACCGAGCACGTCCTACCTCCTCTGTTTACCAGGGCAGCGAGAGAGTAAAGAAGCGGACCGAAGACAGTTCGCTCCAGCCTGGATATTAACTCCCCGCCGAGGCTTGGCTTAATTAATGAGAAAGAAAGGGTTATTGTCCGTCTCTTCATGGAGCCTCTTCTCGTTTCCGCTTTCTGGTGTGGAGCAATACTCTGTGCGAGTGTTGTGCTCGAGCAGGCGGGTGAGTCGCAATTTTACTAACAAAAAAAAAAAAGTTCTAAAACTTTTTTTTCTTTTTCATTCCCAAACACCTACGCAGCTGGCAAGTTATACCGAGACGTTTGTCGTGTCTTTTTTTGTTTTGTTTTGTTTAAAAAAAAATCCACTTCTTAATACAGGTGTTTGGCACGCGCTCAAAGCGTGAAGATATCATTTAAACTAGCGTTAGTCGCCATTGGTGTGCTTGTTTGTTTAGTAGTTTTAGTGTGAGAAACGTAACATTAGCTCCAGGGGCGGATCTTTGCACAGATATGTCCATCTTTGGCGTGCTGGCCACATAGCTAACAGGTTTAGCAGCCCCCCCTCCGAGGAAGACAGTTATGCCTTCATCCGTCTCACTCCTAATCCTCCTCCATTCTCCCCACAATTAGACGTAGCCCCGGGTGACAATTACTCCTCTTCACCCTTTCCAAAGCCACCCTGCTGGGTTGAAATGACACTCTCTCTGAGAGGGGTTGCACTAATTGTATAATTGCCTAACAAGAGTGCTCAGGCATGCATGGACACCCCCTTTTCCTCGCTTCCCATCACTGTATCAAGGCTGTCTCAAATTAAACACCCCTTAAAGGGACTGTTTGCAAGATTGCTCGAAGTTAAAAAAAAAATACAATAAAAGTTACTCACAAGAACACCTCTGGTTAGCTTATGTCCGTGTTTTTCAACCTTGTTTGAGCCGAGGCACATTTTTTTTGCGTTGAAAAAATCCGCAGGCACACCTCTAGCAGAAAACATTAAAAAAGGAAACTCGGTTGACAGTAAAAAGTCGTTGTCGCAATTGTTGGATATGACTTTAAACTAGAGATGTCCGATAATGGCTTTTTTGCCGATATTGTCCAACACTTACCGTATTTTTCGGACTATAAATCGCAGTTTTTTTCATAGTTTGGCCGGGGGTGCGACTTATACTCAGGAGCGACTTATGTGTGAAATTATTAACACATACCGTAAAATATCAAATAATGTTATTTAGCTCATTCACGTAAGAGACTAGACCAGGGGTGCTTACACTTTTTCTGCAGGCGAGCTACTTTTCAATTGATCAAGTCGTATGGATCTACCTCATTCATATATATAATTTATATTTACTTATTTATGAAATATATGTTTTGTTAACAAGTTAAAGGTGTTTAATGATAATGCAAGCATGTTTAACACATATAGTTAATATTGTCAATAAATTAAAGGTGTTTAATGATAATACAAGAATGTTTAATACATATAGTTAATATTGTTAACATGTTAAAGGTGTTTAATGATAATGCAAGCATGTTTAACACATACACTTAATATTGTTAACAAGTTAAAGGTGTTTAATGATAATACAAGCATGTTTAACACATATAGTTAATATTAACAAGTTAAAGGTGTTTAAAGATAATACAAGCATGTTTAACACATATAGTTAATATTAACAAGTTAAAGGTGTTTAATGATAATACATGCATGTTTAACACATATAGATTTCTTTCTTTCATGAAGACAAGAATATAAGTTGGTGTATTACCTGATTCTGATGACTTGCATTGATTGGAATCAGACAGTGGTGCTGATAACGTCCGCATTTTCAAATGGAGGAGAAAAAAAGTCCTCCTTTCTGTCCAATACCACATGAAAGTGGTTGGTTTTTGTCATCTTATTTGTCCAGCTTTCATACTCCTTTGTATACACTTTACAATAAATACATTGGCGGCAAACTCCGTAGCTTGCTAGCTTGTGCACGCCAGCTTTCTGAGACTCTTATTTTGTTAGCGCAGGCAGGATGAAGCAGAGCTTTTATTGTGAAGGCAGGAACTGTGCAGTCGGTCTTTGGAGTTTTGAGGACAGGTACGGCGCCAGAGTCTGTTGAAATGAAAAGTGTTTCTCGCCTTCCTGTCTGTAATTTTTTCTTAATAATGAGCTGGCAGCAGCCAGCGTCATCTCAGAAGACCCTCGGGTGCCGTGAATGTCAATCAAGTGACGAAAGTGACGTCATAGTGAAGATTTATGATCGCTCAATTTTAGGACTATTTTTTTAATGCCTGGCTGGCGAACGACTGACACAACCTCCGCGATCGACCGGTAGATCGCGATCGACGTAATGAGCACCCCTGGACTAGACGTATAAGATTTCATCGGATTTAGCGATTAGGAGTGACAGATTGTTTGGTAAACGTATAGCATGTTCTATATGTTATAGTTATTTGAATGACTCTTACCATAATATGTTACGTTAACATACCAGGCACGTTCTCAGTTGGTTATTTATGCGTCATATAACGTACACTTATTCAGCCTGTTGTTCACTATTCTTTATTTATTTTAAATTGCCTTTCAAATGTCTATTCTTGGTGTTGGGTTTTATCAAATACATTTCCCCAAACAATGCGACTTATACTCCAGTGCGACTTATATATGTTTTTTCCCTTCTTCATTATGCATTTTTGGCAGGTGCGACTTACACTTGTTTTTAACTCGTCCCCTAAGTTGTTCCACAGAGTGACTTCACGCACTGAAATGCACATTGATTTTAAAGTTGTTCTAAATTTAGGCAAATATAATTTGTTGTTTCCTCTTAGACTGTAACTAACTTTTAAGGGGACTTATAATGCAAAACCAACTTTTTTACCTATTGCTACCTGTTTTTTTTCTATTTAGGATATGCATAAGTCCTGAACATTTTAAATCAAACCATGGAGGCATGGTGGAGATATTTATAAAACAATCTTGCCGTACTTCCTCCAAACGAGACGTTTCGAATTTGAACAACCTGTGACGTTTTTCCCCAAGTGTGCCATCAGCGGATATCTCCATATATGGTAGAAGTTTTCCCAATATTAATTGGAGAATAATCTGCCAGTTCCCACAAGTCCACCATTGTAGTCCAACGCCTTACTCAATAAGCTCCTTCTTTTTGTGTATCCTCCTGTTGTGGGGCAGACTGGCTCGTACATGCACATGCATCCTCCACTGTTGCCATTTCTAATACAAACTAAGGCTGGGCGATTTTATGATCGTGATTATTGATCGCGATTAATTTGAGTTTGATCACGGTGATCAACTGTTAGCATATTTCCTCCATAAAACATGGCGGAACTGTCTGTTAGAAGTTCTCGTAGTAATAAACAGTAGGGAAGCAATGATACTCGGTATAATCCTGCACGGAACAATTCACCTTTATTGACCGTGATTCTGTGTGTGTGTGTGTGTCTGTAAATGTGTGTGTTTGTGTACGTTTGTGTGTGTTTTTGTGACAATGTTTGTGTCCATGTATGTGCGCGACCTCTCGTTCCAACACGCGAAAACCAGGCTCGTCACAACGCAATTGATGTTCAATCAGCATTGTGCTGCTTCCCCTTACACAGCTCAGAAGTGCAGCCCAGAAAACCAAAGTAAATATGTTCTAAAACTACCATATACGTTGAAACAAAATTTAGAATGAACAGCGGCTTTGGTGACAGACTTTAGTTTCACTATCTGCAGCAGCGCACTATTAATCCTGTCCTGAATGCAGACTTGCAGGCACTCACAGGAGTCTTTATTAGTCCATACTGGGAGAATAAACACACCCACTAAATCTAAATATTTTTTAATCAGACTTTTTGTTTATGTCTGCAAAGATGGGGATGGGTCAAATTCAGAGGATCATTTCACCACACCTAGTGTGTGTGTGACTATCGTTGGACTTTAACTTTAAATTTACACAGAACAGCGCATCCTGAAGAGACTGTCAGAAGGCGGTCTGTAAAACATAATATATGCAACATTTTGACCAAAGAACCACCATTACATGTTATTTAGACCACGAGGAAGTGTTTTAAATTTAGAAAAAAATCATATCATATCACCCCTTTTTTAAATTGAGTTACAAGCATCCCTGCCATTAGTTGGTGTAGCAAATGCCCCAATATACCCTGTCAGATCTGCCCAAAAACATTTAGTCTTACTTGCTAGCATGAGCTTACAGCTATAGATGGACATAAAAGTCGACTTTGAACCAAAATCAGATTTATTGGCCCATGTATGTGTAACACAAAAGGAAGTTGACTTGTTTGAGATACAAGGGTTTCGATTTAAGAGCTTCGTCAAAGAAACCCATAAGTTGAGGTACTCCTCTACGTTTTGTTTTTGCCAGAGCATGAACAAAATGTTGCTTTGCAGGTTGTGCAGTACATTTGCAAAAGCAAGCTGCAAAGCTGACTCCACCCCTCAGACTGACAAAGAGGCTTTTTGTGGCACATCCACACCAACTTTTCCCCCTGGCCTGTAAAGTCAAGCATGTCCAAAACCGACTCTGAGCTTCTTCACAGCAGACACTGCGAGGAGGTCGGCTTTCATCTACTGGCCTTAAAAGATATGTTTATTTTGAACTAGTTTTAGCAATATTAGTGCACTGGCTGGATTCGGTCACATAAAAATTGTTGGTTGATCCTGTCCTCCCACCTTTAGCCCAAAAGTAGAGATGTAACGATATTAAAATTTCATATCACGGTTATCATTATCGCGTTATTGTTGAATGTGTTCGTATAGTACTTGCTGTATACATACACTTAAAAACTTTTGACAGTGTTTTTTTTAATTAAGTAAAATGAATAGACATAGTTAGGAAACCCACTATTTTGCATCTTTTGTGTTTCTTATGCAAAAACCAGTGAAGTTGGCACGTTGTGTAAATATAAACAAAATACAATGATTTGCAAATCCTTTTCAACCTATATTCAATTGAATAGACTGCAAAGACAAGATACTTAACGTTCGAACAGGTAAACTTTATTTTTTGCAAATATTAGCTCATTTGGAATTTGATGCATGCAACATGTTTCCAAAACGCTGGCACAAGTGGCCAAAAAGACTGAGAAAGTTGAGGACTGCTCATCAAACACTTATTTGGAACATCTCACAGGTGAACAGGCTAATTGGGAACAGGTGGGTGCCATGTTTGGGTATAAAAGCAGCTTCCATGAAATGCTCAGTCCTTCACAAACAGGGATGGGGCGAGGGTCACCACTTTGTGAACAAATGCGTGAGCAAATTGTCGAACAGTTTGAGAACATTTCTCAACCAGCTATTGCAAGGAATTTATGGATTTCACCATCTACGGTCCGTAATATCATCAAAAGGTTCAGAGAATCTGAAGAAATCCCTGCACGTAAGCGGCAAGGCCGAAAACCAGCATTGAATGCCAGTGGCCTTCGATGCTTCAGGCGATACCGCATCAAAAACTGACATCAGTGTGTAAAGGATGTCACCACATGGGTTTAGGAACACTTCAGAAAACCACTGTCCGTAACTACAGTTCGTCACTACATCTGTAAGTGCAAGTTAACTATTAACTCGGGACGGCGTGGCGAAGTTGGTAGAGTGGCCGTGCCAGCAATCGGAGGGTTGCTGGTTACTGGGGTTCAATCCCCACCTTCTACCATCCTAGTCACGTCCGTTGTGTCCTTGGGCAAGACACTTCACCTTTGCTCCTGATGGGTGCTGGTAGCGCCTTGCATGGCAGCTCCCTCCATCAGTGTGTGAATGTGTGTGTGAATGGGTGAATGTGGAAATACTGTCAAAGCGCTTTGAGTACCTTGAAGGTAGAAAAGCGCTATACAAGTATAACCCATTTATCATTTATTTATTTATTTATTACTACTATGCAAAGTGAAAGCCATTTATCAACATGCCCCTGTGCCAACTTTTTTGAAATGTGTTGCTGCCATTAAATTCTAAGTTAATGATTATTTGCATAAAAAAAAAAGTTTCTCAGTTCGAACATTAAATATCTTGTCTTTGCATTGTATTCAATTGAATATAAGTTGAAAAGGATTGCCAAATCATTGTATTCTGTTTTTATTTACGAATTACACAACGTGCCAACTTCACTGGTTTTGGGTTTTGTAATAGTGTTTTAGTCTTAGCAGGGTTCTCCTTGCGCCACGGTAATATGTTTGGCACCACAACTTAAAAATATGTTTTTTTTACGTGTAAACTAAATAAATTAAAACATAATATAATGTAGCATCCAGAAGAACACACACAAAGTCCGACGCTCTTTTTAGCTTTCATTGCCAATTTTATACTAACGGGCCCAATTCCAACAAGTGTTTTCTCTGTGCACACACGTCCGCCTCCGTGCTTCACTCTGAGACACACAACAACACTTCCTCATTCCCCACTGACTGTGTGTTCACAGACCATGAGAACAATGAACGTCATACCACGCTAACATACACATTAAAACCAGCAGGTAGTTGCAGTACGATTGTATGTATGTATGTACAGTATGTATGCATGTATGCATGCATATTCTAATACTTTGAATTTATTTACATGAAAAGTGTGTAGCAAATAAAACTTATGATTTATTATTTCTGGCAGGCATTGTGGCGTTTTACTCTGTTCAGCAGTCCTTGAAGGCACCGCGAAAACACCTCTGAGTATAGAACGATCAGTCAGGTCTAAGTGAGCACAGCTTGTACGTTCAACGTACACCATTGAATAGCTTAGTTCCTCAGACCACAGTGTGTTTTTATAAGTTTATTTTGGGCTACGTTGTTTGCAAATAATAATGTTAATGCCTCTTGTTTATAAATGTTAGCATTTAAGCTCGCTAGCTGGCACCAGTCAGTCCGTGAGTGTATCATATTGCAGTTATCAATCCCGGTTTTTCGATCATTTTAATTTTAAAATGGTTATACTAACTGTCAGGAGTTTTACCTTGGTTATCATTAATACTAGTTATTCTTACATCCCGATAACAGGGTCATTTCCGATCCACCTTGAATTTTGCAATAATAAAATACTGATGCATTCATACATTATGTGCATTTTCGCTAACCGGTTAATCTCACCATAGGGCTGCACAATTACGGCCAAAATAATCTTCACAATTATTTATATCAATATTGAAATCACAATTTTAATTACGATTATTCATTATGTTAGGTAAAACACAGTGTTTCGGACAGGTCAGCAATCTACTTGTGGTAATGGGATCCCCGAGTTGGGGTGTCGGGCAAACAATACGCCATCATGTAATTTGTAATGAAATAATCTGGTTATGGGTTATATTTGTATAGCGCTTTTCTACCTTCAAGGTACTCAAAGCGCTGTGACACTATCTCCACATTCACCCATTCACACACTGATGGTGGGAGATGCCAGGCAAGGCCCTAACCACGACCCATCAGGAGCAAGGGTGAAGTGTCTTGCTCAAGGACACAACAGACGTGACGAGGTTGGTAGAAGGTCACGGAATGTTCTTGCCGCAAATGTGGGTAAATTTTTTGGCCATTACGGCGAAAGACGAGGGCGGTCGCGGCACTTGCTGCAGTTGCCGTGGTTAAATTTGAGCGCTGATATTGGCAGTCTGGGGGAAACCCTGCACATCCTGAAATCTTTTAACCAAGTTTTTTTCTTAAAAAAACCCAAAAAAAACCCACAATATACGTTCTTGGCAGAAAAAAACATTGTTGGCTTCATAACAGCCATATTGTTTTTATTTAAATGTTTAAATATGTTTATATTCTTTCATTATAATTTGTAAACGTTTTAGAAGTAGTTTTTTTAAATAAAATGCAATATGGTTGTTCACTTTGCTTCACTTCCTGTTTATGTGACGTCATGTGGGTTTACTTCCTGTTGAAGAGCCCTCCGTCTGCGTCGACTCGACACGGTCTAATAGAGATTGATCACTTCAATCTAAGACAGCACAGCCTTTATGTTTCATGTGAATATCTTAGTTGTTCAGACAGTCATGTGTTCATACAAGGTTAGATTGGGGTGTGACGTTTCTTAACGGAGAAAGACGTTAATGTCTCTTGTGTTCATGTTAGCACTCAAGCTAGCTAGAAACTAATGCTAGTCGATCCATAATCTGTTTCAATCCAGTGTTGTTATCAATCAGTTTTTCGATCATTTTAAATTCATACAGAAATACCGACCCCCGGTTATAAATAAATACATGATAAATGGGTTATACTTGTATAGCGCTTTTCTACCTTAAAGGAACTCAAAGCGCTTTGACAGTATTTCCACATTCACCCATTCACACACACATTCACACACTAATGGCGGGAGCTGCCATGCAAGGCGCTAACCAGCAGCCATCAGGAGCAAGGGTGAAGTGTCTTGCCCAAGGACACAACAGACTTGACTAGGATGGTAGAAGGTGGGGATTGAACCCCAGTAACCAGCAACCCTCCGATTGCTGGCACAGCCACTCTACCCAATTCGCCACGCCGTCCCCCATATCATTGTTACCGTTTATTGTTAAATCTCTAGCACAATTACATTTCTGCTTTCCCTTAGGGGTGTAACAGTACACAAAAATTTCGGTTCGGTACGTACCTCGGTTTAGAGGTCACGGTTCGGTTCATTTTCGGTACAACAAGAAAACAACAAAATATACATTTTTGGGTTATTTATTTACCAAATTAGCAAAATCTTCCACCAAAAATATTTTTCTTAGTGGAATATTTGATGTGAAGTAATCGGAACCTTGGATAGGTCAATAATTCATAATAACATTGATTTTGATTCAATATTATGTTTTGAGCAATGACAGTTTGAAAGAAAAAAAAACAGCTTTGTTTTATTAATCAACATTGCAACTTTTTCTAAATTACATTTAACCTTTAAGCTTTTTTATTTCACTTTTGTTATGTTTTTGTTTATTTTAATAGTATTTTTAGAATGTGCCGTGGGCCTTTAAAACATTAGCCGTGGGCCGCAAATGGCCTCCGGGGCACACTTTTGACACCCCTGCTATAGATAATAAAAAATTAAATCTGATAAATCTATGGATAAAAAGCAGAGCCTGGCAACGCATGCGCGTTTATCATAACTCTCTCGCTCTCTCTGTCTCTTGCCCCTCCCTCACGAATGCTGCTGCGCGCACAATTTGTTTTGTTTTTAACCCCTTCTTAACCCTGAAGGTACATTGAAAATACACGCAACCCTAACTCAAAATGCCGGACATTCTAGGCATTTAAGAAACTCCGCCCTGACAGCTCTGCAAAAGAGGACATGTCCGGTGAAAAGACGACTTATAATGGTCAGTCTATCGTAGCCCGTTAGCTGCTAGTATGCCTTTTGTTGTGCCTGAGTGTGCATTGTTTACACAACGTGCGTTACGCTACTTAATATGTCTGTGTGGAAACTCGTTCGTTACACCTCCGAACCAAACCGGAACCCCCGTATCGAAACGGTTCAAATACAAATACACGTACCGTTACACCCCTACTTTCCCTGCATTAATACGCATGCGCAGATGAATTCCAGTTGAGGGCATGTCTTGTAAACATCGAGAAACTTTGGCACTCGATGCAAAAGGGTCTCTAGACTATTTAACACGATGGCTAGATGTTGACTCAAAGAAGACAAGCAGAACCTGAGAGCCTGCTGACATACTGCGTCACAGCATGGTACGGCAACTGCACCGCTGCAGACAGGGCGAGGCTCCAGAGAGTGGTAAAGGCAGCACAGCAGATCATCAGCTAACCCCCCCCCCCCCCCCCCCCCGATAGACATTTACACCTCCCGCTGCCTCAGCAGAGCTAACAACATTATCAAGGACAGCTCCCACCCTGGCTTTGACCTGTTTGACCTGCTGTCCTCAGGAAGGCGCTACAGGGTCATCAGGTCTAAGACAAACAGACTCGAACAGTTTTTTCCCTAAAGCCATAACCACGGTGAACTCTCATAGGCACTGATTTTATAGTTTAGCACCTCTCTGTGTGCATTTTTTACTTTCCACCAACAGTCTGAATTGTTCTGTATATAGTATAATATTTAAACAACATATTCAGAACATTCATTCTCAATACTTGACTGTGCACCTTACCTCCTTTTGCACTATTTTTCTTTTTCTTTCCTTCCTATGTTTTGCATATTTGTAGACTGTCGCACTGATACTGGAGTTGCTTTTAATCTCATTGTACCTGTGTATAGTGACAATAAAAAGCATTCTATTTTATCATATTCTATTATGCAGGCATCAACACCTGTCACTGTTTAATAACAGCAGTATAGACTCTAATGCATGCCGTTAGACTGTTAGGGAGCCACTTCACGGGGGGCCGCCACGGCTGTGAAAATGTGACTGATTTGATATGCAGCAGAGCCTTTTTAAATGTATGCCATGTAAATATTGCCAATGAGCACCTTCATTTAATCGTCATAGCCAAAATCGTGAATAAAATTTGATTAATTGTGCAGCCATGTCTTCCAGTCCCTACTTTTGTATTGCTATCTGTTATGAAAATGTGCAAAATGTAACTGTGGCGGAGCAGTTGCAATACAATCAGCTATGCTGCGCGCCCAATTGTGTACACGTTTGTGTCGATGTTCGTAAGCCATGCAAACCCGTAAACCTGAACGTTTTCACCGCCTGCATCGGGCCTCGACAAGCTGCTGTGCAAACCCAAAATATCCTGTGGTAATCTTATCTGAACTACTAACTAAACGGTTTGTTTCTCTTTCGCCCCCAGGTGCTGATATAATGAAGATAAAGCGGCTGTGCATGTTTTGCGACGTAGAACCAACCAGCTGCAACGGCCGAGGAAGCTGCAAGGTGGAGTGTGGCATCACTTCCATTTGTGCCCACGATGATGAAGTGTGTGTCGCTGTTTGGTAAGGGTCTATATTGATGTGATGTCATGACAGTACAAAAGTACAAACCAAGTGGAAATGATCTGGTTAATTCTATTCGAGCCTTGAGTCATTTCCTTATTCAAAAGGTTTACACACTCATGGACTGTCAAGACAGGAATATGGCATCACTGACTGAATGTGAGACGCAGCTGTAAGCTGTCAGAAGCAGACTTGTGTTGGGTGTTACAGGCTTTAAGGCAGCACTGCTGTTTCTCATTAAAATAGTGATGTAAGATGCTTGTTCTGAGGTTCGCAAAATGCTATGCACATGGACGGCCAACCTGTTTTATGCAAGCTATTGGCACAAAGCGCTCAGAATTTCAAATATGTACACTTCTTTTCCTCATTTCCTCACATCTTTGCTTGCAATGGCAAAGATTGTACAATTTGAACAAAATCGGTATCGGCTGATTTTCAGGAAAAAAAGAATCTGCTCCATACATTGTGAAGCTGCTCCACTAAACTAACTACCGCCTTTAGAGAAAGTAAACTGCATTTCTTAGTAACTTCAGTTAGGGCTGGGCGATATGGCCTTCTATTAATATCTCAATATTTTTAGGCCATGTCACGACACACGATATATATCTCGATATTTTGCCTTAGCCTTGAATGAACACTTGATGCATATAATCACAGCAGTATGATGATTCTATGTGTCTACATTAAAACATTCTTGTTCATACTGCATTAATATATGTTCATTTTAAACGTTCATGCAGAGAGGGAAATCACAACTAAGTCAATTTACCAAAACTGTATTTATTAAACAGTTATTAAGCAGTGGCACAAACATTCATGTCATTTCCAAAACAGAAAGTGCAAGATTGTCGGAGAAATTTTAAAACAAGCTATTAGTGCACTTTTGTGCATGATGTCACTAAGATGACATATCAAAACAACACTAAATTAAAGTGCACTTTTTGTACAGAACACCACTACAATAGTTTACAACAAATAAAGTGCACTTTTGTGCATGATATCACACAAGATATTTCAATAACTCTCACATAAAAATGACTTGCATAATAGGGAATCAAATAGTGTATGTCCTTCGCTATGTGTTAGGTTCCTGCAGACGTTATCTCCTTCTGTTGTTGACTATTTTTTTCATAAGGTGTTGATCTGGAAATGGTGTTGATCTGGAAATGGTTGCTTCTGCATTTTGTGGGTGTGGCACAGACGGAGATATTGACATGCGGAGTTTCAAGCACTCTTCATTCTCTAGCGGGTGACTTTTCAAATGATGCTACAAATTAGCAGTAATGCTACTTTTTTTAGCAACGCTTTTGCCGCATACTTGACATATTACGGTTGTCTGTTCAACATATTCCCGCTTGAAGCCAAACCACCGCCAGACGATGGACCCCGTGCTGTTTTTCTTGGGAATTAATTTTTCTTCCTTCATTTGTTACCAGATTCGCACCTTCTTTCTCTCGTATTACCACTCGCACCACTCCGCTAGCATCACAGCTAATGTTACCCATGCCACTACCTCTATACTCGGCGAGGGCGTATGACGTTGCACGCGCGACAGTATGTGACGTATGTAAGAAGGTGCGCTTGTTTTATGTCTCTGTGAGAAGCAGATACAAGAAAGAGTGAGAAACGCATGTAGTGCATACTTGCCAACCTTGAGACCTCCGATACCGGGAGGTGGGGGGCGTGGTTAATAGGGGAGTATATTTACTGCTAGAATTCACCAACTCAAGTATTTCATATATGTATATATATATATATATATATATATATATATATATATATATATATATATATATATATATATATATATATATATATATATATATATATATATATATATATATATATATGTATATATATATTAGGGCTGCAACTAACGATTAATTTGATAATCGATTAATCTGTCGATTATTACTTTGATTAATCGATTAATAATCGGATAAAAGAGACAAACTACATTTCTATCCTTTCCAGTATTTTATTGAAAAAAAACAGCATACTGGCACCATGTTGTGGACATTGGGGGTGCAGCATACACCAATAATAACACAGAAATGTAACTCATCAGAACTGAATCAGATATTGTACACGTTTCTGTTGTGAATAATAAAGGATTCATTTTAGGCTGCCTCTGAATAATAGCATGAAATATTCCAGCACCTTCATAACGTTTAGTTATACTAAAGCGTCACTCAAATCTAAATATATTTATATAGCTTTATCAGCCCGGCTACATTGATCCATTATGAAACCAACCTGAGATATTTCTGTCCGTTACGTTTATTTCGAAATTGGTAACCGTTCGTTTTCTCTCTCAAAACGGAGTCAAATGTGCCGGAGACACATTATCAGCCCCGCGTTGCAACAAAGGCATAACTTTAACGTTACTCACAAAAAAGCTGAACTCATGAATGCTTGTTGCCACTATGGACTTAAAAAGTTACGTACTGTGAGTTCTTCCCTTTATCCATGGCTCCAACATGTTTCTTCTTCAGGTGCTCCTGAAGCAACGTTGTACTTCCGTGCCATTTTGCAGGAAACGGTCTTCTTTGAAGTCTTTAAAGTAAAGTGTTCCCACACTTTTGATGACTTAGGTCGTACACTTTTCTCCATAGAAGCAATAACCTCAAGATGTTTCTCCGCTAAACTATCGGTAGTGTTTTCCTGCGCCATTTTTCGAATTTTTCCATCAAAGGAGATGCCGTCGTCACGTGAGCTGCACATGACACATCATTGGCTAGCTTACGCCACCTCATGAGACGTAGCCTCACCGCCGCCCTGGCGCTGTTTTGTACTGTTTTTGTACTTATTTTGATTATTGTTTCTCAGCTGTTTGTAAATATTTCAGTTTATAAATAAAGGTTTATAAAAAAAAAAATTAAAAAATAACCAAAAAAAAAAAAAAAAAAGCCTTCGCGCATGCACATAGCATAGTTCCAACGAATTGATGACTAAATTAATCGCCAACTATTTTGGTAATCGATTTTAATCGATTTAATCGCTTAGTTGTTGCAGCCCTAATATATATATATATATATATGTATGAAATACTTGACTTCCAGTGAATTCTAGCTATATATATATATATATGTATACAGGTATATATGTATTTTATTATACATATAAATAAAATAAATACTTGAATTTCAGTGTTCCGGGGGCTATCCAGTAGATGGCAGTATTGTCCTGTTTAACTTCTCCTCCATTCATGACTCGGCCATCGTGTTCAATGGAGAAGTCTGTTCTACAAAATGTACAGGCAACATAATTACATACCCCTTCCCCTTCGAACTGTCCTGGATGAACTGAAATTCTTGTTTCCATTCGTTTTGGAACTTGCAAGCGTATTTCTTCATCTTGCTCGTCGACGGCGTCGCCATGTCTGTAACTTCCTCGTTCTTCTGCTTCGTCTCCTTGTTGTGTGCGCAGTTGTGCAATCTACTCTCTAAAAGCCGTAGATGTTTTGACATCATTGGGCAGGCAAGCTGTTTATATTGTGGGAAAGCGGACGTGAGAACAGGCTGTCCCCACTCAGGTCCGCATTGAGCTGGAGGGGGCGTGGCCTCCAGCTCCGGCTGAATACCGGGAGTTTGTCGGGAGAAAATTTCTGCCGGGAGGTTATCGGGAGAGGCGCTGAATACCGGGAGTCTCCCGCTAAAAACGGGAGGGTTGGCAAGTATGATGTAGTGTAATGCCCGCAGCTAAAAGCAACTGCGTGAGAACGTATACTCAAATATCACGATATAGCCATTTTCTATATCGCACAGAGACAAACCAGCGATATATCGAGTATATTCGATATATCGCCCAGCCCTAACTTCAGTATCATTATCAAGTATTGTATCTCACTGGAGGACATAGGGTCAACTTGTTATACACCGAGAGAAAGCCAGGAGCATGCATGCTAATGGCTAAGATAACCTAGCTCGAAACAACATCAGTGAAAGTAAAGTTCAAGAAGTGTAGCTGCAACCACGATATTTTACCAGAAAATTACCAAGTAGATAAGAGTCTCGAGAGAGGATTATTGAGGTGATGATAATTAACTTAGGGGAGCGGCTTCACACTATGTATTGAGATGCACTGTTAGCCGCCTGTCAGCAGATGGACCATAATTTAATAAAGCGTCAGCCAGAGGTGATCGGCTTTCGTGATCAGCATTAAGATATTAATCAGCATTAGCCGATCGCATACTTTTTCACCAAAATCGTCCGATACGGTGGCAAATTTGATCGACGCATCCCTACTGAAAACCGAACTGACTTCAGTGACTGTTGGTTATTTGTGACTATGTGTTTTTCAATTTTTTAAGGAGGAAAAAAGACGACAATGTCACATTTGACACGGTCTGCCATAACCCAGCTGACAAGCTGTATGGTCTGGTCCTGGAGGACTACAACAATAGCAAGTGTGAGATGAAAGAAAGGCAGGGTATGGGCTCATCCTTTTTCATCTGCTCCTGCTCTGAGGATGAGTGCAACCGCGATATCATCTTTAACTCTTGTAAGTACAGCTTTCACAGCCATTTTTAGAAATAAGACCGCTTTGAAAATTAACCCCCTTAACTATGCACATTTGGGATGGGACTATATGGTTAAGAATTGTGTTGATTGCATTGAGCCGATAATAGTTAAAAAGTAGCAATGTTAATGAATGAATGAACTAATCAGTCATTATCCCCAAAGTGGATCAAACCGCTCAAACAGACTTCTGTCAATTGAAAAGATAAGGGAAGGAATTTACAAATGAAAACATGAAAAAAAAAAAATAGTCAAATGTGGGTTTTTGTTTGTAATCCGTTCTAAAAAGGTCAAACAAAAAACAAATCATACAAAAATATGGTGGCTTATTTGGCAGTCGGACTCTATTAAAAAGGCAAAGAGACTGAGTCAATCAACATTTGGGATTATTTTTGATACACGGGTAGTTTGATTGATTGATTGATTGATTGATTGATTGATTGATTGATTGATTGATTGAAACTTGTATTATTAGATTGCACAGTACAGTACATATTCCGTACAATTGACCACTAAATGGTAACACCACAATAAGTTTTTCAACTTGTTTAAGTCAGGGTCCACGTTAATCAATTCATGGTAAGAGGCTATTCAGCAGTCAGTGAAAGTTGGAGGATCACAGCCCATGCTGGACAGCTACAAAGCAGAAGCACTCGGTGGAATTTAGGGGTAAGGATCAATCTATAAAAAATGTTGCTGGACGATATATATTGTCTCTACTCATTATTACTGATAAACAATATTATTGTCACCGTTATTTTGAGACCAATTTAAACACTAATCAAATCATTATGTATAAAAATAATAATCATGCAATAAACCGTTATATTTTATTAGTATTTTTTACCATTGTAATTGGAAGGCCAGTAGCTTTTGATTATTTTAACTAAGTAAACAATGAAAATAACATTCCCTCTCAATCTGTTTGCAAAAAATCTCATGAACTGTTTAAAGAATAAGTATACCATACAATGCCACTAAGTATTATATATATCAGGACTATTCAACTACATAATGAAGAGCGCCGCAGCTTCAAGAGCCCAAGGGTTCAGGGGCCGGACATCGAAATGTTGAAGTTTCGCAAGAAAGTGCCTCTGTAGGTTATAATTCTAAACACATTGGCTTTTACAGTGCACTGTCAGTAAATTCATCATTATGTCCTCGCTACTCATTTCTAGCATTTACAGCTAGTTAAAAGCCTCAATAAACAGAAGCTCCAGAGGTTTTGTTGAGGATTGATGTTTATTCTATTGGATGCTTTTCCTTCCTCTGTTTTATTTCTTAACACGTTTTTTATGATAGTAAGACTGCAAAAATAAACAAAAGTATAACCCATTGTGTATTTTAAATAAATAAAATAGAAGGTTTAGTGTTGATATATCCACAAAATAAACTACAAATGTTTACACATATAGAAATTACACAAGATTCACAGACCAAACATAGCACACACTGAATGGCCCTGTTTACACTGCACACCCAATCTGATTTGTTTGTCCTCAAGTGACACAGAACTGATTTTTTTTTGCCAGTTTACACGCTCCAAAGTGTTTCAAATTTGATCGTTTGGCAACAGGAGATAGTGCTGAATCCGATTGGAATCTGATCTTTTCAAATGTGACTGCATTCTAAACACAATACGTGAATATGATTTTTTTCGTCAGCTTTGGGCGGACTACGTCACTCGTGTGCACCGGGAAAGACATAGTCGCAAGCGGAAATGGATACTTCTTCACAAGATCCAGTTTCGTTTTTGATTGAAGACAACCACATTTTCGGAGCATCACTTGTCAATAGTTTATATGTATAATAGGCTATATGTATAATATCAATATATATTTTAATTCCGAAGAAATAGCGATTGTTGAAAGACCTGTTTTGACGCTGTGGTGCATTTGCTTACATGTGAGTTGAAAAATAAAGCTCCTGTAGATCCACGCTGATGTCCGTGCCTCCTCTACTTAACTGCCATAACGATTACAACACTCCCAAATATATTACACTATATACATCCATTCATACATTATATTACTTTAATTTACTTTCAGTACAAAATCACTCATTTTGAAGATGTTGTGACTTATTTTATTTTGTAGAAGCAGCGACTTCCTCCCAGTCAATTTCCTTTTTCACTTTATCGAAGTGCGCATACAAGTGACGTCGAGGCCACATTGGGGCCTGTGCGCGTTTTCACTGGAATCTGATAAAAATCACATTTTACTTGCAGTGTAAACAGTCGGCTGGAAAAAAAATCAAATGTAAAAAAAAATCCTATTTGGCCTGCGGTGTAAATGTAGTCTGAGTGACTTATCACAATTAAACCTAAGGTGTAGCGTTGTCGCCCTCTACTGGTCAAATTTAGTGCTACATGTATCAAACAAGGTTTTTTTGTTGTTGTTTTTTTGTCCTGCCCAGCTTCTAAGGCAAATCATATAGTTGATGTAGATGCCCATATCGGCTGTTCAGATTTACTTTACAAAAGAGAAGTGTAAGATACTTCTCTTGTTGCCTTATTTGTATTTGACTTTATTAAATGAATTTTTATTATCATTTGGTGCAGCCGGGCCGGAGCAGGAGGGGATAGAAAGAGAAAAAAAGGAAGACAGAGGGGGGAATTGTGGGGACAAGAGGGGGATAAGACAGAGAGAAAAAAACAACAACAGCAAACACAACAATAACAACAACAACAACAATAGAGCAACATCAGCAAATACGACATGTACAAATATGATGGTAAAAGTGATAGCAAATAAGCAGTTAGCGAAAATAAAAAATAATACAGAAATGACAATGAGCATTATTACACTACAAATGGAGCAATACAAATACCAATAGAAATCGCTCTATTGATAATGAACAATACCAATAATTTACCTTTATTATCAACAATACAGTTGTTCAAATGCAACAATACATATACGTAATGATAACTAGAGATACGAAAGAATGCAGAAAAATGGAGGGGAAGAAAGAGAAGCAACCTATATTAACTTTGTAGATAGTTATAGTAACAATAGGTTAAGCTTTGTCAGTATGCCATGTGTTGATTGATTGATTGATTGATTGAGACTTTTATTAGTAGGTTGCACAGTGAAGTACATATTCCGTACAATTGACCACTAAATGGTAACACCAGAATAAGTTTTTCAACTTGTTTAAGTCGAGGTCCACTTAAATTGATTCATGTTAGGTTTGATCGGCATAGTTACTTTCAAATGCCAACACGACCACGAATACAAAATACATCACAAAGTCAGCAATTTCAATACAAAACAAACTAAATATGCGCAATGTCTACTTACAAATGCTTGACAAAGTTTTGATGAAACTTACACACTGGGATTTCTACCATTGTTGCTGCTTTTCTGGATCAATGTGTCCGTCGCTTAAAGGCCTACTGAAACCCACTACTACCGACCACGCAGTCTGATAGTTTATATATCAATGATGAAATCTTAACATTGAAACACATGCCAATACGGCCGGGTTAACTTATAAAGTGCAATTTTAAAATTCCCGCCACACTTCCGGTTGAAAAACTCCTTTGGATATGATTTATGCGCGTGACGTCACAAAATCCACGGAAGTGGTTGGACCCCATCGACCCGATACAAAAACCTCTTGTTTTCTTCGACAAAATTCCACAGTATTCTGGACATCTGTGTTGGTGAATCTTTTGCAATTTGTTTAATGAACAATGGAGGCTGCAAAGAAGAACGTTGTAGGTGGGATCGATCGGTGTATTAGCGGCTAAGTACAATACTTACAGCAACACAACAAGGACTACTTACTACGCCTAGCCGATGCTTGCCGCCAAACCCACGGATGAAGTCCTTCGTCGCGCCGTCGATCGCTGGAACGCAGGTGAGCACGGCTGTTGATGGGAAGATGAGGGCTGGCTGGCGTAGGTGGAGCGCTAATGTTTTTAGCATAGTTCTGAGAGGTTCGGTTGCTAAGTTGCTAAATTAGCCTTAGCGTCGTTAGCAACAGCATTGTTAAGCCTTACCAGGCTGAGAATTTTTAACCTTGTAGTTACATGTACATGGTTTAATAGTATTGTTGATCTTCTGTCTATCCTTCCAGTCAGTGGTTTATTTATTTTGTTTCTATCTTCATTTGAGAACGATGCTATCACGTTAGCTCAGTAGCTAAGTGTGTCACCGATGTATTGTCGTGGAGATAAAAGTCACTTTAAATGTCCATTTCGCGTGCTCGACTCATTTTCAAGAGGATATAGTATCCGAGGTGGTTTAAAATATAAATCCGTGATACACAATAGAAAAAGGAGAGAGTGTGGAATCCAATGAGCTAGCTTGTACCTAAGTTACGGTCAGAGCAAAAAAAGATACGTCCATCACTGCCTCTCTAATCCTTCACTTTAACGTTCCTCATCTACGAATCTTTCATCCTCGCTCAAATTAATGGGGTAATCGTCGCTTTGTCGCTCCGAATCTCTCGCTCCATTGTAAACAACGGGGAATTGTGAGGAATACTAGCTCCTGTGACGTCACGCTACTTCCGGTACAGGCAAGGCTTTTTTTTTATCAGCGAGCAAAAGTTGCGAACTTTATCGTCGATTTTCTCTACTAAATCCTTTCAGCAAAAATATGTCAATATCGCCAAATGATCAAGTATGACACATAGAATGGTTCTGCTATTCCCGTTTAAATAAAAAAAAATTCATTTCAGTAGGCCTTTAAAAGGTCCAACAGAAAACAATGACTCGAGCACTTGCTCGGGCAGAACATTCATACTTTGTTGTCTAGTCGTTGTTTAAGGTTCTATTTTTACTTTTGATTTTGATGTTTTTTTAGGGTTGAATGAGTATTCTTCTTCTACTCACCCACTGCTGTGTTATTGTGACACGCATGCCTCACTGTTTCCCCCTGTGGTGGCGGGAGTACTGCACACATGATCAACCCTAGTTTTAATGGTTTCATCAAGCCCATTTGGGCAATGAAAAGCTTTGGTGGAGCCGGATGTGGCTTGCAGGCCGCCTGTTGAATAGGTCTGATGTATGTACAGTCTCTTAACCCTGCAGCAACTTCGCCTAGCCAAATTGCTTGAAATTAGGGCTGCAACAATTGATACATTTGATTATAAAAAAGCACCAGTTTGTATTTTGTTGCTTCGATGATTCACTTAATGAATATAATACGCAGACATTGTTTCAGTAAGACTGCTCCGGTGGACATGAGCTCCATGCACATATCGGTGATGTAACCTGCGTGTACATGTACAAAATCAATGAGGTGGAAAGAGAGCAAAGAGGTCACAGATGAGAGAGAGGTTTTGTGATCATTTAAAAGTGGAAAAAGACGGACATCTTGGTGAAATGTTTGCACTGTCAAACGAAGCTGGCATTTCTCAATTGCTCTGCAGCAGGGGTATCAAACGTATGGCCCGAGGGCCGGATCAGCCCCGCGGACAAGTTTTATCCGGCCCGCGGGATGAGTTTGCTAAGTGTAAAAAGTAACCTGAAATTTTTGAATGACAGAAACAGCTGTTCTAAATGTGTCCACTGGATGTTGCAATAGCAATTCTTTGTATCTTTGTAGCTGATGCTACGTATGTACAAAATAAACCACATGATGTTAGTAAATCAGTCGAGCAAAATGATCAGACTACATAAATAACATACTGTAATTTGATTTTGATATACTTTTTTTTATTTTGATATATTAAAAATGAACACCCAATGAGTTGACTGATGAACATTATCACATATTTTTTCAGAAAATATAAATAACGACAAATAAAGATAGAATACTATTAACCGCAACATGTAAGTGTAAAAAAAAAACCAACAACATTATTATTTGTATAATCTCAGAATGTGCTTGTTCTATTTTTAAACAAAGAAAACAATCTGAAGTTGTCTTTATTTTGAAGTTATCGTGCCGTGATTTTACCAGTCTGGCCCACGTGGGAGTAGATTTTTTTCCATGTGGCCCCCGGTCTAAAATGAGTTTGACACCCTTGCTCTACAGCAATAATGCAGCACATTTTCATATTTAAAAGCAACAAGTTAAACGTCTATTTTGGTAGCTAACATCTTATATGTTTGACTTGCATAATGAATGTTTTATGCAAACACATGTAAGGACATGTTAGCATCCACTGTATGTTAATGCTAAAGAGTTGTTTGTCAAAAAATCTAAACCTACTCCTCCAATTAATACCTTTTTTTAAACTGTGTTAAATTCACTCAATCACTCATGTATCATACTTCATCAGAGAGTCTTTAAGTTTAATTAGATTCTTTATTGGTTATACATTACTTCAGAAGCCATGTTACTTTTAGACTGTCAATCAACATTCTTGACTTATTGTCACACATGCAATAATCGTGGTTTCAAAAATATCTGGGTTTATACGTATGTGTGCAACACCCATGTTTGCTTACACCGTCCTTGGCCACTTGTCGTAGCCTCACCATTTTCTGTTGGTTTCGAACTAAGTTGAAATGCCTCGTAGTGCTGTCACCAAGTTCCTTGTAACATTTCACTGTCATTAGGGGTGTACAAAAAATTATTCACATAAAAATCGTGATTCCCATTCATTCCCATTCGAAATAAATTTATAATTTAAAAAAAATATATTAAAAAATCTATATAATTATATATTTTCTTAAATAATCAATTTAAAAAAAAAAATTTTTTTTAGGCCATCTCCCTGTGACAAGGAGTTTTTCTAGCCTGTAACCTGTTTTGAAAAACTTTCATTATAAATATTATACTAAATATTACATTGCGAGAATTGGTTTCGATCGAGAATGGTGTTGAATCGATTCTGAATCAAATAGTCACCCTAGAAATTGTAATCGGATTGAATCGTTAGGTGCTCCAAGATTCACACCCCCTATGCAGTTACTGTACAGTAATGCAAGTGGCGTTTGTCATTAGCACACTGACTGCACCACAAGGGCAAGGACGTGAGGCTCGGCAATTCGAAGACGGTGGAGAGAAAAAAATAAAGCCTATGCCTCCTGCGGTTAAGTTATTGAAGAAGTTATCAATCAATCAAAGTTTATTTATATAGCCCTTAATCACAAGTGCCTCAAAGGGCTGCACAAGCCACGACGACATCCTCGGCTCAGATGTCACATCAGGGCAAGAAAAAACTCAACCCAATGGGCGTAATGAGAAACCTTAGACGGGACCGCAGTTGTGGGGACACCCCAATGGGCAACCGGTGAAATGGGTGCTGAGTGGATACGGTTAATAATGTGAGAGTCCAGACCATAGTGGGGCCAGCAGGGGATAATCTTGAATGAAGACAAGTCAGCACCGCAGACACGTCCACAACTGATGCACAGAGGAGGGGTCCAGCCCGGGTCCCGACTTTGAACAGCTAGCGCCTCAACTGTGGTTACCTGATAACCTCTCCACGCAGGAGAGGGGGGCAGAGCAGAAAAGAAAAGAGACTGCAGATCAACTGGTCTAAAAGGGGGTCTATTTAATGGCTAGCGTATACAAATTAGTTTTAAGATGGGACTTAAATGCTTCTACTGAGGTAGCATCTCTAACTGTTACCGGTAGGGCATTCCAGAGTACTGGAGCCAGAATAGAAAATGCTCTAAAGCAGTGGTCCCCAACCTTTTTGTACTTGCGGACCGGTCAATGCTTGAAAATTTGTCCCACGAACCGGGGGGGTAGTAAAAAAAAAAAAATTGTTTTTTTTGTTTTTTTTGTTTGTTTTTTGTCATAAAGAAATACAATCATGTGTGCTTACGGACTGTATCCCTGCAGACTGTATTGATTTATATTGATATATAATTTATATACTGTGTTTTTTATGTTGATTTAATTAAAAAAAATAAAAAAAACATTTTTTTTTTTTTTTTTTTTAATTTTTTTTTTTAAATTAAAATTTAAAAATGTTTTTTTAATTTTTTTTTTAATTTAGAAAATATTTAAACTGCATCAAGTTGCCAGAATTATTTTAAAAAATACCGGTAAACTTTTTTGGACCGACTTTAACTTTCTGCTGTAACGCAGATCCATCTACACTTCTAATAAAAAGTATTAAGGTGGTGTTTGTATCGATCCGCCCACTCCTGTTTACATTCGAGAGCTCTAGCTTAGCGATTAGCCTTGTTTTATTGTATCATGTTTAGTTATTTCTTGTGCAGTAGTACCCCAAAGATAATATTTGTATAAAACAGAGTTGATTTGCCGCCATGGAGGTGAGGAATATTGATTTGGAAGCGGCACTTTGGAGGGACGTTAGCCGCAAGCAAGGACGCTACATTGTGTTGAGGACGCTTCGTTCCTCTGGCTCAATTGTCGGACAAATTTATAAAATTTTTATATCGAATTTGGTCTACCCTATTTACCACCAAAGGCACGCACATGTGACCAATAGTGTTTTAAGACAACATATTTGACAAATGTCTAATTTTTACAATTAAAAGTTAAACTTTGTACTTGTAATTGTCATTCGGGCAGAATAAGATGACCAGCATTCATTCAGTCACGGCTGTCTGTTGCAAATGCGCATGCACAAGAGATGTTCAAGAACAAATGCATTTAAAAACGAATGCTCTGGTTGCTCTTTTGCTGTTTTTAGTTGTTATGTTATGTTACAATGCTTTAGCTGGTCATAGCTTACATTGTATATCTAAAATAATGCCCTTTCAGCCTTCGAGGGAGCCACTTAACTGCTGTAAACAGCACCTTGTAAAATAAGAATGTGTGTTGGTAGTAGTACAGCTCAATAACTAATTAACTTTGCAACATAGGTCAAACCTCCTGGGCAAACATTAGACTTGAACACTTTAACCTGCATCACCGTTGTCCTTCTATGTGAACATGTGAACTGAAAACCTGCCAATAGAAACAATCCAGATGTTAAAAACTTAAACATTCAATGTGACAAAGTGTAGTTTCTGAGATGTCTTGGTGAGGAGGTACAGTACAGTAACAGGTTTGTTTTAAGGAATAACTTCTCACTCTGTGAAAATCCAAACAAACTGTCTGGAGCTATGTTGAGGATTTCAGACATGTGGTTTCCTGTTTAGAAAAAAAAGAGTGAAGCAGGGAACTTGCCTGGGCAGGCAGCGAGATGCCCTTCCGAATACTTCCTTAGCTCCCAGACACACCTGCCAGATTTCCAACCTCAGACATAAACTATGAACATATACAATATGTGGTTGACTGGGTAATGGGTTGGAGCACTTTGCCTCTCTAGTGCAGACACTAACTTTAGCTCCTGAGACACCAGACATTCCTCAGGGAAGGGTTGGGTTTGTCCTCTGTTCCGTTCTTCAGTCCTTGCAATAATGCTTTCTGCATTACATGGTTGTTTTGTTTATAATGGTGCCAAAAAGTACAAATAAGAACATATTACTTTTTTTTGAACGGGGACTTTAGTTCAATTGATTTTATTCCAGACATGCATATGAGGTTATATTGTAGCGCAGACTCAAGCGAATAGTTACACTGTATACTTCAACATGTGCGAAAAGGAGTAGGAAAAATGATATCTTATTTAATCCCACCCTTTCTCCACATCACAACAATGTATGTGTTCAGTGCCACTCACAAAGTGACACCCTCAGAATTGGAGCACAATCCATTCTATTTTTAAACATTTTACTGTTGTATTGTCCCACAAAAATAGTTCGTTTTACCTTTAAAATGTTATTACATTTTAGCCAATTTAAAATGTTTGCCTTTTTCAATTTTGTTTGATGTTCCAATGATCCAACCTTCTATTTGTTCGAATTTTCAATACATTTTCTGTAGCAGCAATTATGGAATAAAATTAAGTCTGTTCAAGCAAATTTTAGCATATGGTCATCTATATGCAAATGAAGCCATACATGTAATTTTTTGTAATAGAAAAACAATCACTATTTTCCTCATGAGCTTATCACAGATCCCTTGCTCGTCTTGACTCACCTGTCCATGTTTTCCTGACCATATTTTCTTACAATATGATGATGAATTGTTCCACCACCAAACTGTTCAAACTCCAAATGTCCACTGTATACTTTCTGTAACTTGGCAAAAAGATGTTTCCTTCTCAGGCTCATTTGGTATTTCTTCTATTTATTTTGTCCAGACGTGGACTCTCAGGTTGCTGTCATCTTGGTGAGCCTGGTTCCTCTGCTGGTCATGGCTATATTGGTGATTTCTTCCTTCTACTGTTATCGAGTCTACCTCCAGCGCAAGGCTAATGCTAGACGCAAGAAAGGCGGCCCACCCGACTTTAGTGACGCTCGCGCCATCATGGTTGACGACGAAGGTTCTGACAGCAGCTCCACGCACGCCAATAACCTTAACCACAACACTGAGCTGTTGCCTATTGAACTGGATGTCCAGGTGGGAAAAGGTCGTTTTGCCGAAGTTTACAAAGCCAAACTGAAGCAGGGATCCACAGTCAGTGACGAGCAGGGCTTTGAGACTGTGGCAGTGAAGATTTTCTCATGCGAGGATTACGCATCCTGGAAGAATGAGAAGGACATTTTCTCGGACGCCGACTTGAGACATGAAAATGTGCTCCACTTCCTCACAGCAGAGGAGAGGAAGATCCAGAGACAATACTGGCTGATCACAGCGTACCAGCCAAGGGGGAACCTCCAAGAATACTTGATCCACCATATTGTCAGCTGGCATGAGCTGTGGTTACTGGGAGGATCGCTTGCTGGTGGACTGGCACATCTTCACAGTCACCACTCCCCATATGGCCGATACAAGGTGCCTATTGCACACAGGGACATTAAGAGCTCCAACATACTCGTGAAGAGTGACCTGACCTGCTGCCTGTGCGACTTTGGCCTCGCACTCCGGCTAGACAACTCCCTGTCTGTGGATGAGCTGGCAAACAGTGGACAGGTAACCTTCACACTATCAATCCAATTTTCTTAATCAGATTTTTCATAATGTCTTGATCCTAATGCCAGAAGTTTCATTTCTCGAATTTGAAACAGTTGATGGGGTTATACTGTAGATTTGGTCTGTTGGGTTCTATACATGGTAAACAATTTTAAAGAAGAACTTTCTCTTTACCTATCAGTTGAAAGAAAGAAGAATATTTTGCGGATACATTAAAACTAAGCACAGCATGAAACACAATTTGGATGACTTGATAACTTGACAATCTACCAGGCATCCCATTACAATGCACTTTAAAGGGGAACTGCATTTTCTTTGGAATTTTGCATATCATTTACAATCCCTATGTAAGGCAAGAACGCATGATTTTCATTTGTTTATGCATTCTAATTTGTAATACACGGCAAATACGAGGTGGCAAACGAAGCAGCTAATGGGAGTACACTATTCCGTCTATAAAGCCCTCTAAAAAAACATCCAAAAGCCGCCAACAATACTAGTATTAGCGATATTGTTATTAAGTGCTAACACAAACTATTTTTAGCGGTACAGTGATCACAGAGGGCTAACATACAGTATTGAGCTGCTGCTGCATTGCCTCTAAATTGGTAGAAGTACATTTTAGATTATAAATCATGCATCTCACTTGTATGGCAGAATGTTGTGGACATAAACTGAGAAGTTGATCAACATTAACATCCAACTTATACCCGGAGATGGCGAGAAAGACATAAAAAGATGTTCATTCGCGGCTCCTTTTGTTTGTAACCTGTGGGAGAATTATGATTAATCCTTCATCTAAAGGGGAGGATACTGTATGAACAGTCAGTCAGCATCCTAGTGAGAGCAGACATTGTACAGTAAGTGATTGTTTTTATGTTCGTAGTTTGTATATCTTTTTTCACACTCCGTAATACAGCTGCATGATGCTTATGCATGATGCACACTAGTGGTGGTGTTGTTGTGTCAGGGAAAAGCTAAATTTGTGATGCATCTTTGAAATTAAAATGTCGCCGTATGCTAAAAATTACCAAATAACGTAAACATTACATGTTCTTGTGAATGTGCCTGTTACTACATTACATATATATCTACAGCCAGGGCCGAGGGAGTTTTTTGGGGCCCCTCCCTAAACCTTAACAACACTCCCATCCACCCCTCACCCGCATACCTCAACAATGCAAAAAAATAAATTTAAAAAATAATACTTTGCCTTCGCAACGGGCGCATGCACATCTGTGGGAGGGCAATAGAGGAGTAAACTTCAAGAATAATGTTGGCAATTTGGGAGATTGCTTGTGCCTTTAGTTCAGTAGTCAGCACGCTTGCCTCTCACACCGGCAACCTGGCTTCGCGCCCTTCTCGGAGCAGTATGCTTCTGCTAAGGTAAGCGTGTGCAATATCGGCCCTGCTTAGTGTGTATATAAAATAATGGAGACTTTTGGATGTTTTTTAGAGCGCTTTATAGACAGAATAGAGCGACTCCAATTGGCTCCAGCTGGCTTTTGCTAGTGTTTATTTACGAATTAGTGCATAAAAAACTAAAACATATGTACGCTTGTCTCACATAAGGATTATGAATGGAAAAAAAAGGGAACGTTTTGAGCTAATTATCCTTGACCACTCGATAAAAAGAATCAGATCCGATGTCAAGCTAACCACATACAGTACATCAGGAGTCATTAACTATATTTGCAGACCTGCCAACTTGTACGCATACGCAATTTGTACTTGCCACACATTTTAACCCTTTAATATGCTTGTAGAGTACGCATTTTCGTTGGTCAGGTCTCTGAAACTTGGTTTAGGCCCCTACGTTGAGGCACCAGAGTATGCTCCGACAGCTTACTCCTTTGTTCCATCTTCAATAACAATACCCTTACCTTTTTTAATTACCATTTTCCACTCACAAAGAAGGAAGCCAACAAGCTAAACAGTCGAGAGAGTTATGGTTGCTCCCAGAGTTAAAGTCCCGTACCTCACTCAAGCTTTAAAAAGAGCTATGAAAGCGTGGTTATCTAAAGTGCAGCCCTATGGCCATTAGCCGACACAATGCATCATAAAATACATTCAAAGCCTTAGAATAATGCATTTGGATGATTTGCAGAGGATGAGAGAGTCGTATTGTGTGTGGCGTTGTCAACACCAAAGCATAAACCAACTTTTATCCTACTCTCAAGGTCCAACACTTTATGATTAAACATCTCTTAAGAAGTACTCATAGTAGGTCAGGGGTTTTCAAAGTCTAACATTATGAGCCTCCTTATATGTAGCCAAACAGCTTCTGCGACCAACCCTGAATATGTTGTGTTCAGCATACTTTCAGTGCATTTGAAATGAGCATTCAAACCTTTTAATATTGTGCAGTATAATGAAGACAAACATTCTACTGTACACTAGCTCCTGAGTTTTCAAAGTCTAACATTGTGATCTGGTGTCAGCCACTTGTCGCCATTTGATAGGTTTAACTACAGTTTTCAGTGTTGTTTCACTTCATTGTGAGAAGACCTCAGCCATTGATGGTTTGCTTTGGTTTGTCAATTTCTGTATCTGCATTGCCCTGTGTGTATGGCACCAACAATAATCTTGTGGTGCTGTGGTTTCTCTTTTTAATTATCCCTTAAAAAATATGTTGTGTAACACTGGAATAATGTTCTCTCAGGTGGGAACAGCCAGGTACATGGCTCCAGAGGTCTTGGAGTCCAGGATCAACCTGGAAAACATTGAGTCCTTTAAACAAGCCGACGTGTACTCAATGGCACTCGTACTGTGGGAGATCATCTCGAGGTGCAGCGCTATTGGAGGTAAGATTCTGATAATTCTGAAGATGTCTGTCATTTTAGTCAACAAGTCTTGATGTGATTTGGCAAGATATGAACTGATCAAGCGTGATGCATGCAATGGACTAAAATTAGAGAGTAGCCATAATTGTTGTGGGAATCAATAGAATAATTCATTTATATGCACTATAAAACAAAAAAGAGCAACTTATTTGACTTAGCATTTACTATCTTATTTTGCTTGAAGTTGCGTATCGCTTATGTCACCGTGAGAACAAAACCCAAGTGTCAAAGCTACAATTAATCTTGTGGGAGTGTTGGATCAGTCTTATATGTGCTTATGTGCCTGTTTGCCATCCTGTTGTGAAAACAAGGCCAGGATATGTGCGAATAATAGAAATGGGTGATTATCTGAGAGCAAACTACAGAGTGCTGTTTCAAGTCACCACATTTGTTTTCACTTCCGCTTAAATGTCTCTATGGACCAGTTTGTCGCTGTGACTGCTCCTGTCTCCATTGTGTCAATGTCGTGATTGAATGCTGGGTTTGGGCATGAACATGTCTCCTTTTTCTCTTTCCTGTTTTGCCCCGAACACCCCTTTAGGGGGAGTCCTTGAAATGTCTGTACAGTCGTGTGACCCAACAGGCCAAGTGACCCACAATTCAACTTGTTTTTCTTTTTTGTACAAAAATCTGTGTGCCCTGTGGCTACACTTTGAAAATAACATAGACCCTTTCCTGTTTTGCATGGACACATTCCCGGGACAGTATTTTTGTGTGTCCAGAAACAAGTATAGATGTCCATGCCTCTGTCTGCAGAACACCAGACAAACTGCTTGTAGACAGTGTCTGACCATATCCGACCAGTGGATATTTTAAAACATCCACAAGAGCATGAGTTTGGCTTCTTTACATCCTCTTCCCATCTATTTCTTGGTTGGTATCCAACTCTTGTTAGCTACATATAGGTCGTACCGTTAAAGGGAAGCAGACATGAATACATTTAAACTTTAAATGTTCTTCCTTCTTGGAATATGTCTGTCATTCTCTGCTACTAAAATTGACAGCAGCCCTATATTTTCTCATGTATCTTTGTCATCTGTCTCTCGAGTACTTCCTACTCTTGCCAGATGACTCCGACTGCATGGAAACACTTTCAAAGCTCTGCTCACACCAGCACAGTCTGACACTTGGGTCATATAAAGGTGTTTGATTCAACCATACCTTTTATTGACCTTACTGTATCTATGATGCGCGCTACAGTAATCTCCCATGCACTTAAAGGCCTACTGAAACCCACTACTACCGACCACACAGTCTGATAGTTTATATATCAATGATGAAATCTTAACATTTCAACACATGCCAATACGGCCGGGTTGACTTAAGTTAAGCTGAGAATTATTAACCGTGTAGTTATATGTCCATGGTTTAATAGTATTGTTGATCTTCTGTCTATCCTTCCAGTCAGGGATTCATGTATTTTGTTTCTATCTGCATTTGAGAACGATGCTATCACGTTAGCTCCGTAGCTAAGTGTTTCACCGATGTATTGTCGTGGAGATAAAAGTCACTGTGAATGTCCATTTCGCGTTCTCGACTCTCATTTTCAAGAGGATATAGTATCCGAGGTGGTTTAAAATACAAATCCATGATCCACAATAGAAAAAGGAGAGAGTGTGGAATCCAATGAGCCAGCTTGTACCTAAGTTACGGTCGGAGCGAAAAAAGATACGTCCTTCACTGCCTCTCTAGTCATTCACTCTAACGTTCCTCATCCACGAATCTTTCATCCTCGCTCAAATTAATGGGGTAATCGTCGCTTTGTCGCTCCGAATCTCTCTCGCTCCATTGTAAACAATGGGGAATTGTGAGGAATACTAGCTCCTGTGACGTCACGCTACTTCCGGTACAGGCAAGGCTTTTTTTTATCAGCGAGCAAAAGTTGCGAACTTTATTGTCGATTTTCTTTACTAAATCCTTTCAGCAAAAATATGTCAATATCGCGAAATGATCAAGTATGACACATAGAATGGATCTGCTATTCCCGTTTAAATAAAAAAAAATCATTTCAGTAGGCCTTTAAGTGTAAAAAGCTACCCAGTTGCGCACATTTCCTCCTAAGTCTTTCATTGCGCGGCTTTATTCAAGAGGCGCTCTCCGGTTAGGGTAACCCTGAAATGCGGGCGTTCCTTGTTAAATCTGGCTTTGCACATATTTCTCCAATCGACCTAGAACTTTTGCTTCCATGTGCTTCTGAGGCTGCAATAAGTCCTGCGCCCTGAGAAGGTGAAACATTATTTTACACTTGAAGTTTGCATGCACTGTATGGCACATGTAATATAATAAAATAGCCATGAATTCACAATCAAAAATCTATATATTCCCATCGTTTACCTGGATTTGGTTCTGTGTAAGCAGAAGAAAAGGAGGACTAGACAACAGCATAAAACGCAAGGCGACTGTGCATATCGACATCAATGAAAACAATAATTTAATATGTCCATTAGACACTATAAAAAGGGCGAGGAGGTGATCAACTTAGACTTAGACTTCGTTTTATTGTCATTCAAATTTGAACTTTACAGTACAGATAAAAACAACATTTCGTTGCATTAGCTCATTGTAGTGCAGGATAAAAGAGCAATAATGTGCAGATATAAATAAATAGATTACTGTGCAGATAAATATATTGCACTTTTTCATATGCATCCATGTTTATGGATTATGTAATATTGTCTTTATAATCCAGCGAGTTAATCCGTTTTTGGGGGGGAATTGAGGGAATTATTTTGATGCGTTCAAGATTCAAAATAATTCCCTCAATTCGCCCCCAAATTGAGGGAATTATTTTGACTCTTGAACAATCGCCTTATTGAACACAATAATGATTAGCCAGAATGTATCAAGCAGAATAATAGAATATTTGATTGACAGTCAAGTTTAAATTTCTCAGCTGTCTCTTTTCAACTCACACAAACATGTCCTCGCAAGCCCCTTTGATGTGTCACGGCTTCACAAATAGTTGTACTAAACAGAAGTGGTAAAGGAAAACTGCCCTTTTTGGGGATTTTTGCCTATGAGCGACAAGAACACATGTTTTTTTTAATGCACTCGTGAAAAAACATACAATTCTGCTTACAAAGGAGCATACAGGAGCCATGAAGTCTTGACGCCATTGTGTTTATTTCGACTATAACGCACTAAAAAGCATCCAGAAAACGCCAACAAAACTCCATTTATATTTCTTAACCTGAATATTAAAGTGTTAGCGATATTGTTATTATAAGCGCTAATATTAAGGATCTATTTTTAGCGGCGTATTGTTTAAGAGAGGTAACTACCTTATGTGGCCGTATTGACATCATGAGCTGGTGAGCTGCTTTCTTGCCTCAGAGCTTGTGAAAACTAATACTAGATTATAAATAATGCCTCTCACTTTGTGGCCATAAACCGACAAGTTGGTACACTTTGACAGCCAACTTTCAACCGATTATGGCGAATAAGACTGTTGATTTATGAGTTATTCTTCATTTAAATGGGATTACATCTACATCCTAATAGTCAACACCCCATTGAGAGCAGACATCGTGCAGTAAGTGATGTTTAATGTGTGTTGGCTCTTATGAAGTGTGCCATGATTAGTAGTTATTGCTCAAGGGGAAAGCAAATGTTGTAAATGTGTTTCTGAAATTAATGCACTGCCAGATGTTCAATACGAGCAAAATACATACAATTTACGTGTTGCTATGAAGGTGCCTGTTGCTATATTTACATATATATTTACAGTGTGTAAATAAAACCTTGATGGAAGTGTTTGGAGGTTTTTTTTTTAAGCGCTTTATAGGCAGAATAGCCTTACTTCCATAGGCTCCATTGTAAGCGGATTTTTGATTAAAAATAAATTTACTTGGTAGAATGCTTTGGAAAAAAATAAAAACGTGTGCTCGTCTTACATAAAGATTGTGAATGATAGGCAACATTTTATAAAAAGGGCAGTTACATCCAGCCAGGAAGAAGATTCTGTTGCTCGTGCATACAAGCACTCAAATCAAAGATGAAACATGATGAAAAGAATCAAAAGAGCTTGCGTCAAAGTCGACAAAGTGCGCTGCTAACTGCTAAGCTAAAAATACAGCTCAGTTGAAACCCTCTGACGTCACTAGGCAACAGGCCCCGCCTTTTAAAAGCAAAGACTCCGCATACTGTGCGCTTATATTAAACACTCTTTTAAATAAAAAAATGTAGCATTGAGAGGTATCCATAGTTTTATTGGGTTGATGAAAAACAGGCATTTTTTACTGTATGGGCACTACATCTTTAGCGACGTACAGAGCGACCGCTTTAGTGATTGTTTTACACTGTGCTTCTTTCTCACCATACATGGTGCCTTGTGTAAATGATTCCACTACAATAAGCTGCTTTTTAACGGGAGTTTGTTTGTTTCTGTTCTTGTTCGCCACGTAAAGAGTTTCCCCACTCGGCTGGATGCTTCGGTTTCAGATACTGGCATTAGTTTGTTTTTCTGCTTTCTGTTTTTTAATAAACTTTGCAGCGTGCAATCATTTGTTCCACGCTTGTTGCCGCAAATCTAAACCACTGACGACACTTTTCTTTTAGTTGAAACAAACGTCTTGCTCTTGTGTGCGTCAGCATTAGCCATGTTGTGCTATATGTCTATGTGAATTAAAATTTGGGGGAAATCACAAGTCGAAGCTCCTGGAGGCAAAAAATATGGTAAGGTAAGCGGGGGAAAAAACATAGATTTTTTTACAAGTTTTTAATCGTCAACAAAAATCTCAAATTTATCGCTATAATCGATTTACTGCCAAGGCTTACAAAGTACGTCTCATTTGTTAAATCTTAAATCTGTTCAGTGCTAGACTGCTTCATCCCAAGTGCAGGACTAATAGACTACAAAACTCCTTTGTCCCACACGCCATTAGACTGAACAACTCCTCTCTGGGGAGGAGGGAGGGTACTAGGATGACAGGGGATGCAAAACAATAACAGTGCAATACTTTTTCATAACATGGTCACTACTGCCTAGTTTCTCTTGTTATATTCTTATTTGTACTGTTATATTTGTATTCTCTTTGTTGCTTTTTATTTGTATTCTTATTGTAGACCCATTACCTCCCTGCTTGGCACTCAGCATCAAGGGTTGGAATTGGGGGTTAAATCACCAAAAATGATTCCCGGGCGCGGCTACACTGCTGCACACTGCTCCCCTCACCTCCCAGGGGGTGGTCAAGGGGATGGGTCAAATGCAGAGGACAAATTTCACCACACCTAGTGTGTGTGTGTGACAATCATTGGTACTTTTACTTTAACTTTAATATTTTTCTATTTAGTTTCCATTTAATACCCCATTATTTACTTTTTACTGTTTAAATTCGATCTCAATTCTGTACCCTGCTGCTGGAATTTTAATTTTCCTGAGGGAACTCTCCTGAAGGAATCAATAAAGTACTATCTATCTATCTATCTATCTATCTATCTATCTATCTATCTATCTATCTATCTATCTATCTATCTATCTATCTATCTATCTATCTATCTATCTATCTATCTATCTATCTATCTATCTATCTATCTATCTATCTATCTATCTATCTATCTATCTACCTATCTACCTATCTATCTATCTATCTCTCTCTCTTAAATAAATCACATGACAACACTTTCATTCACAACTTTCATGGGCATATCCAGAGTCTGGATGGGAGAATACAAATGAGAGGAACATGTTTATGGTTTTGAATAGTCTGATTTGTCTTGGAATACCCTGACTGATTCATGATTAAGGCATGTGTTCAAAGACTATAAGTCTGTGTATCTTGTAGCTCCTAGTAAAAAAAATAACCACATGGACCTTTTTTAAATCTGTTGTTGATTAAACACTGAATAATGTGGAAATTGTTTTTCATGAATTAGGCCATTTGCTTTTGCTTCATTGACTGCAAAAAAAAGAAAAAAAAAAGGATCAGAGTCGGTATTCATTAAAGAATGACAAGAGGTATGTGTTACAGATTTGTTTCCTGAAGCTACAAAGTCAAATAGTAACATCAGTGAGTCATTAATAGCTCACATTGCTTGTGTGAACATGTGTCCACGGGCGTGCACTGACACACAAGTTGAGTGACACATCCGAACTCATAATTTTAACAATGCAAGCTCTGCTCACCGCCAGTGTCGGATACCACCTGCCTGTGATTGTGTGTCTGTTGAGTGACAGATGTGTGATCAGCTCACTGTGCCTTGGTGGCAGGCGGCCGTGCGGTCACTCTCACATTTCCTGCGCCCGAGGTGTAATCTGAGATCTGTTTGTTGATAGGAGCTATGAAACTTTTTTTTTTTTCACTCCTAAATCTACTCAGACAGTACTCAAGTATAGTATGAGAGTAAGCCAAATGTATTATCTATGATTGTAAATTAAGTACAGTGGAAACCACTTATGTCGAAAATCTAGATGTATAATAAATCACACTGTTTGGCTGCAGCTATTGATTATTTTAGTAATTGAGTAATCTATTGATTAGTTTATTCGAATAGTTTATTCATTAACTAATTGAAGCCTCAATGTGTATTTTCTTTTTTTATTAAAACATGCTCATCATCAATATTGAAATTGCACTGTTTACTTGTGTGCATTAATAATAACAATAAAAAGATAACCTCGCCAAAGTGTTCGCTGCTACACGGACCAGAGCACCCAAACACCGCCGCTCTCATGTGCGCTCTATTGTAACAGCCGTGCGGAAACTATGTATTATATAACATTTAAGTTAAAGTACCACTGATAGTCACACTCACACTAGGTGTGGTGAAATTAGCCTCTGCATTTGACCCATCCCCTTGTTCCACCCCCTGGGAGGTGAGGGGAGCAGTTAGCAGCAGCAGTGGCCACGCTCTGGAATCATTTTGGTGATTTAACCCCCAATTCCAACCCTTTAATGCTGAGTGCCAAGCAGGGAGGTAATGGGTCCCATTTTCATATTTCAGGCACTCCATGCAGTCCGAATTGTATCAATTAGTAGTTACACTCGTTAAACAACAATTAATTCTTGCTGCCCTATCAAACTGTATTTCAATGACTATCAAACCTTTTTTAAACTTATGTTTACATATAGTTGTATTTAGAAATAAAATGATTCAAATCAATACCTGAAACTAAAGAGGAGCCAGCACAAATATTCCTGGTCTCGACCTTTTTGGGGGCTTACATCCAAGGACAGGCCGAGCCTATCCAGTATATTTATCGGGTTCCGATACCAACGATGTCAATGTCCGATTCAACCAGGCGGAGATTTCCAATTGCGCACACCATGTCTGTGCTTTAATGTTTGCTGCAATGATGCCACAAGTGCTTCCCTGCCAGCTGCTCAGCTAGCTGACTGCACGGTAGAATAGATTTCTGGAACCTAGCCGTGTCTCACTGTGAGGCGGAGTAATAAGACACTTCTGTTTGCAGCCAGCTAGCCAGAGAGCATCGTAGATAACTGTCTTTTCATTGCCAAACTTGCTAATTTCCAGTTGTTAGCTGCTTAATCGCTACAGTATGACTTCTGTTAAAGTGCACAAAGCACATATTCTTCCGTTTTGCTTCAATACGTTCAATCTAGTTTAGCGGTGGGCATGGCTTTTTGTGTCCACCGTTGGTGTTAACGCACTATTTGTGTCTTTTTATGCATTGAAATCAGAAAGGACACGCATTTCCGGAAGTCCGCACGGGATGCAGATTTTTTTTTTACCGACACTGCTTTCTCCGGGTCAAAACGCCGGTTTGCTTGTTTTTTTTAATCTAAAGTTAAAGTACCAATGATAGTCACACACACACTAAGTGTGGTGAAATTCGTCCTCTGCATTTGACCCATCCCCTCGTTCACCCCCTGGGAGGAGAGGGGAGCAGTGGGCAGCATTTTTGGTGATTTAACCCCCAATTCCAACCCTTGATGCTGAGTACCAAGCAGGGAGGTAAATGGGTCCCATTTTTAAAGTCTTTGGTATGACAAAGCTGGGGTTTGAACTCACGACCTACAGGGCGGACACTCTAACCACTAGGCCACTGAGTAGGTTTAAATTAAAGTACCAAAGATTGTCACACACACACTAGGTGTGGTGAAATTTGTCCTCTGCATTTGACCCATCCCCTTGTTCCACCCCCTGGTAGCCGCGCTTGGGAATAATTTTTGGGGATTAAACCCCCAACTCCAACCTTTGATGCTGAGTGCCAAGCAGGGAGGTAATGGGTCCCATTTTTATAGTCTTTGGTATGACTCGGCCGAGGTTTGAACTCATGACCTACCGATCTCAGGGCGGACACTCTAACCACAAGGCCACTGAGCAGGACCCCGTGGACCCTGACTTAAACAAGTTGAAAAACTTATTCGGGTGTTACCATTTAGTAGTCAATTGTGCGGAATATGTACTGTACTGTGCAATCTACTAATAAAAGTTTAAATCAATCAAAAAAGATCTAATCTAATAATCTAATCGATTATCGCTGTCCGCCGGTGTTTTGTTTATATTTGCAGAGTCAAATTTCCGTCCGCGTTTATTGCGTTTTTATTAGTCGACTTCAAAGTAATGAACTTTCCACTACAGGCAGATTTCAATTTCTTAAATTTTGATTCGCCGAAAGTTTTGTCAATCACAAATACCGCATTTCTGGTATTAGGACTCCTGCGTGTTATTGTTTTCGTCATGGCGAGCAATAAACCCAAGAAGCGAAGCTTTAATGAAAAGTGGCTTAAGCAAATGGCTCACTTATGAAGATGGAAAGATGTTTTGCACCCCATGTAAACGGGCTAATAAAAAGAACACCTTTACGACCGGGTGTGTCTATTTTCAAAGATCCAGCCTCACTAGGCACCAAGAAACATCATGTTACACCTTTCCTGCTTGTCGGCTCCCAGACCGTGGTCGAGGAGCGTGGGGGAGACGGGGATAACACCCTCCACTTTACCCAGCAGTGGGTCCCTACAGATCCGCTCTTTGCTCGGAATGACGAGGCCGTCGATTCGTTATAACTCTTTTATAAGACGGCGAGGCGCGGTTGGGAGAATGGCAGTGCCAGCAACCTGAGGGGTCCTGGTTCGATCCCCCCATCAGTGTGTGAATATGTGTGTGAATGGGTGAATAGTGTCAAAGCGCTTTGAGTACCTTGAAGTTAGAAAAGCGGTATACAAGTATAACCCATTTATAGGGATGTCCGATAATATCGGCCTGCCGATATTATCGGCCGATAAATGCGTTAAAATGTAATATCGGAAATTATCGGTATCGGTTTTTTTATTATCTGTATCGTTGTTGTTTTTTATTTTTTATTTAATCAACATAAAAAACACAAGATACACTTACAATTAGTGCACCAACCCAAAAAACCTCCCTCCCCCCATTTCTTTCTGTTATCAATATTCTGGTTCCTACATTATATATCAATATATATCAATACAGTCTGCAAGGGATACAGTCTGTAAGCACACATGATTGTGCGTGCTGCTGGTCCACTAATAGTACTAACCTTTAACAGTTAATTTTACTCATTTTCATTAATTACTAGTTTCTATGTAACTGTTTTTATATTGTTTTACTTTCTTTTTTATTCAAGAAAATGTTTTTAATTTAGTTATCTTATATATTTTTTTATTTTTAAAAAGTACCTTATCTTCACCATACATGGTTGTCCAAATTAGGCATAATAATGTGTTAATTCCACGACTGCATATATCGGTTGATATCGGTATCGGTTGATATCGGTATCGGTAATTAAAGAGTTGGACAATATCGGAATATCGGATATCGGCAAAAAGCCATTATCGGACATCCCTACCCATTTACCATTTTATTTGTTTTCCACAAAGCCAACCCGACATCCACCATGCTATTAAAACTCCTGCACATGCTAGCGCTCCCTCTCCTAACTTGCCCACACTGCAAAAAGTCAGTGTTGAAAAACAAGAAGAAAAAAAAACTAAAATTAGGGGTATTTTATTTGAACTAAGCAAAATTATCTGCCAATAGAACAAGAAAATTTGGCTTGTCAAGACTTTCCAAAACAAGTAAAATTAGCTAACCTCAATTAACCCAAAAATACCTTAAAATAAGTATATTCTCACTCAGAACAAGTGCACTTTTCTTGGTAGAAATAAAAAAGAGACCTTTTTGCTCAATATGTTGAAAAATATTCTTAAATTATGTAAATTCTAATGCCATTATCTTGACATAATGATATGCGCTCGGCATTACATTTCTTGAAACCAGCAAACTTATACTAAAAACAAATGTATTATTCTTAATGGAAAGGCAACAAGGCAACCGCTTGTTACTCTTGGGGTCTACTAGCCGCTCAGGCAAATCATATGGTCTAAAAATGAATTTTTCCATCGACAACATGACATCATCGCGCCAAGTGCGTGTTCTTTCAGTGAATTAGTGCGCTTATATACAGCCCGGCCCCCGGCCAAAAATTTTTTAATTGTAATTTTGAGGAATTCATCTGAATGTGCATGAACTATTTCTGTTCAAAATTGTTTGAAATGTCACATGTTAAATGTTTAAATATTAACTGTCAGTTTACTGTACTGCGCCAACTGTACTACTATTTGAGTACGTATTTTCTATTGTTTCATTGAAAATAAGACAGCAACGTCCATTTGGCTGTCATCTGTTTTAATATGAGACACAATTGTGTCAAAGTCCTGATTTTTTTTTTTTTTTTTTACATGCTTGAAATAAGAAATTATTACTTTAAAAAAGTATTTTTATACTTGTGAGTGTTGATGACACAGCTTTGCAATAGTTGATATTCTAGTTTGAAGCATGTTTTACTCAATAAAGGTCATAAAATCTCAGCTACAAGCTGTAATATCTTACTGAGATCATTTAGGACCAAAACCCTTAAAACAAGTAAAACAGTCTAACATAAAATCTGCTGAGTGAGAGTAATTATCCTATCAGACAGAAAATAAGCAAATATCACGCTTATTTGAGATAGTTAATCTTACCGTATTTTCCGCACTATAAGGCGCACCTAAAAACCTCAAATTTTCTCAAAAGCTGACAGTGCGCCTTATAATCCGGTGCGCCTTATATATGGACCAATATTGAGCCACAACAGGTCTCGCAACTACGGGATGCATAACGTAACCCCAGCCTCTACTGTAGCGTCTATTCTATGCACCTTATAATGCGGTGCGCCTTATAATGTGGTGCGCCTTACATATGAACAAAGTTTTAAAATAGAACATTCATTGAAGGTGCGCCTTATAATCCGGTGCGCCTTATAGTGCGGAACATACGGTACTTAGATTTCATTTTTTGCAGTGCATTCACTTACACACGTCACACACCCCACATACTGCCATTCTTAAAGGAGTACACACACACACACATGCACACACACACACACACATATGCTATTCTCACAACAATCAGTTCACTAGCTGGCCGAATCGGCTGTGAAGCAGTCGAGCATCTTTTTTGGCGCTCTGAAAAGATCAGAGGAAGCAAGTAAAGACAGTGTTATTAGCCAGCTGCGGGCTGTGTATTACTTGGCCAAAGAGAACCTCCCCATGTCGAAGTTCCCAAGCCTGATTGAGCTGCAAAAGTCCAATGGTGCCAGCATGCCGGCAGCTTATGGCCATCACGAAGCCAGAGATGAAATGCTAGAGGCATTGAGTGCCACGGTATTAAATGACATTGAAACTAACTTGCCAAATTCTAAGTTTGTTGGCATTATTTGCCATGAAAGTGTAGATGTGGCGGTTTTTAAACGACTGATGATGTACATACAGGTGAGAATAATCAATTACATTTGTCATATGCATGTATGGCACACGATTATCATCATTCCATGACCAAAGCAAAAACCTTTTTACCCTTTTATACTGAAATAAATACATCTACAAAGTAATAAATAAAAATGTAGAAAAAAATACCGGCCGCAGTAAAGTTTAGCTCCATGAAGGAAAGAAGAAAGTGAATGAATGTTTATAACTAAATAAATTGACATATGCATGAAATATTGGTTTTTTTTGTATTATTTTTTTAATGAATTTTAGTAACGTTTATGACAACCTTTTTCCAAAACACAATATAGAATGTGAGATATAACAGGATAATGCATACATTTAATGAGGATGTCGTTGTGGCTTGTGCAGCCCTTTGAGACACTTGGGATTTAGGGCTATATAAATAAACATTGATTGATTGACATTTATCATTAGTTTTCAAAACGGTGACAAAAAAGTGGGACCCCAAAAATGTACTGTGGGACCCCATTTTGAAAATTCCTAGTGCCAACACTGAGTGTCCCTTTGCTCTCTCCTGCTCGGTGGGTCGCATCTTCAGCTAGTCCTCCAGTGATAGTAAACTTGTAAGAAATGTAGTTTATTTGTCGCCTTAGAAGCGAGGATTAGTGACTTATAGAAAATGACTCTGCACAACAGTAGTAATGTAAATAACAGTAAAGGAAACTGAGCGCTGGTGTCAAAATATTATCGGCAGATATCCAAATTAAGGTATCTGGATTAGATAGGAAGTGAAAAAATTAGGATTGGTACATCCCATACATTTTCTACCGCTTGTCCCTTTTTTGGGGTCGCGGGGGGTGCTGGAGCCTATCTCAGCTGCATTCGGGCGGAAGGCGGGGTGCACCCTGGACAAGTCGCCCCCTCATCACAGGGCCAACCCAGATACAGACAACATTCACACTCACATTCACACACTAGGGCCAATTTAGTGTTGCCAATCAACCTATCCCCAGGTGCATGTTTTTGGCGGTGGGAGGAGGCCGGAGTACTCGGAGGGAACCCACGCAGTCACGGGGCGAACATGCAAACTATATATACACATAACGTTAAAGTAAATCCCCACATATTCAAATCTCTGCATTCCTGACTTTAAAATACTCAAGGATTGTTGATGCTACTTATTTCTCTTCCAGGGGAAAATCCGCCATCCTCCGTTTTCAATTTCCATAATAAGTCTGTTTTTTGGGGACGGGTAGAATCTTACCTCCTCTGTCCTACATTGATAAAGCTTGCATTGCACAGCAGAGGGAAGCCACAACTCTAGTAATAACAGCTGAACTTCAGCTTTAACCAAAAACCATGCAAATAATAGTATTTTATACTTATTTATGACTCACAAGGCATACAAGGAAGCCCACGTCATGTGCACGCTTCCCCAACAGGAAGTTACCCAGTATGCCATTGCCTTGTGGTTTATACATCATTATGTAATATTATTATTTTGCATGCGTATTAGTGTGTAAGTGTGTATTTTGATATCATAGTGTTGTGGTGCAGTTCTTTGCCTGAGCAAAAAAAAAAAAGCACTTTTACGGGCGATACCTTTTTGATCTGTTGTCTGCTGAAGCAATGTTGTTGAACCCTTCAGGAATGTTTCTTGAGACATTTTTGTACTTATTGAGCCTCCCAACAGTGGAACGAAATATCCACCCTTGTACAGGCTGAGGAAGAGTTAAGAGTTATCCAGCATCATGAACACTCCTACGAGAGACGCTAAAGCTGGACTCCAGGCATTTTTTTCCCTTCCAAATGCTTCCTCTATAATTTAGTTGGTCCGGATTTAGGGCTTGGAAAGACTATGAGGGCGTTTCCCAGGTGGGTGGGGTTATTTGGGAATAATGGTGGAGTATGAGTTAACAGAGAAATGCCTTCAGTCCCAGGAGGGCGAGATTGAGCTAGACATGAGACGATGAGGAAAGGTTAGGGCAGCTGCTTTCCAGATGTCAGATCGTCAAGTCTCTCAGGGCTAGAGGGCCTAGTGGCGTGGTTTGTTGTGCGCGCGCGCGTTTGGATGGATCATCTTTCACTGGCTGAGGACTGTGGGCAAAATGTATCTTTCAAATTGTGTTCTTGCATAATGTGATTAAGTGTGCGTATCAGTTACAGCTGCATGAAGTGATTTGATACCTCATGCAAAAATAATGAACAATTTTCGTACGTACAGCGTGTGTGACTGTGTTAAACGACTTTTACAACCCGCGAGGAATACAAAACCAGTGTCTCAGCTGCCACGGCAAAATGAAAGCCAGCAAATTAGGCCGTAGGAGTGGATTAGTCCCACGCAATCTTATTGTGGTGCCAGTATGTGTCACGTACATCTCAGTCACAATGAGTGCATTTTTTTTTTTAGATAGACAAAAATCAACAGTACACCAAAATCGGTTTGTAAAACTGGACTTTAATCTCAAGTACGCTGTAGGAATTTTACATGAATTATTTGTAGTTTGTTTGGGTTGCCACTAGGGATGTAACGATAAATGGTATTTATGATAACCTGCTGTAAAACTCTGATAGTTTGTAAATCTGAAATGATCGAATAACCGTGATTGATAACTGCACTTTAATGAACTCACGGATTGACTGGCACAAGATTGCTATCTCACATGAAACTAATATGAAAACAAAAGGCATTAACGTATTTCCCCTTTAAGAAACAACATACCGTATTTTTCTGACTATAAGTCAGTTTTTTTCATAGTTTGGCCGGGGGGACTTATGTGTGAAATTATTAACACATTACCGTAAAATATCAAATTTTATTATTCAGCTCATTCACGTAAGAGACTAGACGTATAAGATTTCGTGGGATTTAGCGATTAGGAGTGACAGATTGTTTGGTAAACGTATAGCATGTTCTATATGTTATAGTTATTTGAATGACTCTTACCATAATATGCTACGTTAACATACCAGGCACGTTCTCAGTTGGTTATTTATGCCTCATATAACGTACACTTATTCAGCCTGTTGTTCACTATTCTTTATTTATTTTAAATTGCCTTTCAAATGTCTATTCTTGGTGTTGGGTTTTATCAAATAAATTTCCCCCAAAAATGCGACTTATACTCCAGTACGACTTATATATGTTTTTTGTCCTTTTTTATTATGCATTTTCGGCCTGTGCGACTTATACTCCGGAGCGACTTATAGTCCGAAAAATACGGTACCCCAATCTAAACTTATATAAACACTAAGGGTGTGAATCTTTGGGCACCTAACAATTCGATCCAATTCCGATTTGTGGGGTGACTATTCGATTCGGAAATGATTTTCAATTTAACACTATTCTCGATTCCAATGGATTCTCGCAATGTATTATTTGGTATAATAATTATGATAAAACTTTTTCAAAACAGGCTAGAAAAGCTTCTTCTGGGTGAATGGAGATGGTCTAAAAACGTATTTAAAAAAATGTATTCTTATAATTAAAAAAATAATTGTATTATATTTTCAATCGATTTTTGAAAATGATGAATCAATTTAGAAACCTAACGAAAAAGAATCACGATCCAGATGTGAATTGATTTTTTTTGTACACCCATAATAAACACATTGATGTTTGAGCAACTAAGATATTCAATTGTGTACTCTTTTAGTACAGAGTGACCATTTTATTCTTCGAGGAATACAGGATGGAGATGTTTTTAAGGTGCATTCAAGGACCACTGAACGGAGTAGGACACCAAAAAACCTGCCTGAAATAATAAAGAATAAAGAATAATAGATTGTATTTGTTATGAACTTTTCATTTGAATACATCTTAAAGTGCTACAGTACAAACCAATTTTTGAAACAACATAAGCATAGGAAATGCAAAACAGTGGGTTTTCTTTAAGTATCCATTTATTTATTTTAAAAACCTTGGTCAAAAGTTTGCAGTCTGTAGACCAGTGATTTAAACATATTCCACTGAGGGAATCATGCACAAAAAAGAATGAATTGGACCATTTTTATACATTATGTACAATAAAGATGCTGATATGAGCTGATTGTGACCAACAAAATTAGTTCAATGGGGTCCTATAATGCAAACCCAACTTTTCTTACCTATAGCTATCTGTTTTTGTGTATTTGGGATCCTCATTAGTCCCAAAAATTGGAAATCAAACCATAGAGACGTGGCGGGGATATTTTTAAAACAATCTTGCCTTCTTTCATGCTTTCTCCAAACAAGCCATTTGGAATTTGAAACTTAAGTTACCGTACATAATTTGCTTTGCGCGAGTCTGCCATTTCCATCCATTTGTAGTCCAAAGTTATAGTCAAAAAGTTCCTTATTTTTCTCTACCCTCTTTGTTTTTTAATAAAGCACCACTCTTAATGTTATGAAAAACTACAAAGAAGTGTATTTTAAGTGGCATTAAAAAGCATGAAATCAGACTTGCTGATACCTGCAGAAACCCTGAATCCGTAAAAACGGAAGAAATGGTTGTTTGTGGTAGATGTGTGGCCGCATATTACAGTGTTTATCATCATTTGTCTGTGTGAACAAAGATGGTTTGAATGGTGAGCATTTAACTACAGTTTATTTCGATGTAGACATTAAGTGAGCAGCTATTGCAGCCAACCATTCATCCTCTTGATTATGCTTTACTCTTTATCTAAATAGTTTTAGCAGTGAATTGTCATTAATCCTTGATCATTGTTGCGGTTTGTTAGTTACCACTCCTGTAATGTTTATTTAAGGAGCTAAGTTAGAAAACACAGATAGAAATAGCTACAGCCTGTTGCTAGGAGATGTACTGTTATAAGGTTGTATTTTTTTTTCAATCTTTTGCTCGTCTGTCTTTGTTTATGCAGAGGTAAAAGAGTATGAGCCTCCTTTCGGAAACCTGAGGGAGCACCCGTGTGTAGAGAGCATGAAGGACAGCGTTCTCCGAGACCGGGGAAGACCTGAGATTCCTAACAGCTGGATCAACCACACAGTAAGTAATCACATGCACACAAGCACTCAGAGCCCAAACCGAAATGCGTCTTTGGTTACCACTTCACTCACCAGTCAAGTTATTCATAATATAGAAGGGCTCGGTCTGACAAAACGGTGCCAGTATTTTGTTTTTTTAATTGCATGTACACTCCAGTATGACAGATGACCTTTCCACCACAAGACATGGTTGAAACTTGAGACTCATAGTTGTCACTGTTATTTTAATAACACTGACTTGAATTTTGGGTGGTGCCATGTGAGTATCCACACAATGATGTCAAACTAGTCTTTTTTCCACCCTTTGGAATTTTGATTAATTGCAGTGAATTTACTTACTTGCATAATTCAAATTAACTTTAAAAAAGACCCCAGTATTTTGACACCAATGCAATGTTATTGTCAGAATGTCATATACAAACATGTTCCCAATGTTTTACTTGTATTCACATAATTTATTTGCTCACAACCTGGCAACAGTATTTTGTAATGTCATGCGGGGGTGTATTTTGAAGTTTGCCAGCGAGCACACCAGTTGGAGTCTCCTTACTCATCTTTGCTTTGTGTGATTGATTTGTGTTTGTACATGATTAATGCAACAATTTCTTGGAACCAGTCGCATGCATTAACACGTTTACAGTCGTGGTCAAAAGTTTACATACACTTGTGAAGGACATAATGTCATGGGTGTTTTGAGTTTCCAATAATTTCTACAACTTTTATTTTTTTGTGATAGAGTGATTGGAGCACATACTTGTTTGTCACAAAAAACATTTATGAAGTTTGTTTTTTTATGAATTTATTATGGGTCTACTGAAAATGTGACCAAATCTGCTGGTTCAAAAGTATACATACAGCAACATACATTATAAATGTTGATGATGTAGAAAAGTTACAATCAAATCAAATTAGCTCCATGGCATGGCCTCATAACTTCATGTGAGTGATTATGATTGACGACACCTGTTGACTTCTCTGAGCCCATTTAAATAGAGCTCATGTGATGCAGTCATTAGACTCGGTTACAAACGCGACAATGGAAAAGTCAAAGGAACTCAGCACAGATCTGAAAAAATGAATCATTGACTTGAACAAGTCAGGAAAGTCACTTAAAGCCATTTCAAAGCAGCTTAAGGTCCCAAGAGCAACTGTGCAGACAATTGTGAGAAAGTATAAAGTGCATAGCACAGTTTTGTCACTGCTACGATCAGGAAGAAAACGCAAACTATCACCTGCTGCTGAGAAAAAATTGGTCAGGATGATCAAGAGTCAACCGAGAACCACCAAAAAGCAGGTCTGCAATGAATTGGAAGCTGCTGGAACACAGGTGTCAGTGTCGACAGTCAAGCGTGCAAGAAGGAAGCCCTTGCTCCAGATGCGACACCTTAAGGCTCATCTAATGTTTGCTGCTGATCACATGGACAAAGATAAGACCTTCTGGAGGAAAATTCTGTGGTCAGGTGAAACAAAAATTGAGCTGTTTGGCCACAATACCCAGCAATATGTTTGGAGGAGAAAAGGTGAGGTCTTTAATCCCAGGAACACTAGCATGGTGGTGGTAGTATTATGCTCCGGGCCTGTTTTGCTGCCAATGGAACTGGTGCTTTACAGAAAGTGAATGGGACAATGAAAAAGGAGGATTACCTCCAAATTCTTCAGGACAACCTAAAATCATCAGCCCGGAGGTTGGGTCTTGGGCGCAGTTGGGTGTTCCAATGGGACAGTGACCCCAAACACACGTTAAAAGTGGTAGAGGAATGGGTAAATCAGGCTAGAATTAAGGTTTTAGAATGGCCTTCCCAAAGTCCTGACTTAAACGTGTGGACAATGCTGAAGAAACAAGTCCATGTCAGAAAACCAACACATTTAGCTGAAATGCACACATTTTGTCAAGCGGAGTGTTCAAAAATTTTGCCAGAAGCTTGAGGATGGCTACCAAAAGCACCTTATTGCAGTGAAACTTGCCATGGGACATGTAACCAAATATTAGCATTTCTGTATGTATACTTTTGACCCAGCAGATTTGGTCACATTTTCAGTAGACCCATAATAAATTCATAAAATAACCAATCTTCATGAATGTTTTTTGGAACAAACAAGCATGTGCTCCAATCACTCTATCACAAAAAAATAAGAGTTGTAGAAATTATTGAAAACTCAAGACAGCCATGACATTATGTTCTTTACAAGTGTATGTAAACTTTTGACCACGACTGTACTTTAAACCTGCCAGGAGAGAGCAGGAAATGAACTATCTCTCCTGCAAAGTCTTCATTTCTATACACCAGTCTGGTCTTTTACTTACTAAAAGGGGAACCGTCTTCTTTGGAATTTTCCCCATCTTTCACAAACCTTATGAGACAAAAATGCACTTTTTATCTTTTTTATGCATTCTTAACAATATACGTCGCATACTAGACGGCAAACCATTAAGACTAAAAAGCATAAAACATATAGAAATCAGCCAACAATACTACATTTACAGTATATGTGGTGACGTGCATAAGTAATAGCAATATTGTTATAACAACTAATGCCAAGGTAACTAGATTATTACTATTGACATCTGAGCCGGTGAGCTGCTACATCGCCTCTGAGTTGGTAAAAGTTGGTGCTAGATTATAAATCCTGCCTCACACATGTATAGTAGAAGTTTGTGGCCAAAAACCAAGAAGTTGGTCAACTTTGACATTCAATTTAGACTTGAAGATACCGCTAAGAATACGTGACAAGACGCTCGTTTTCTTCCACCTTTTTAATTTTGTGAGGATAAAGATGAATTATTCATCTAAATGGGGAACACAAGTCTTGTCCTGAATGATATAAACATCCAATCAGTCGGCATCCCAGTGAAAGCGGACATTTTCCAGTAAGTGATTGTTTTTTATGTCGCACTTAGCAATACTGCTACATGATGCTTGGTGTTTCACTACAGCTGGATCTGCTTATCACTCACCTTCTAAAAGCTCATCCTCCGATATTCAGGCTCTAAAATATAATGTGCTGGGTCATCATTTGTACCGAAGTAGTCGTCGTTGGCTCTCATGAAGTCTGGAGTCTAGTACAGTGTTTTTCACCCACTGTGCTCTAGTGCCGTGAGATACCGTCTGGTGTGCCGTGGGAGATTATCTAATTTCAGCTATTTGGGTGAAATTTTTTTTTTGCAAACCAGTAATTATAGTATGCAAATTATGTGTTGTTGTTGAGTGTCGGTGGTGTCTAGAGCTCTGCAGAGTAACCGTGTATTACTCTTCCATATCAGTAGGTGGCAGCCGGTAGCTAATTGTTTTGTAGATGTCGGGAACAGCGGGAGGCAGTGTGCAGGTAAAAAGGTGTCTAATGCTTAAACCAAAATTAAACAAAAGGTGAGTGCACCTAAGTAAAGGCATTGAAGCTCAGGGATGGCTATGCAGAACGAAACTAAAACTGAACTGGCTGCAAAGTAAACAAAAACAGAATGCTGGACGACAGCAAAGACTTACTGTGGAGCAAAGACGGCGTTCACAATGTACATCCGAACATGACATGACAATCAACAATGTCCCCACAAAGAAGGATAAAAACAACCGAAATATTATTGATTGCTAAAACAAAGTAGATGCGGGAAATATCGCTCAAAGGAAGACATTAAACTGCTACAGGAAAATAACAAAAAAAAGAGAAAAAGCCACCAAAATAGGAGCGCAAGACAAGAACTAAAACACTGCACACAGGAAAACAGCAAAAAAACTACGAGTTATAGTGATGCATGGTTGGTTATGGTTTAAAGTCATATCCAACAATTGCGACAACAACTTTTTACTGTCAACTGAGTTTCGTTTTTTAATTATTTCTGCTGGTGGTGTGCCTCCGGATTTTTTCAACGCAAAAAATGTTCCTTGGTTTAAAAAAGATTGAAAAACACTGGTCTAGTAGTTGTTGTTGAAGGAAATAGCAAACTTTGTGATGCGTCTGTGAAATGAATGTGCCGTCGTATGCTGAAAATAGGCAAAATACGTGAATATTACATGCCATTATGAATATGCCTGTTATTACATGACATACAGTACATACTTACAGCATGTGTATAAAACATTGATGGATGTTTTTTTAGAACATTTTATAGGCAGAATAGATCAAATACATGCGTTGTTAGCCACTAGGGATGTAATGGTATTGTAGATACAGCGGTATTGCGGTTTCAAAATCCTCCCATTAATGCAGTGACGTGTGATAGGATCAAACACAAACTTACCCCAGATTTCCACTGGATGCGTAACTGCTACGGAACAGCAGTTATAGCGCAGACTTTAACGAGATCTCGTGAATCCGACAGTAATCCCGTTATCAGGGAAAATTAACATTTGAGCATTATGTTTGTGTTCTACTACAGTAAGTGTGTTGATCCTAGAAATTCCTGCCACTTCATTTTACATACCAGAGTTGTACGGTATACCGGTACTAATTAGGTACCACTGAGATAGGCTCCAGCGACCCCAAAAGGGACAAGCGGTAGAAAATGGATGGATGAATGGGGTACTAAAGAATAACAAAGGTACTATACTGCATTTTTTTCTTCATGCGCCTGATTGCACGCCGAGGCCAGTGTCGCGAGTCAACGTCCACACACTACGAGCTAGCTACCAGCTAATGTCCGTCCACACAGTGTTTTAGCGACTTCTAAATCACTAATCCTAAAAAAAGTATGTTTCTTACAAGTATCATCCCTGCTTCGCTACACACTGTAAGAGGATAAAACAGCTAAACGCTAACAGCAAGCCAATGCTTCTGAATGTAAACAAACGAGTGGAGCTACACAAATATCGATTGTAAGGATACCAAGTACAAGAGCCGCATATAGTCGATACTACAATGACTACATCAATATTTTTTATTAACACAAAATCTTTTGTCTTTTTTATTGTTTATAAACTCAGGAAATATGTCCCTGGGCTGAGGAGGACTTTAATTATGACCAATGTATGACCTTGTGACTACTTGGTATCGGATCGATACCCAAATTTGTAGTATCACCCAAAACTTATGTAAAGTATCAAACAACAGAAAAATAAGTGCCTATTACATTTTAATAGAAGTGTAGATTTAACATGTTAAAACAGAAAGTAACCAGATATTAATAGAAAATAAACAAGTACCGTATTTATCGGACTATAAGTCACAGTTTTTTTCATAGTTTGGCCAGGCTCCAGTGCGACTTATGTTTTTTTCCTTCTTTATTATGCATTTTCGGCAGGTGCGACTTATACTCCGGTGCGACTTATACTCCGAAAAATACGGTACAATGATCATCCATCCATCCATCTTCTTACGTTTGTCCCTCATAATTTTGACAAAATATTACAGCGGGAAATGAACCAATAAAGTACTGCATACGTCAGCAGCCAAATTAGGGGCTTTGTAACCCGTTTGCTTAATTACTACAAAAAGAGAAGTTGTCTAGTATGTTCACTGTTATTTAATTTCAAAATTGTTCTTTGATTGCGCTAAAAAAACGTATGTTCAATGTGTCATAAGATTTTCTGTTAAAATAAAGCCGTTAAGGAAATTTTTTTTTTGGAAAAGCATCAAAGTATCAAAATACATTTTGGTACCGGTACCAAAACCCTATTGCATATGGCATTTTTACCAAGCCTTTTTTTTGGCGCAATATACCAATAATATTGCTCCGTGGCCTTAATACTGTGACAATATCTAATCATGAGATTTAGATATTGTTACATCTGTATTAGCCAACTATTGCTAGTGTTTATTTATGAGTTGCAATGCATAAAAAAGAGAAATACATGTGTGTTCTTGTTTCACATAAGGATTGTGAAATATGGGCAAAATTCCCAACAAAATGTGAACTGCAAGAGATGTTCCCCATGATACACATTCCTTAAGTGAAACAACACCACATGTATTTGTCTTTTCTGTGTGCTTGCATAGCCAAATGTTTTCTGAGGTGGTACTTGGTGAAAAAGGTTTGAGAACCACTGATCTAGATGCTACAGTAGTGGTGCAGCGCCTAGCTCACTGCGCCTCACTCACATGGTGCATTCCATTCGTACAGGGAATTCGGAATTTCCAAATTCTTAATCTAACGTTTCAACTGGAAAGCCCCAACGAGGTCTGATTTCCTACTCAGAAAGTTGACGAGTCCTCACCACTTGGGCTGGGCGATCTAGGTCGATCAGCTGTTAGCATTTTTACCTTGATTAAACATGGCAGAAATGTCTGTTAGAAGATACGGCAGCAGTAAACAGTAGGGAAGCAACGATGCTTGGTATAATCCTGCATGGAACAATTCCCCTTTATTGACTATGATCCTGTGTGTATCCGTGAATGTGTGTGTGTTTGTATATGGTTAACACACTAGTGTAGAAGTTGAAACACAACATTGAGAAGGAGTAGAGACTTTAGTGACAGACTTTAGTTTCACCGCAGCTCACCAGTAATCCTGACCTGAACGCCGTCTCGCAGGCAGTCAGGCACAGAATGTCTTGGTGATTGAACTTCTGTATTGGTCCCGATTGGGAAAATAAACACACCCACTAATATAATCAGAAAAACGCTTTTTTACATCTAAATATTTTTTTTAACTTCTTTTTATTGGGGTTTTCTTTTCCAGTTACATCAAATCAACACAAAATGCTAAATGATAATACATAGATCAGGGGTCACCAACCTTTTTGAAACCAAGAGCTACTTCTTGGGTAGTGATTAATGCGAAGGGCTACCAGTTTGAAACACACTTAAATAAATTGCCAGAAAAAGCCAATTTGCTCAATTTACCTTTAACTCTGTTATTATTTATAATTAATGATATTTACACTTAATTGAACGGTTTAAAAGAGGAGAAAACACGAAACAAATGACAATTAAATTTTGAAACATAGTTTATCTTCAATTTCGACTCTTTAAAATTCAAAATTCTACCGAAAAAAAAGAGAAAAACTAGCTAATTCGAATCTTTTTGAAAAAATTAAAAAAAGAATTTATGGAACATCATTAGTAATTTTTCCTGATTAAGATTAATTTTACAATTTTGATGACATGTTTTAAGTAGGTTAAAATCCAATCTACACTTTGTTAGAATATATAACAAATTGGACCAAGCTATATTTCTAACAAAGACAAATCATTATTTCTTCTAGATTTTCCAGAATTTTTTTTTAAAAAGAAATTCAAAAGACTTTGAAATAAGATTCAAATTTTATTCTACAGATTTTCTAGATTTGCCAGAATATTTTTTTTGAATTTTAATCATAATAAGTTTGAAGAAATATTTCACAAATATTCTTCGTCGAAAAAACAGAAGCTAAAATGAAGAATTAAATTAAAATGTATTTATTATTCTTTACAATAAAAAAATACATTTACTTGAACATTGATTTAAATTGTCAGGAAATAAGAGGAAGGAATTTAAAAGGTAAAAAGGTATATGTGTTTAAAAATCCTAAAATCATTTTTAAGGTTGTAATTTCTCTCTAAAATTGTCTTTCTGAAAGTTATAAGAAGCAAAGTAAAAAAAATAATGAATTTATTTAAACAAGTGAAGACCAAGTCTTTAAAATATTTTCTTGGAGTTTCAAATTCTATTTGAGTTTTGTCTCTCTTAGAATTAAAAATGTCGGGCAAAGCGAGACCAGCTTTCTAGTAAATAAATACAATTTAAAAAATAGAGGCAGCTCACTGGTAAGTGCTGCTATTTGAGTTATTTTTAGAACAGGCCAGCGGGCTACTCATCTGGTCCTTACGGGCTACCTGGTGCCCGCGGGCACCGCGTTGGTGACCCCTGACATAGATAAACACAAAACATAAAAAACAAGTAAAAACAGATACCATTCCAAAGGGGAAAAAACACATTTTTTAAAAATAATACTACTTGGAGCAAGTCACTAGCTCTGGGTTTTACTAAATTATTATACATTCAAGGGATTCTGTTTGTTAGAGTAATCAATAAATGTCTGCCATAATGAGTGAAACATTTTTATTTTTCTTCTTTATTTAAATGTTATCTTTTATAACTGCAAAAGCTTCATCACATCATTCATTAAAGCTTGGTTAACCGGAGGATTTTTTTTGTTTCCAGTTAATCAAAATTCTTCTTCTTGCTACCAGCGTTTCAAAACATATCACATTCTTCTGGTCGTTTGATAAAGGGAGTTCCACAGCAACTGACCCAACCCCAAACAAAGCAATGACTGCAGGATCTGGTTTGATATGTTTCTGGAAAGCCTGAGACAAAGGTTGAAATATTTTGATCCAGTAGTTGGCAATCCTTGTTCAGGTCCAGAATTTTTGACGGTTTCAACTTAGATAAATAAAGTCTGTGTAAAATCTTGAACTCTACCAGTCCATGTCTGATACATACAGATGAAGAGTGTACCTGATCCTGAGCTTTTGTGCATTGATCTCCTGAAATTTCCACTGCCAGGTCCTCCTGCCAAGCCTCTTTTAAAGGTTCAATTGTGGCTGTACAGTCCATTTGTGAAATTCTGTTATAAATCTTAGGTATAGACCTTTTTTGGCGTGGATCCGGCAGGAGCACTGAATTCATGACACACTCGGGGGGGCTGTTCCGGGAAGGACGAGAACCCTTCTTTAACTAAATTTAGGATTTGCAAATATTTGAAACAGAGTGTCCGCCCTGAGATCGGTAGGTTGTGAGTTCAAACCCTGGCCGAGTCATACCAAAGACTATAAAAATGGGACCCATTACCTCTCTGCTTGGCACTCAGCATTAAGGGTTGGAATTGGGGGTTAAATTACCGAAAATGATTCCCGGGCGCAGCCACCGCTGCTGCTCACTGCTCCCCTCACCTCCCAGGGGGTGATCAAGGCTTATGGGTCAAATGCAGAGAATTATTTTGCCACACCTAGTGTGTGTGTGACAATCATTGGAACCTTAACCTTAATTATGTCTGCTGAATTAATCCTGCAATTGACAAAATGGTGAAAACATTTTATCAGTAACCAGATCTTGTATGCATTGTATTCCTTTCAGTTGCCATTGATTAAATGTAGAGTCTGACAGTGAAGGAGTGAATGTATGGTTGTTATTAAGTGGGTTGTGTACTGAAGATTCCTTCTAATTAAAGGGCTTCCCTATCTGTGTCCAAATTTTCACTGTGTGTGAAACAACTGGATTTTTAAGATTAATTTGAAGAATAGGTAATGCTGAATATATAATAGCTTTCAGTGAAGTGGGGGATCAACTCTGTTTTTCCAACTCCACCCAGACACCAAAAAGAAAGAACTTATATTGCAAGACCAATAATATAAACGAAAACAAGGCACTCCCATACCTCCTGTTGTTTTTGTTTTAGCGATCAATAATATTTCAGTTGTTTTTATCCTTTTTTGTGTGGACATTGTTGATTGTCATGCCATGTTCGGATGTACATTGTTGACGCCGTCTTTGCTCCACAGTAAGTCTTTGCTGTCGTCCAGCATTCTGTTTTTGTTTACTTTTTAGCCAGTTCAGTTTTAGTTTCGTTCTGCATAGCCTTCCCTAAGCTTCAATGCCTTTTCCTAGGGGCACTTACCTTTTGTTTATTTTTGGTTTAAGCATTAGATACCTTTTTACCTGCACGCTGCCTCCCGCTGTTTCCGATATCTACAAAGCAATTAGCTACCGGCTGCCACCTATTGATATGGAAGAGTATTACACGGTTACTCTGCCAAGCTCTAGACAGCACCAACACTCAACAACAACACATAATTTGCAGACTATAATAACTGGTTTGCAAAAAATATTTTTAACCCAAATAGGTGAAATTAGATAATCTCCCACGGCACACCAGACTGTATCTCACGGCACACTAGTGTGTCGCGGCACAGAGGTTGAAAAACACTCTTGTAGAGCGACTTAGCGGAAAGTAGCTGGATCTAATATTGTTTGTCTGTAAGTAGGCCTGAAGTTTAGCATATAATAATCTAATAAAGGAAACAAATCTGGTACCAAATCCGAACCTCGACGCAGCCAAGAGGTAGTCCCACTCCACCCTGTCAAAGGGTTTGTCCACATCCAAGGATATTAATATCTCAGGGAATTTGTTGTTTATCGTGAGTGTATATAATATTAAGTAGCCTCCTGATATTGAAAAACAATTGTCTATCTTTTATGAATCCAGTTTGATCCTCAGAAATTATTGTTGAAAGGATACCTTCCAAATGTGTAGCTAAAATTTTGGCAAGAATCTTAACATCCAGTAAGCTCACTGGCCTGTATGAACCTGGTTCTAGCAGCTCTTTCTCTTTCTTATAAATTAAGGAGACGCTGGCGTGATAAAAAGTGGTAGACAGCCTTTGATCAATGCTCCATTAAATACTTCTAACAACATAGGTGATAGTTGGTTTTTAAATGCTTTATAGAATTCTGTGGTGTAGCCGTCTGGGCCTGGCACCTTGGCTGCCTTGTATTGCTTTTTCTAATTCCTCTTTTTTAATAGGATTTTCTGTTTGTTCTCAGAGCTTATTTTTGGGATGTTCAATTTATCAAAGAAGTTAGCAATTATCGTTGAGTCTGCTTTAGATTCTGAGGAGTATAATTTAATATAACAATTTCTAAAGGTATTATTAATCACCACTGGATCTATCGTAGTTTGTCCTGACTGTTCTTATTTCTGTAATCAATCTTGTTGCCGCCTGTTCCCTTATTTGATGTGCTAACATTTTCCTCGTGTTTTTCCCGTATTCATAATGTTTGTCTTACTTGGGTAAGAAGTTGTATTGTTTCTGTAGTATACAGTAAGTTGAGTTCTGTTTGAATATATAGTTTTTGTTTATGCAAGTCTGGTGAAGGGGAGATTGAGTTTTTTTTTAAATTTAAATCTGCTATTTCCTTTATAAGTTCATTTTCTTTGTCTCTACTTTGTTTATTAATTAAGCTGCTCCATGAAATTATCTGTCCTCATGTATGCTTCCAGAGCCTCCTATACTGTAGATCTTGATATTTATTTTGTATCATTGGTTGATAAATATAGATCAATTTGTTGTTTAATTTCCTCTACTGATTTCTTACCCGACAGCAAGTAATTATCAAACCGCCATGTTCTACACTACCGTTCAAAAGTTTGGGGTCACCCAAACAATTTTGTGGAATAGCCTTCATTTCTAAGAACAAGAATAGACTGTCGAGTTTCAAACGAAAGTTCTCTTTTTCTGGCCATTTTGAGTGTTTAATTGAACCCACAAATGTGATGCTCCACAAACTCAATCTGATCAAAGGAAGGTCAGTTTTGTAGCTTCTGTAACGAGTTAAACTGTTTTCAGATGTGTGAACATGATTGCACAAGGGTTTTCTAATGATCAATTAGCCTTCTGAGCCAATGAGCAAACACATTGTACCATTAGAACACTGGAGTGATTGTTGCTGGAAATGGGCCTCTATACACCTATGTAGATATTGCACCAAAAAACAGACATTTGCAGCTAGAATAGTCATTTACCACATTAGCAAAGTATAGAGTGTATTTCTTTAAAGTTAAGACTAGTTTAAAGTTATCTTCATTGAAAAGTACAGTGCTTTTCCTTCAAAAATAAGGACATTTCAATGTGACCCCAAACTTTTGAACGGTAGTGTATATGCATGTTTATGTCCAAGAGCCAACTGGAGAGTTACTTGACTATGAACAGAGAGTACTATTGTTCCGTATTCACAGCTTTAATCTGATAACGGTTTAGAATCTATTAAGACAAAATCTATTCTGGAAAAGGACTATTGTACTGGAGAGAAGTAGGAGTATACTCATGTATTAGAAAACAAAGCTCTCCAGGGGTCTGTTATTGTATATGTTTGCATGAAATTATGAACCCTCTTTGCCGATTTTGATAAACCTATTGGTCTATGTGAAGATCTGTCCCGAAAAGGGTCCAATACCATGTTGAAGTCACCCCCAAGAAGGAGCTGGTGAGAATCCATATTCAGTCCTTTTATAAAGGAAGATTGTATAAACTGCTCGTCATCTACATTGGGAGCATATATGTGTGCTAGTATTACTGGATTATTATGCAGGTTTCATGTTCCTATAATATATCTTCCTTGAGAGTCTGTTAGGATTTTGGATGCCGTGAAAATAATTGTTCTTTTAATCATTATTGCTGTGCCTCTACTCTTATTTCTGTTAATTCACCTGACCATTTTTTGGCTTTGTTTTTAAAGAGACACTTGCCCAAAACATGTCTGCAGGGAAACCCAACCTCTGACATTCTTACACTCAGTCTTACAATCAACAGTTTGGTCTCCTCACTCTAATTTCCGTTTTTATTCCGTTCTCTCCTCGAATGTAGTGGGGATGCGTTTGATGATTTTTTTCAGCTTCTTGCGGATCTTCTAAGGAATGCCTGGAGCCGTTCACTGTTATCAGCAGTCTGGCAGGATAATACAGGCTGTATGGGACTCCCGCTGTCCGCAGCATGGCTTTTACTTGGTTAAAGGATACTCGCAGCCGGCCGACCTCGGGGCTCATATCATGGAACATGTGGACGGCGGAACCTATTATAATGAAGACGTCCCTTGTCCCGGGGTAATTTGAGGATCCTGTCCTTGTCGGAGTAGTAATGTAAGCGAACTATCATGGCTCGTGGGCTTTCGTCTTTCCGCGGCTTTGGTGCGAAGGTGGGGTGAGCCCTTTCTTTGACGATCGGTGATGCAAAGTTTTCCTCACCAAGCACTTCGGGCAGAAACTCCGCTACAAATCGGCTTGGATTACTGGCCTCTGCGGCTTCTGTTCTCAAGGTCGGTGCATTTACCCTGTAGCCTCTTTACCTCCTTCATTAGCGATTTGTGCAAATTCTCCAAGGTTACAAGTCTGTCAGAGTTGTTGTTGAGTGATGTTTCCATTTTTTTTTGGCGTATTAGCAGTCAGTGTGTCTCTCATATAACGTTTGTATTTTCTGTGAGTAATTACCTCGCAGAATATCTGCTTTAGCTTCCTCATGAAGGGAAGACATACACTATATTGCCAAAAGTATTTGGCCACCTGCCTTTACTCACATATTAACTTGAAGTGCCATCCCATGGAATTGTCCAAAATGTTTTGGTATTCTGGAGCATTCAAAGTTCCTTTCACTGGAACTTAGGGGCCAAGCCCAACTCCTGAAAAACAACCCCACACCATAATTCCTCCTCCACCAAATTTCACTCTCGGCACAATGCAGTCCGAAATTTAACATTCTCCTGGCAACCTCCAAACCCAGACCGGTCCATCAGATTGCCAGATGGAAAAGCGTGACTCATCAGTCCAGAGAAGGCGTCTCCACCACTCTAGAGTCCAGTGGCAACGTGCTTTACACCACTGCATCCCACGCTTTGCATTGGACTTGGTGATGTATGGCTTAGATTCAGCTGCACGGCCATGGAAACTCATTCAATGAAGCTCTCTGCGTACTGTACGTGGGCTAATTGGAAGGTCACATGAAGTTTGGAGCTCTGTAGCAACTGACTGTGCAGAAAGTCTTTGCACTATGCGCTTCAGCATCCGCTGACCCCTCTCTGTCAGTTTATGTGGCCTACCACTTGGTGGCTGACTTGCTGTTGTTCCCAAACTCTTCACTTTTCTTATAATAAAGTTGACTTTGGAATATTTAGGAGCGAGGACATTTCACGACTGGATTTGTTGCACAGGTGGCATCCTATGACAGTTCCACGCTGGAAATCACTGAGAGCGGCCCACTCTTTCACAAATGTTTGTAGAAACAGTCTCCATGCCTAAGTGCTTGATTTTATACACCGGGCCAAGTGATTAGGGCACCTGATTCTCATCATTTGGATGGGTGGCCAAATACTTTTGGCAATATAGTGTACCTTTATGTATCTCGTGCTGCATATGTTCAATTTGTGACTTTATATCTTCCAACATACCGTCTCGATAAGCCTGTAACTCTCACAGAAATAGGCACGTCGTCCTCTTGCTCCGCCATCTTGTCACTCTTTCCGCTGGGGGCAGAGACTTGAGTGGGCGAAGTTTGCAAAGTCTCTTGTGTGAGTTTCCGACTAACTCCCCCTCTTCATGGCAGAATATGTTTTGTCTTGTCGTCCGGTGGCAGAATATGGTCTAAAACAGGGGTGTCAAACTAATTTTAGATCGGGGGCCACATGGAGAAAAATATACTCCCAAGTGGGCCGGACTGGTAAAATCATGGCACGATAACTTAAAAATAAAGACACATTTTGATTGTTTTCTTTGTTTAAAAATAGAATACCGTATTTCCTTGAATTGGCGCAGGAAATATAGTATTCGCACGTCTAGAATTACTGCCGGGTCAAACTCGTTTCTCAAAATAATTAACGCATGCTTGGCCTTATCGCCGGTTCATTATTAACGCCGGATCAAATTCGTTTCGCAAAATATTTAGCATATGTCTAGAACTTCCGCCGGGTCAAATTCGTTATGTCACGAGTGACGCTTTACCTGTCCTCATTTTCAAAATGGAGGAAGCTGATTTCTGTAGTTTGCAATCGCACAAAGGAAAAAAGATAAAGAGTTATTCACTAGGATTTAAAGTACAAGCTATTGAATACCGGTACGGTATGCTAAAAAGAACAGTAAGCAGCTATGTTTTATTAATATACCGTAGCTGCGTGTGTCAAATACGGTATGAGTCATTAAATGACTCCCGCCTCCTGGTGGTAGAGGGCGCTAGTGATCCTTCTTGCGACTTCCGGTACTGCAGAAGAAGTGACAACACGCAGCAACAGATTTTTTTTTTTTCCCTCTCGCCTGAACTTTTAACATGGAGGATTACATACCGGTATCTAAAATAAAACTGTTTTTTCTAAACTGCACTTTCAATCGAAGCAGGAGGTAATAATTAAAGGAATATCTCCATCGAGACAGAGAGACTTTTAAAACTGAAGAAAGAAAATAAGGAAGACTTCTATAAACAAGTTATCGATGCTTTTGGTCAGAAGGAGCTGCAAATGGACTCCATTTATAAGTACAGGTAAGACCATAATAACGTTTTTTTTATTAAATGTGCTTTTCATGATGGTATGCTTACATCACACTCAAAGCGCACGCCTAAATTTACCGCATTCCTTTTGGTAAACGCCGGAGTGAGAAGAGGTATGAAAATAATTAGCGCATGCACAGCCATCCCGCAGGCTTCCGGTAAACGCCGGAGTGACAGGAGGTTTTAAATTAATTAGCGCCCTTGCGGCTATTCAAGGAAATACGGTAAGTACAAATCATAATGTTGTTGGGTTTTTTTTACACTTACATGTTGCGATTGATAATGTATTTGTCGTTATTTATATTTTCTAAATAAATTATGTGATAATGTTCATCAGTCAACTCATTGGTGTTAATTTTCAATCTATCAAGATACAAAAAATATATCAAAATCAAATTACAGGATGTTATTTATGTAGTTTGATCATTTTCCTCGACTGATGTACTAACATAATTTGGTTTATTTTGTACATATGTAGCATCATCTACTAAGATACAAAGCATTGCTATTGCGACATCTAGTAAACACATTTAGAACAGCTGTTTCGTTCATTCAAAAATTTCAGGTTAATTTTTATACTTAGCAAACTCATCCCACGGGCTGGATGAAACCTGTTCGCGGGCCAGATCCAGCCTTCGGGCCGTACGTTTGACATCCCTGGTCTAAAATATGTGTTATGGCTGGTCTAGATAGTAAAAGGATTCAAAGTCGTTAGGAGCTGCCTTCCCCTACTCCTTATTCCATTCGGCAGGAAGCGGAAATTCCATCATCTAAATATTTTTAATCAGACTTTTTGTGAATGTATTTGCAAAGATTCAACTCCTCTGATATAACATGTACTAAGCCATGTTTTGTTCAAAAAAATGTTGAGTTTGTGGATAAAAAGTCCTTTGTTCCTGAAATAATCATTAAAGGCCTACTGAAACCCACTACTACCGACCACGCAGTCTGATAGTTTATATATCAATGATGAAATCTTAACATTGCAACACATGCCAATACGGCCGGGTTAACTTATACAGTGCAATTTTAAATTTCCCGGGAAACTTCCAGCTGAAAACGTCTAGGTATGATGGCGTTTGCGCGTGACGTCAAGGGTTGAAGGAGACATTTTGGAATAGCACGGTCGCCAGCTTAAATCGTCTGTTTTCATCGCTAAATTCCACAGTATTCTGGACATCTATGTTGGTGAATCTTATGCAATTTGTTCAATTAACAATGGAGACTGCAAAGAAGAAAACTGTAGGTGGGATCGGTGTATTAGCGGCTGGCTACAGCAACACAACCAGGAGGACTTTGAGTTGGATAGCAGACCAGTACCGTGAATACAGCTTTGGCTTCCAAACATTTGATCGCTTGCCCGTACGTGCGTGGAATCCAATGAGCCCTTGTACCTAAGTTACGGTCAGAGCGAAAAAAAGATACGTCCTGCACTGCACTCTAATCCTTCACTCTTACGTTCCTCATCCACGAATCTTTCATCCTGGCTCAAATTAATGGGGTAATCGTCGCTTTCTCGGTCCGAATCGCTCTCGCTGCTGGTGTAAACAATGTGCAAATGTGAGGAGCCCTTCAACCTGTGACGTCACGCTACTTCCGGTACAGGCAAGGCTTTTTTTATCAGCGACCAAAACTTTATCGTCGATGTTTTCTACTAAATCCTTTCAGCAACAATATGACAATATCGCGAAATGATCAAGTATGACACATAGAATGGATCTGCTATCCCTGTTTAAATAAGAAAATTTCATTTCAGTAGGCCTTTAAACTTGTTTTATGTGTTGATACACATAATTGTGCAGTACTGCACTTTAATGTACTTTAATTAAATAGAAGCTACAGTGGTTGGGTTTAAAAAAAACTCCACAATGTGGGTCACCGCTTGCCGTTTGCCAAAGCACTGGTGAGAAGCACTGATGTATACAAGTAATTAAAGAATACCAAATAATAAAAAAATTTAAACATTTGAAAGTGTTGTTTAGTAAATGTTAACTTGAAATAAAAATATTGTGGTATTCAGTGCACAACTGATACTTTTACTGCAGAATGCAAAATTACAAAACTTTGAGAGGGGAAAAGGTTGTCTTTACACCCACAATAAGTACTGAAAAAGAAGCAAAACTGTGGCCCTAAAACTGAGGTACAGACCGTAGCATGGGTTGTACACACCTTTAGTAAACATGATTTTGTATGTGCGTGCGAGCGAGTGAACAAAATGACGGTTGTCAGGTGTTAGCATATATTACCTCCATCAAACATGACGGAAATGTTTGTTACAAGATACTGCAGTAGTAAACAGTAGGGATGCAACGATACTCTGTATAATTCCTACATAGTTTTTATCAGACTAAATCAGCCATATGCAATGTATTGTTGGATGTACGTATATACTGTATTTGGTAATGTTACTGAAGTGTAGATTAAATAAATACATTTCCAAAAAAGTGTAGTTTTGAGCGGGGGTCCTATCCTGCATATTTTAGAGATTACTTGGATATAGTTGGTGGTCAGCATCTTGTATAAAAGTATTTGATGAATATTGGATTGTGTGGTATCAAAGAGTTTAGGAAACATTTGTCCGTGACCCTGAGGTACGTCTTTAGCTCGACCGAAAACAAAAATCTTTCCATTGCTCCTTTACTTTGGTTCAGATACAGGATGTTTACATCTGGAAAAAAAACACTTTTTGGGTTGTCGATTACCGTAGACTTTCTGAAGTTGTGACGTGAGAAATTCACAAGATCTCATGCAAATCTTGTTAAGTTCTCTTACCCAAACATTCACAAGATTTAGAAGTGGCATAAACATTTAAACTAGGGATAACTTAAAAGACACCAACTTCATGACATTGTAGTTTCACATCATGTAGAGCAACAGCACAACATATTTATTTTATTTATTTATTTATTTTTGTCCTGTCCAGCTACTCAGGCAAATCATTTTGTTGGTGTCGGCTGTACAAATTTACTTTACAAAAGAGAAGTGTGGGATATTTCTCTTGTTGCCTTATTTGTATTTGACGTTATTAAATGGATTTATATTATTATTTGGTGTAGCCGGGCCAGAGCAGGAGGATAGAAAGAGAAAAAAAGGAAGACAGAGGGGGAAATTGCGGGGACAAGACAGAGAGACAACAGCAAACAACAATAACAACAACAATAGAACAACATCAGCAAATAGAATATGTACAAATATGATGGTAAAAGTGATAGCAAATAAGCTGTTAGTGAAATAAATAATACAGAAATGACAATAAACATTATTATACTACAAATGGAGCAATACAAATACCAATAGAAATAGCACTATTGATAATGAATAATAACAACAATTACCTCTATTATCAACAATACAATTGTTTCAAATGCAACAATACATATATGTAACATGAAATACTAAACTAAGCAGATAATCGGAGGGGAAGGAAGAGAAGCCAACTATATTAACCTTGTAGATTGTTATAGTACCAATAGGTTAAGCTTTGTCTGTGTGCCTTGTGTTACCCAGTGTCTCGTAGGGCAACAACGTCAATATGTTTGTTGAAGCGTGATTATATGGATGAGTGTATGTATGTGTATATGTACAGTATGTGTATATGTATGTATGTTTGTACAGTGAATGTGCGTGTGGATGTACGAACTTTGAGTGTGTAGGTATGTACTGTATTTGTGTATGTATGTGTGAGCGTAGGTACCCATGTGTAACAGCACAACATTTTAAACATTACTCAAGTCTAATTCTAAGGGACTGCACTACTTCCAAGTCCTCCACAAAGTACAAGTGCATTTTGAGGGCTCTGTTAAATTGAGACATGGACACATGTCAGCATACCACAGTGCTGCAACTGTAAGTTAAGCCGGGTTCCAGTTGCTGTGGGTTGGTAGGAATTGCATTTAGAGCACCCGGACGGGAAGAGGAGAGGCATCGTTGGTATGTGAGAGAGCAACAGATGATGGCACATTTAGTGGGAAAGAATATGTTCACTGTGGATATTGAACTGTTAGCAGTTAAGTCTTTATTCATATTCATACACGTTTTCATTGACTGTTCAGATCATTTTCATGCCTCTCAAGGCTCATATGTCACTGCCACTGCTGACGTGTCTGCCTTTTTTGATACTAAACACTAGGGTTGGGCGATACAGACAATATAAATGATATAATTATGGCCGACGATAGAGCTATTAATAATATCGTCTAATCGCGATGATGCATGTTAATGACACATTCTAGCTGTGTCCTGAAAATTTGACAATGACAGGAGAACATACATGTCAAAGCACTGTAGAGTCCTCGTTAGCTTGCTAGTGGATAATGTTCCTCCACAGTGTGAAGTTACTTCTAAGTCAGCAATCCTTGCCTCCATAGGAACAAATAAACAACGTTTCTTATAAGCATCACTGAAGGACGATGAATAGCTAAACATGCTACACTACACACAGCAGAGGGATATGCTAACCGCAAGCAGTTACAAATATCAACGGTAACGATACCAAGTATAGTATCGGGTCAGGTGTCAATTCAATATTACAGTGGTTACATCAATGTTTTTAACTGTCAAAAATATAGTCTTGTCTTTGTTATTGCTCACAAACTCAGAAAATAAGTGTTTGCACTAGGTCTGGGTGATATGGCCGAAAACTATATCACAATATACGTCTTTTATATTGATCGATATTAGACTTTCATCATCAGCCGTTGTCAGTCCACTGCTGGACGAAAGCCTCAGCATGATTCTGCCATAGTGAACGATCTTGGCGTACTCTTCATGCTGGTTATTAGCCTACACATTCCACGCTGGCTTGGTGCGGGTTGGAAGGGGTATTTTATATCAGAGATCCTTCTCCTAGACTAATTGCCTTACTGGGCTGTTGAACTTAGTCTGTCCTGTTGGTTGTCCACGCCCCAATTACCCAGGGACCCGCTCAGCTTTATGGCGCTGACCGCCCGCCAGTCACATGAGAAGGTGCAAACGGTTCTTTGTGTGCATTTTATAGACGTTAGTTGGGACTCACTAACCCCACACACAACCTCCCATCTCATGCCTGGATGTAGTTTAACGTCATACCCAAGACTTAGACTTAAACAAACTTTACTGATCCACAAGAGAAATTGGTCCACACGGTAGCTCAGTTACAAAGGATGGAAAGGATAATGCAGGTATAAAGTAGACCATAGTACCATAGTAGCAATATAAAATATAACATATGTAATATTTACATATTACATATACAGTATATAAAATATACTGATATATTATTATATTTGATTATATATATATATATATATATATATATATATATATAACAATTACCATGTACAGTACTACAGTATATGTGACAGCTTCAGCAAAAAAAAGGGCAGCATAGAGTAGAGAGTAGATCTAGCAGAAAATATACATTATAAACAAAGAGAGGTAGCTAACATAGAAGTGGTCAGGTAAAAGAAAGATATCATCTATTGCTGTATGGCGATAGATTATACAGCTGGATGGAGCACGGAATGAAGGAGTTCTTGAATTGAACACTGTGGGAACGAAGCTGAAGGAGCCTGTTGGAGTATGAGCTCCGCTGTCCCTCAGTTGTCAGGTGGAGTGGGTGGGCAGGATTGTCCATGATGGCGAGCAGTTCGTCCAGTGTCCTCCTGTCCCTCACTGACACAAACGCCTCCCACTTTGTGCCAATATTTTGGCCAGCTTTCTGGATCAGTTTGTCAATCCGGTTTAAGTCCCTTTTGCTGGTGCTGCTCCCCTAACAAACCACTGCAAAGTACAGGGCACTGGCCACAACATACTGAAAAAAGATCTCCAACTGCACACATTAAAGGACCTAAGCTTCCTCAGGAAAAAGAGTCTGCTCATTCCCTTCTTGCATACAGCTTTGCTGTTGTCCTTCCAGTCCAGTCTGATATTCAAGTGGACTCGCAGGTACTTGTACTGCCCCACTAGTGCCACCTCCCGGACATGGATCTTGATGGGCTCCACAGGGGTCATATCGATAATTATTGATACTTTTTAGGACTCATTTAAACCTGACAATAAATACAGCAAAACAATTTCCAACTTACCAAGGGTGCTATTTATTAGTGGAGAAGGTGTCAGGTAGCCAGTTTGGATGAGCGCAGCTAATGTAATGAAATTAAGTAGATTTGAAGGTAGTTGCAGATTGGAGACACTAGATGGCAGTAGCGTATAAGCTATTGAACACTACACAGTAGTTTGAGAAGCTACTCATTAAACCGACACATTGGTAGTGTCAGGATGTTGCCGCACTGTCTGCATTAAAACCAACAAAACTGAAGACATGTGTCTGTTATTGAGTTGATGTATCAAGATATTACAGTTTTTCCTCTCACTCCATGCAGTGAATCCACAGTCTGTACTGTTGGGTAAGACGTCAGTGAGTGAGTGGAAGGGTGAAGAGAGCAAGCGGTAGCATGCAAGTGCAGCAGTAGTGGCGACTGCCGAATGTGTACGGTTGTATCCTACAGAAATAAGAATAAAGCGACCAAATTGTCACAAGTCGGCGGCCTCGTCATTCTGACCCGAATGCGGAGCTTAGCAGACCCATTGTCGGGTAAAGTGAAGGGCGGTACCCCCCGAAGAAAACATCGGTCCTGGAGGGAATTGTCTCCTCTGCTCTCCTCGACTGCGGTCTGGGTGCCGAACGGTGTAACACTCTGTAGTTGATACTGTTACGTGATTAGCTGTTAGGGTGTCCCTCCCATTGCCCAGTGAATACTGTTAACTGATTGGCTGTTAGTGCCTTAGCAGTTTGCAGTGCCTCAGACTGGAAGTCTCTGCAGAGAGGGGTGAGGACGGCAGAAAAGATCATCAGGACTCCTCTTCCTCCTATCTGGGAAATCGCAAAAACCTGCTACCTGACCAGGGCTCAGAAAATCTGCAGAGACTCCTCCCACCCCCACCAAGGACTGTTTTCACTGCTGGACTCTAGAAAGAGGTTCAGCAGCCTCCGCAGCGGAACCTCCAGGTTCTGTAACAGCTTCTTCCCTCAGGCCATAAGACTCTTGAATGCATCATAATAATCCACTCAATTCCCCCCTAAAAACGGATTAACTCGCTGGAATATAAACACAATAAAACATACATCCATAAATGTGGATGCATATGCAAAAGTGCAATATATATATCTGTACAGTAATCTATTTATTTATATTTGCACCTTATTGCTCTTTTATCCTGCACTACAATGAGCTAATGCAACAAAATGGTGTTCTTATCTCATACTTGCCAACCTTGAAACCTCCAATATCGGGAGGTGGGGGGTAGGGGGTAGGGGGTGGGGGGCGGGGGTGTGGTTGGGGGCGTGGTTATTTACAGCTAGAGTTCACCAACTCGAGTATTTCATATATATATATATATATATATATATATATATATATATATATATATATATATATATATATATATATATATATATATATGTATATATATATATATATTTTATTTACATAAAAGAAATACTTGAATTTCAGTGTTCCAGTGGCTATCCATTAGATGGCAGTATTGTCCTGTTTAACTTCTCCGTTCATGATGAGTATATCATTTCGGCCACCGTGTTCAATGGAGAAGTCTGTTCTACATATTTACAGGCAACATACACCTTCCCCTTCGAACGTCTCCTTGTTGTGTGCGCAGTTGTGCACTCTACTCTCTAAAAGCCCTAGATGTTATGACGTCATTGGGCAGGCAAGCTGTTTATATTGTGGGAAAGCGGACGTGAGAACAGGCTGTCCCCACTCAGTCTCATGTCCGCATTGAGCTGGAGGGGGCGTGGCCTCCAGCTCCGGCTGAATACCGGGAGTTTGTCGGGAGAAAATCTCTGCCGGGAGGTTGTCGGGAGAGGCGCTGAATACCGGGATTCTCCCGCTAAAAACGGGAGGGTTGGCAAGTATGCTTATCTGTACTGTAAAGTTCAAATTTGAATGATAATAAAAGGACGTTTAAGTCTAAGTCTAACTTAGCGTGTCCTTCCCATTGCTCAGTGACACTTCCTGTTTCTTGTTCGCTGGGTTCTCAAAGCGCAAGTGACTTCATGAAACGAATCTTGCTTCCTAAATTCTGGTTTCTTTTGACCAAAAAATATGAATATATATTGAATATTTTATCGAACACATTTTATATTGGTATCGAGTATCGCGGTATATATTGATACTGTATTATCAGCCCAGCTCTAGTCTGCACACAAAAAGGCTTTTAGGGCAAAAAAAACAAATTATTTAAATCAGATCTTTAGTAGTAAAAAATATTTTTAATGTTTAATTGATAGTTACATCTAGGCCTGGACCGATAACAAGTTTTGCTTGAGTACATATTGACCTTCAAATTATTGCCTATAACCAATATTATTGTCAATAGTATTTTAAGATCAAATTAATCGCACTACACACAGCGGAAGGATATGCTAGGTAATGTTATAATTTTGCCTGCCAACAAAGCAGGAAGGAGGTTCTCAACAGTACATTACTCCTCTTTTCAAAATGCGCTCATTTTCATTGGATATGCCACTGACATGCTACAGATTAGCATTAGTGATTTTACATGGCGATTTCGAACCATCCAAATTTGGTAATGAAAACTACAACTGAAACGTGTGTTACAATCAAACAGCTGGTGTGTAATAAATACAATACTTCCAGTGTAAACACTTTGAAGGGCACAATAAAAAAGGTACTTTCTGAGTAAGGAAACTCACCAAAGTCGTGTATAGAAAGAGAATGCCCAGCCCGGTTTCAGGCGTTCTCAATGATTGGTCAAGCACTCACGTGACTTCAGAGCCCCGTGATTGCTACCAATTTTAATGCTGGCCCTTTGATGTACTGCTCTTCCTCATTAGACATTAATTTTATTAGAGCAGTTTTTTGCCTTGTAAACATGCCGTGATGTGTGCTGTTTGGAGTTTAACAAAGCCGACCGGCTAACAAAGGACCTGTTTACCTGTATCCTCTGAAGACGATTGTAGAGACAAGATTTCGGACGACTATTGAACCAAAATCCAGCATATGGCTGCGGAATGGAGAACTGAACAAAGCTGCGATAGGGACACCGTTCTCTCTACGCGAGTAACTCGCAAACACAGACGTTGATTTCAGGTTTGGAGGGTTATCTAATCTTGCTAAGGATTGTTTGTAGCAGGTGGAAGCTTAAAAGCTGCTCCCCGCCGAGGCATGGCTCGTCTCGGGACTGTGGTTAAAAACTTCATTGGAATATCTGTTTAAATAAAAGTTATACATTTATCTGTGAGTCTGCCAAATATTTTCTAAATTGATCAATTCGCACACTGATTTTTTGTAGACTCGCTGAGTGCCTAAGCGTTGGTTTTCTGATCCAAAAGTCATGTTGTTGGTCCAAAACTGATGAGGATTTTGGCAAAATAAGGTATGGTCAGGTATGGCTCTGTCATAATCCAGAGCTGTGTATAGAGGGAGTATGGACAACTCAATTTCAAAATTGGTCCCAATTAAGTGAGGGGCTTTTGACCTATCAGAGAGAGTATGGCCAGTCAATCTCTTAAATGATTGGTCAAAAGCCCCTCACTTCAGGACACCATGTTTGGGACTAACTCTGACACCTAGTTATCCATACTCTCTCTATAGACTGCTCTGCCATTCAATGTCTTGGAATTGCAACTACATGCAAAATGTATTATATAATACTGTACAGTACTTGCAAATGAGACACAGAAGTGTAAGAAACCATGATAACTGGACAACACAGATCAGCGTTAAATTATTTTTTTCAAACATTTATTTTCACATTATAACACACATACAAAAGTACCGAAACTTGCTGTCATTGAGTACCGGTATCGCAGGTACTGGGAATTTGTACTGTATCAATTCAAATATAAAAGGTACCCATCCGTAGAACAAATATACTTTTGATGGTGGCAACAGCTTGACTCTAATAAACGACTAGACGAGATACTACTTGCTTTAGTCTCACATGACCAACACATGAATCTTAAGATAAGACACCTGGGTACATTTGGGAGAGTGACAATGCAATGTACTGACCATACCTGTGCTCCACTTTCCCCCCCTGCAGGGCATCCAGGTGGTGTGTTCCTCCATAGAAGACTGCTGGGATCACGACCCAGAAGCCCGCCTGACAGCCCAGTGTGTTGCCGAGCGCTTTGATGAAATGGAGTACCTGGACAAGCTGTCGGACTGCTCCGACTCGGAGGAAAAGATCCTAGAGGAAATCATTGTGGTGGACGAGAAATAGCGCACAATCCAAAAAAATCAACAAAAAACACTGCTCCCTCCTGGGTGGCAGAGGTATAACAAGGAACAGACTGGAAAAATAACAGAGGTTAACTATAATGGCAGATTTCATGGACAAGCTTCACAGACAAACAGGGATATCACAAAATAAAGCTTTTATTACTTTTGCACTTTATCATTATCTATGCACACTAAATGGCATATATGCAGTAACTAAAAAAAGACTTTTCATACAAAATAAAGGATATTCAAAAAGTAATTTACAATACCAAGATGGGTCGTTCCACCGAATTGGTGCCAGTTGCTTGTTGACTCCCAAAATAAACTAACACAAAGATAAAAAAACTACAATACATGAAATATAAGCCAAGTGGAATATTTGCCCACAGTAGGCACATTACAATTGATTCAACAAATAAAGGGTGCTAACGTGTTAGGCTTACAGGACTGAATGAAACCAGAGACCTGACTGACATGTGTTTTTTAACCTTTTATGTTTAGAGTATAGTGGAGAAGTAACAAATATTTAACATTTCTGCACTATTTAAAATACAGTATTTTATATTAGTCTAATTTTAGCAAGCAGTGACAAAAGCTATTTTCCGGTGGAAAGTATTTTAAATGAATCTTTTTGTTTTTAAACATGCAACTGACACTTTGCTTAAAGGAGCCATATGTGATAATCTGGCCAGAAATGGTACTGCAATCATGGTCAAAATGATGTAGTCCCCTCCCCCTCTCTCTGACTGAGGTTGCCAGATACGCAGCCGAATCCATCTCGATCGACTGGGCTACTCCAAGGAACTTCAAACTTCCACTGCCTCTGACTAGGGGTTGAGGTGCTGGGACTATAATAGCTGAATAGACAAGCGCGTTGTCAATAACGAATCTCTAACCAACACATTTTACACAGAAATTAGGATATTTTCAGGAAGAAGTACGTAATGCCTGCATACAATATTACAACAAGTGGCAATCATATGGTTATTGTCAGTACTATCAGAAAACAAAGACTAAAACAAACTACAACCAAAGCTACCAATGGTTATACCGGTGAAGATAAGTAGAGCATGCATAACAGCCTAATGTATGCCCAAAACTATAGGAGACATTTTACTAAGGTATGCCTATAGGCTACTTGTTAACTTGGTACATATAGTCCACAATATGCAAACGCGAATGAGGAATTATTTTATCATGTGATTTGGCTGTCACCATACGTTTCACATTGTCATGACGACAGCCGTGCTAATGTTGGAACCCATTTCCTCAGCGTATCAGCATATTGAGAACGAAACAGGCACTGACACTACCCATATCCACATAGGATTTATTTGTCGAAAATATATTGTGCCCTGTCTGACACATCGACATATGTATTCGAACATTGACCGGGCTAGCATGCTAAGCATCACACTAGGAGCTAAGCACCATCACACTAAGCATTCGTTGCATGAGCATACTAGCTTTGTTAGACAAGATCATAGACTGTATTGGACAATATAGTTTACATACGAAATGTCCATTTCCATTTTTTTTTTACAAGTAATAGGTGAGTAAGGCATTTACATTTTCTTATAAAGGAGGAAATGACCAAGTTTGGCGTCCGATGAAATAATCTTCTCCGCCTTCTTTCATCCTCGATACAAATCTTCGTTTTGTTCCTGGCTTTGTCATGAATAAGTTGAGAATCGTAATGACACCTTTTAGATTTACTAAGGTCTGACATGTTTAGTAACTTTACCGGAGGCAGTAGCCAGACGAAGATGCCGGTGCGTAACTGGCAACCTGGATGTAACACACTCACAGACTTTCTCATTGGTCAAATAGTTAAGGGCGGGGCATCGAAATGAAAACAATACGATTTCGGGGCTGTAAATCTAATTTTGAAATGAGCATATCCCGGCTGAACTACTGTTATCAGTTATAGATGTATTCGAAAAGAACATGATTTATCAATGCCTTTTGACATATCAGGGCCATTTAATGATGACTTGACATGAAATGATTACATATGGCTCCTTTTAATCAATGTTTTCCTTTTACAATGCATTTTATCGTGCATTACTACATTGTATTTCCCTGGGATGCAAATGCCACCAATTCAGTGGAATGGACTGCAAATAACACTGTCCCCTCCATGTGTAATGGCAGCGGCAGCTGTACAGCCGTTTTGAAACCAAAACAAAGGTTCCACAGATCTTTTTTCTTGCGCCATGAAGACAATCTCTTCAAAAAGATGTGTGTTAATCAGAGCAGTGTGGTATACAACAAATGAGGAAGTCTGCCTAATCATTGCCGGACAATAAAGAGGAAAAGTTACATAACAAAAGATCTAACCTGCTGCCTGTTAATAAAGCTGAATTATTTATACATACTTAGAAAAAAAAGGTTTGCATGAAAGTTTTAAGCTATAATTATTGATGCATAAAGTAGTGGTGTTATTGTTTTCATGGGTTTGTCAGCTGGTTTTGAGCAAGCCAGTGAAAGTTACTATATTTGTAAAGCCTTAACAGACATTTGCAATGTAATTAATGACAATGATATTGCTTTGCCGTTTAATAATATGTAAATACACTGAATGCTTAAGCCTGGCAGAGTTACGTCGTCCATTTTTACATTTTCTTCATGTTTTCCCTCACAGCAATACTCATTGTTTACAGTGTTAATTTTTTACTCACTGCACAAAGCTGTCTTGAATGCATTTCCACCCAGCAAGGACGGGGGCATAAACCAAAGACTGTTTCTTGTGTCATTTCTGTATCGTTTTGCAGATTAAATTGTTGTCTAAGCCTATTCTGATTTCCCACCTGTTGTCTTCCCTGTGGGTTGAAATGTTGGTATCAATTCGATACCGAGTACCGGTACATACCGGGCCAGATGATACTGATGCAGATACTTTTTAATGATTTTGTAATTATGCACTTTAATTGTGTTGATCATATATAATCAGAATAAAACAGGATTTTTTTTATTTGTGAATAAAATACATGTGTAATATGTGTAACGATATCAAAATAATTATTTCAGTTTATTACGTATTATCGTTTGAGCAAAATAAGCAAAAGCAAAAATAACCTGGGTTTGTGAACAATATATAAATACAACATTATAAGGAAAACAAAAATATATTTGAAAAAAAAGAAACATCGATTCCATTATGCTGATATCGAACCGGTACTAATCGATACTGGTGACCTCAGGCTCGATCCGCCAGTGCTGACAGATCCAAGATGGCGGCACGTCAGGTAAGCGAATGTGTATCAACTTAGCTCATTTCCAAAAGCGTATTCTTCGAAGATAAATGTAATTTAAAACCAATTTAACAACCCTAATGCTGTAATGAAATGCAACATATAAAACTAGCTAGAAAAAATTCGCCGTCGGTTTTTGTTTTTAGCCTAATTGCCTGACGTGATGTATTTGTCAGGAAAGCTAACATGCTAATAAGACTCAATAAATATCGCAGTTTAACATATTTAGAATGATTGTTTGTTCTTTAAAGCGTATTTGAAGACAATTGTTATTTTAAAATAATTACCCATGAGCAATGTGACAATGTATAACAACACATTTTGACACACGTAGTATTTGAAAAAAAACATCTGAACTGTGTTCTGTTTGTTTGATTGATTGATGGATTGAAACTTTTATTAGTAGATTGCACAGTGAAGTACATATTCAGTACAATTGACCACTAAATGGTAACACCCGAATACGTTTTTCAACTTGTTTAAGTCGGGGTCCACTTAAAATGATTCATGATACAAATATATACTATCAAATATATACTAACATCATAATACAGTCATCACACAAGATAATCATCTGAGTATATACATTGAATTATTGACATTATTTACAATCCGGGGTGTGGGATATGGAGGGGGGGGGGGGGGGGGGGGTTAGGTTTGGTTGGTATCAACACTTCAGTCATCAACAATCAGCATCAACAATTGCATCATCAGAGAAATGGACATTGAAACAGTGTAGGACTGACTTGGTAGGATATGTACAGCAAGTAGTGGACACAGAGAGAGATCAGAAAGTATAAGAAAAAGTGTCTACATTTGATTATTTACATTTGATTATTTACAATCTGAAGAGGTATTATGTGGAAGGGAGGAGAAGGTGTTAGTTTAGGGTTGTAGTTGCCTGGAGGTGGTCTTTTAGTGCGGTTTTGAAGGAGGATAGAGATGCCCTTTCTTTTACACCTGTTGGGAGTGCATTCCAATGTGTTCCACTCAAATATGATATACAGGTATATATTAGTATTTTTATCAGTTTAGAATGTTATTTATGTAAACCTCATTGCCCTCTTTGCTAAAATGTTAAACACTGTTACCTATCATCTGCTCAGAATAAGCAATATGCTCTGAAGCAAGGATGCACAAAGTGGGGCCCGCGGGCCAACTTTGTTCTGCCATATCCTTTTGTTTGGACCGCTAAAGAGATTTCTACCAAATGTAATACATATTCATCTCTTTCAAGCTGCACAATCATTGATTGCATGGCTACACTGTAACAAAGTCAGGCTATGTCTACACTAAGCCGGATAACCCCTTAAACCAGACCTGGGCAAATTAAGGCCCGGGGGCCGCATGCGGCCTGTTAACCTTTTCAATCTGGCCCGCCGGACATTCCCAAATAAGTACTAAATCTGTAAAATGGAAACTGTAGCTGCCATTATGATGTGCAGTGATGTTTTTAGATTACCGTACATTTTGAACTATACAAAGTATTTCAATGGTTGGAATTTGCGCTTTTTCAGGATATACTAGTTACTATGATGATCTACGTCACAGCAGCTCAGACGAGGCACCAAGCAGTGTGGGTGGGATGCATTTCCACAGAGTGTTTCTAGAGCGGCCAGCCTAAAATGCGGGTGTCTGTGACAGTTGCCGTAGGAGATCATTACAACTAAGTTCTTAAGCTTAGTGATATGTAACATACGTCAGATTGTAGGTGTTTTTTTTTTACCCTCGCATTCATATTTCGCTGTTTGTTGCATTTTGGTTGCGTGTCGCTTGATTGTAAAATATGTCGATTGAGAGGTGGTGTGATGTTCATATGTTGTCAATATTCAGTGTTTTATCGTTCATAGTTAATATTGTAAATCCCACATTTTTTATTTTCATGTACATTCTGGGTGTCTCATTCAGTAAAAAAATGGAAAATTCCATTCTGTTTTTTTAAGGCGGTGTGTCATAACGTTTTTAGCATTCAATCAGATATTATTGTGAGTTTATTGTATTAGTGTTCCTAATAATAGCTATACGGCCCCCAGACACGTTTTCTTCTCTAAATTTGGCCCCCGAGTCAAAATAATTGCCCAGGTTTGCCTTAAACGAATAATTATTTAGCCTAAGCCCCGTTTCAGCCACACTAAACTATCGTTTAAGGTCCCCCTCCTCGGACAATTTTTTACATGGGTAAGTCCGCCGTGTATTTCTTGAATCTCCGGCTCTTAGCTTTGTATACACTCAGTGATCGATTACAAACTGAGTTTCGAGAGGAAGTGACGTCAGAAAGAACGCGCCACAGCCAGCTTCATAAAAAAGCGGTTACGTAACTCGGAAATATGGAGGCGAGTCGTCCAGACATGCCCGTGTTTCTCCTTCTGCATGTACAGACGCTTGTGGAAATCACACATGAATACCTTAAAGGCCTACTGAAATGATTTTTTTTATTTAAACGGGGATAGCAGATCCATTCTGTGTCTTACTTGATCATTTCGCGATATTGCCATATTTTTGCTGAAAGGATTTAGTATAGAACAACGACGATAAAGTTCGCAACTTTTGGTCTCTGATAAAAAAAGCCTTGCCCCTACCGGAAGTAGCGTGACGTAGTCAGTTGTTCGCCTCCTCATATTTTCCTATTGTTTTCAATGCAGCTAGAGCGATTCGGACCGAGAAAGCGACGATTACCCCATTAATTTGAGCGAGGATGAAAGATTTGTGGATGAGGAACGTGAGAGTGAAGGACTAGAGTGCAGTGCAGGATGTATCTCTTTTCGCTCTGACCGTAACTTAGGTACAAGCTGGCTCATTGGATTCCACACTCTCTCCTTTTTCTATTGTGGATCACGGATTTGTATTTCAAACCACCTCGGATACTATATCCTCTTGAAAATGAGAGTCGAGAACGCGAAATGGACATTCACAGTGACTTTTATCTCCACGACAATACATCGACGAAACACTTTAGCTACGGAGCTAACGTGATAGCATCGTGCTTAACTGCATATAGAAACAAAATAAATAAATCCCCGACTGGAAGAATAGACAAAAGATCAACAATATTATTAAACCATGGACATGTAAATACACGGTTAATGCTTTCCAGCCTGGCGAAGGTTAACAACTGCTGCTAACGACGCCATTGAAGCTAACTTAGCTAGGGAGCTAACGTGATAGCATCAGGCTCAAATGCAGATAGAAACAAAATACATAAATCCCTGACTAGAAGGATAGACAGAAAATCAACAATACTATTAAACCATGAACATGTAAATACACGGTTAATGCTTTCCAGCTTGGCGAAGCTTAAAAATGCTGTTGCTAACGACGCCATTGAAGCTAACTTAGTATAACGGGACCTCACAGAGCTATGATAAATACATTAGCGCTCCACCTATGCCAGCCAGCCCTCATCTGCTCATCAACACCCGTGCTCACCTGCGTTCCAGCGATCGACGGAAGGACGAAGGACTTCACCACGATCATCCGTGCGGTCGGTGGCTAGCGTCGGCTAGCGCGTCTGCTATCCGAGTCAAAGTCTTCCTGGTTGTGTTGCTGTAGTCCGCTGCAATACACCGATCCCACCTACAACTTTCTTCTTTGCAGTCTTCATTGTTCATTAAACAAATTGCAAAAGATTCACCAACACAGATGTCCAGAATACTGTGGAATTATGAGATGAAAACAGAGCTATTTTGTATTGTATTCAATGGGGTACCGATACTTCTGTTTCACTGGCTACGTCACGCGCATACGTCATCATCCAAAGGCGTTTTCAACCGGAAGTTTAGCGGGAAATTTAAAATTGCACTTTATAAGTTAACCCGGCCGTATTGGCATGTGTTGCAATGTTAAGATTTCATCATTGATATATAAACTATCAGACTGCGTGGTCGGTAGTAGTGGGTTTCAGTAGGCCTTTAAGAGAAAGCGATTGCAGCTATTTGGGATACAACACTTCTCAGACGGCAAGAGAACTTTCCAATGTCCAGGTCAGCTGTGATTCTACTTACCCAAAAACTTTGTCCATTTGTCGAAGGAGAGACAACGAGAATGCGGGCTCCCGTGGATATGATAAAAAAGTTAGCGTGTGCTTTGTATTACCTGGCCGTCGAGGGAAGACTACCGAAAACATCAAATGCATTTAGACTGCAAAGCAGACTGTATCAGTTATTGTCCGCCATGTATGTCGTGGACTTAACGTCTAGGTCCAGAGTATATAAAGTCACCAAAAAGGAATGGACAATGAAGGTGAAGGCAAAAGAGTGAGGAGTGTCCTGACCAGATATCTTGATCCCTAGTTTGATTGATGTAAAATGTTCTTTATCACATTGTTTATGTGTCTAATAAAGATTTGATTAATTTATGACGGCTCAGGTGTGATTCACTACAATAGGGCCCCAGAGCACACTGGATTCCAGTTAATTGAAATAACACAACACTGGATATTGTTCAGATAAGTTAAATTAAATTTAAGATCTTGCACACAAAGCAACACTGGAGGTGACTATGACGTGCGCGTTTTCTGCGCATGTGTACTAGGTTGCGTTACGCCGGCTGATGGAGGAGGGGAGGTTTTTTTTTTAGATTTTACTGTAAAAACCTGACAGCTCAGTTGCCAGAAATGTAACGTAAAATCATCAGTGGTACCATTTTTCCATTTATAGTAATGCACTGTAAAAAACAGGGAACGTAAAAAAAGAGCACCTTGCTTGCCAAAATTCTGTTGTAAAAATAAAAGTGTTACTGTTTTTCAATTTATAGTAATGCAGTCCGAAAAATGGCCCTAGATTTTACGGTAAAAAAAATAGCAGCTCAGTCACCAGAATTTTAACACAAAACCAACAATAGTACAGTTTTTCAATGTACAGTAATTTGGTGTAAAAACACTGCAAATTTTATGGTAAAACTTTGGTGAATGAGCTGCCAAGTTTTGTTTTTAATCGTAAAATCTATAGATTATTTTTTTTACAGACTAATTATTTGTGTTTGAATTTGAGACTGGCGCTCTACTGTAAGGTTGTGACTTTTTGATGCTCTTTGGAAAAGGGTCATCTTGGTCGCCATGCTTTGCCTACGTCATATAGTGGAAACCTAAACCCTTCGAAATTTAGCATCATCCATATTCCTCAACTGTTTGCAAGTTTGAAAGCGATCAGATAAAATATCTTGGAGTAACTGGTTACAGAACAACACCTGGAAGTGGGGAAAATGTACACATAAGATGCAGAGTTGCATGTTAACTGAGTTGGACACAGAACTGTGTGACTATCTCTAATACCTAATATATATTTATTAGGGTTGTACGGTATACCGGTACTAGTACAGTATCGCGGTACTATAGAATAAAAAATGGTACCATACTCTGTTTGAAAAGTACCGGTTCTCCATTAGTTTTTCTGACGGCACGTCGTCACGTCACAACATTGCTGGTTTTACGAGCAGAGCATGTTCGGCAGCACACAATCACGGAGTACTTACAAGCAGACAGTGTGTGTAGACAGAAAAGGGAGAACGGACGTATTTTGGCTTAAAAGCTAAAGATTAAGGTGAAGCTATAACACTGAAACACTCTCAGGAAGAGGTGCTTTAAGACATGGCTAGCTAGCTAACAGCTAAAGTCCATCCGCAGTCGGCAGTGTTTTAGCTACTTCTAAATCGCTAATCCTTGTCTCCATGGCGACGAATAAAGTACGTTTCTTACAAGTATCATCCCTGCAGGACGAGGAATAGCTAAACATGCTTCACTACACACCGTAGCTCACCGGCGTCACCGCTAATGATGCTGTTCCTGAATGTAAACAAATGCCATGAGTGGCTCTACACCAGACATCCACTGTAATGATATCAAGTACAAGAGCGTATCTAGTCGATAATGCTATGATTACATCAATATTTTTTATCGTCACAAAATCTTTTTTCCGTATTTTAAAATTCATAATATGTTTATAAACTCAGGAAACATGTCCCTGGACACATGAGGACTTTGAATATGACCAATGTATGATCCTGTAACTACTTGGCATCGGATTGATACCTAAATTTGTGGTATCATCCAAAACTAATGTAAAGTATCAAACAACAGAAGAATAAGTGGTTATTACATTTTAACAGAAGTGTAGATAGAACATGTTAAAACAGAAAGTAAGCAGATATTAACAGTAAATTAACAAGCGGATTAATAATACATTTTTACAGCTTGTCCTCATAATTTTGACAAAATAATAAAATGAGAAATGACACAATATGTTACTGCATATGTCAGCAGACAAATTAGGAGCCTTTGTTTACTTACTACTAAAAGACAAGTTGTCTAGTATGGTCACTATTTTATTTAACGCCAAAATTGTTCTTCCATTGCAATAAGAAACATATGTTTAATGTACCGTAAGATTGTTTGTTAAAATAAAGGCAATAATGTAATTTTTTGTGGTCCCCTTTATTTAGAAAAGTATCGAAAAGTATCGAAATACATGTTGGTACCTGTACCAAAATATTGGAATCGGGACAACCCTAATATATATATATATACTGTATATATTCTTATTTCTATATTTTTATTTATTTATTTATTAAATACAAATTTAATTTTAGTTTTGCTTTTATATGTAGTTTAAAATGTTTTTTATGTATTTCATCATACCATTTATTTTCTTTTTTTAATACATTAGTTTCTATTACACATATTTTTACATTCTTCTTTTTATATCCATTTTGTTTATCAATGAATAAGATTTCCATCTATTGTGACCCATTCTTAATTTGTTCTCTCCCTCGCCATTACCAATTGAAAATTACATCATGCATCCATCCATTTTTTACCGCTTGTCCCTTTCGGGGTCGCGGGGGGTGCTGTAGCCTATCTCCGCTGCATTCGGGCGGAAGGCGGGGTACACCCTGGACAAGTCTCCATCTCATCACAGGGCCAACACAGATAGACAGACAACATTCACACTCGCATTCACACACTAGGGTCATCATTAACAAGAATATTATTATTAAGTAATAACCCGATTGTAGCTGAGATAGGCTCCAGGGCCCCCGCGACCCCGAAGGGAATAAGCGGTAGAAAATGGATGGATGGATAATAATAATAATTAACAAAATAAATGCACATAATCACGTTTCATCAAACATATATTAACGTTGTTGCCCTAGGGTAAACTGGGTATAACACATGGCACACTGACAAAGCTTAACCTATTGTTACTATAACAATCTACAATGTTAATGATGTAGGTTGCTTCTCTTTCTTCCCCTCCATTTTTCTGCATTCTTTCGTATCTCAAGTTATCATTACGTATATGTATTGTTGCATTTGAACAATTGTATTGTTGATAATAAAAGTAAAGTATTGGTATTGTTTATTATCAATAGCACTATTTCTATTGGTATTCATATTGCTCCATTTTTAGTGAAATAATGCTCATTGTCATTTCTGTATTTTTTATTTTATTTTCGCTAACTGCTTATTTGCTATTACTTTTACCATCATATTTGTACATGTCGTATTTGCTGATGTTGCTCTGTTGTTGTTGTTGTTGTTGTGTTTGCTGTTGTTGTTTTTGTTTCTCTGTCTAATCCCCCTCTTGTCCCCACAATTCCCCCCTCTGTCTTCCTTTTTCTCTCTTTCTATCCCCTCCTGCTCCGGCCCGGCTGCACCAAATGATAATATAAATACATTTAATAAAGTCAAAATACAAGTAAGGCAACAAGAGAAGTATCCTACACTTCTCTTTTGTAAAGTAAATCTGAACAGCCGATATGGGCATCTACATCTGCTATATGATTTGCCCGAGAAGCTGGGCAGGACATTATAAAAATAAAAATTAAAATTAAAAAAAATAATATAATAATAACATGAATGCATTTATTTATTTTGCAGCGGCTGACATACTATCATTTTTCCTCAAATGCTCCATGCAGTGTACTCATCTGGTATGTACTATGACTGCATTTCATACTTCAGTGTATGTTTAAAAAATGCAACATAATGAATTCAACTGATGTTTTTTTTCCCCCTGAACGCTGCCTGGATTTTATCTTTACACCAGACGGGGGCGATGTTGTACCACTGGATTACTGTCCTGCAAGCGCTTACATGATTTGTGCCTCTTAAGAATTGGATTAAAGTGTTGGAGCCAGTGTTGCTGATTGGAAGTACTGCACTGCACAAACATAAGGTACTTGGATGCTGTTTGTCATTGTCCCACTCAGCAAAAAGTGCATTGAAAGAAACAACTATCTTGGCTTTTAATCATAAATAATCAACATATTTTCTGCTGCAGGAGTAGTTTAGCTCATATTGACTTGCATTGGATTGGGATTTAGCATCTTTCATACACAAATAGTATCCAAGTGCTTCGCCGTTTATGTACGGGGCCCTCAGTGGAGGCCTTACTAAGACACTCACAGCCACTTAATTAGTTACACCTGCTATCTCTAGAAAGAACGAACAATTATTACAACTTTATTTGAGACAGTATTCAAAAATAGGTTTATTATTGTGGTTTGTACTGCAATAATAGTTTTCTCATTTTCAGTAGCGAAGTAAGACCTCTGCAGTTTAAGAAACGTCAGTAAAATGGTGTGCAGGGTTATACAATATACACATTTGTGGGGGGCTGTTTTTTTAAATCAAGCAAAAAAGAAAAAAGGCTAAATACGATCTAGTGTTCCTATTTAAATACACCACTTTGTGCTATAGGTGAAAGCTAGGGCTGCAACTATCAATTATTTTGATTACCGTATTGTTCGGACTATAGGCACACTTAAAATCCTTTCATTTTCTCAAAAATCGACAGTGTGCCTTTTAACCCGGTGTGCCTAATGTACAGATTAACTCTGGTTGTGCTTCCCGAACTAGAAGCATTTTTTTTGTGGTACATGATGTAATGATGAGTGTGACCAGTAGATGGCATTCAAACATAAGCGATACGTGTGGACTGCAGGCTGTCAAGAAATGACTCTAGCAACTACTGGTTAGCAAGCAAGCCCAAAACGTTGATGTTTCATTGGGAATATAGAACATTACACACAGCGCTCAAAAATCAGTCAAAATGTTTGAGTACGACTTTGGTAAGATACAAAGTCGCATCGCTTGATGGATTATATGAGCATTACGTCGGCTGTAGTTAGACTTCTACGCTTCAACATACGGGTATTATTATGGTGTGTGTATAAGGACCCCAAACGAGCACCTATTAGTAGACTTCTTATCTGGCATTTTGTTTCAACCTATTATGCAAAGTCAACTTTTATCTACCTATTGGCACCTGTTGATGTGTATTTGGGATCTGCATAAGTCCTGAAAATGTGCGTGCTTCTGCCATTGTTGATATGCTTCTTCTTTTTCTCTATTCTCTTGTTGTAGGGCATTCATTCTCTGCTGTTGCCATTTTGTTATATAAAGTAACGTAAACTTCTAACTTATATCTGTCAGTAGACTCGCTATGGAAGTGCTAAAACTACTGGTACAACAAAGATGACGAGAAAAAGACCCTGTCGGAGGGGAGCCACGTAAATAATACGGCGAACCAAACGGCGCATCCTGAGGAGACGGTCAGAAAGCAACTTGAAGATGGTGTGTAAAATATAATCTATGCAATATATTGACCAAAGAACCACAATTACATGTTATGTATATCACAAGGAAGTGTTTTAAATGTTGACAAAAAAATCACATGATCCATTTTAATAGTCCGTATAATCCAGTGCGCCTTATGGTCCGAAAGATATGGTAGTCAACTAGTCAAATGATCGTTTATACATGTTTGAGTCCACAACATGATTTTGACTCATTTTAAAAAGCTATCATTACGGTCTGGCTTGGGTGTTGTTGATATAGATCCCCGGAAGTCCAGGGAAAATGAATTTATTCACAAAAATAAATAGTGCAACAGGGAAGTGCACATGAAGCGTGGGGAAAGCTTTACAGTATGGAAGCAAACAAAGTAAACCAGCATTAAAAGCATCCTGTTTGGCAACCGGGGACAGGTGTGTCCTGATTTCCAATCAGGCACAGGTGAGAAAGCCAGCGCTCAGACAAAAAAAGTGGTGGAGGCAAACAGGAAGTGGAAACAAAATTAAAAGCTCTGGACAGGAAATAAATAAAGAAACTAAATAAAATAATCATAAAGGCCAAACTGTGATAGCTATTATAAATTGTAACAGTAGAAACATTAATTACTTAGGACATATTGTTTTAGTTTAGTACAAAAAGTAAAATCTAAATAAAGACTTAAAGTGCAAAATGTCCTGTAACCATGACATTAATTGCAAAAGAAATGTAAATGTCCATCTATCCATCCATTCATTTACTACCGCTTGTCATGGGGGCAAGGGCACTGGAGCCTATTCCAGCTGCACTCGGGCGGAAGGCAGGGTACACCCTGGACAAATTGCCACCTCAACGCAGGGCGAAATGTAAATATAAAGACTTTTATTCACCTCTCAATGGGAAAATTCCAAGGTTGGGGTGCAGATTTGCTGACAAAAAATTATTAGAAGAATAACTAATATTGCACACATGCTTTCATGATCCCACCTGACAGTTTTGGACATTATTTTTAGCTTCCTGTCTTTTGTATTGTTTCCTGACCAGTGCTTGTATTTTTTGTTCTGCTTCCTGTCTGCCTTTGTTTTCTAGACACTTTACTTCTGGCTTGAGCACCTGTCCCCAGTTAGTAATCAGGATACGCACCTGCTGGCAGTCCCTAATCGGGAATCGTCTTATCTGTGCATTTCCCTGCTGCACTAGCTACTTGTGTGTTAAATAAATACACTTTTACTTTCAAGGTGTCCCCGCATCTTGGGGTCACAACTACTGCAACAATGTGTATTTGTGACAATTGGTACACTAAGAGCCTGATCTACTAAAGGTTTGCGTGTACTAAAACACATAGTAACTTAATAGCCCACGCAAAGCTGATCCTCTAAACTGGTGCGCAGAAGATTGTGTCTCTTAAATGAGCAAAATAAACAACGCAGTCCATTTAGCGTGTCTGTCTTCATGAATGCAGAATATATGCTGATCACCAGAACTCCCACAATACTTAGAGGAGTCGGAGATGCAAATATAATCATTCAGTACATGCAATATGATTCATCAAGACTAAAACTGTGTTGCTGGCACTATTTTTCGTCTATATTTAGCATGTATGAAATGTATGGGCAAACTGGCACAGTTACACAAATGGCTGTGAGAAAAAAGATGAACGATGAGAGAATCCTTCATCCTACGTGTGTGTCATCCTATTTGGACTGCCATAAATAACAAATAATCACAACACACATCCCAAATGACAACAAGAGAGTCGGAGAAAAGAAGAGGGAATATTCAAGCGGGCGATTTATATATTTTAAAAAAAACCTAGTGGAAGATGGCAGAAGGATTGTCTTCCTTCGATTTTTCTTTTAGCGATGTAGACGACGTCCACTTGGCCACATTTGGACAAATGTATGCGCCTGGATAAAACATTAATTTTAGTTGTTTACCAGGTAAGCCCAAATCAAAACTGCTCGCGACAAGGAAGAAGTGGAATACACATTTAAGAACACACATGATTGTGACATGTGATGACTTTTGCTACAGTATAACATGTCTAAATGCTACATTTGATTTTCATTGGTGTTTTAGAACAAGACAGTAGCTGACATTTTGTTCATTATTTCTACTGTTTATATTTTGACATTGAATAGTTAATTGAATCATTTTGAAACATAAACAATATTACTGCAAGATATTTGTTGTTTCATGCTATAAATCACAAATGACTAATCAGATAAAGGAAGTTGGCTAATAGAATAAACATTGTTTGTACTCTTTATGATTTTTGCATTTGGAGCGGTTAGAAGTGGAGAGGGAGTCAAAGAGACATAAATTGGCTATAAAATCTAAGACAGAATCCACTAAAGCAGAAACAAAAAGGAAAATGCAAGCTGCTCAGAAATTTGCCAGGAAGGCTCATGTCAGAGCCTTCAAAGCAAAAATGCCAAAGTAATGTGTGAATGAACCAAAGTAATGTGTCCATCCATCCATCCATTTTCTACCGCTTGTCCCTTACGGGGTCGCGGGGGGTGCTGGAGCCTATCTCAGCTGCATTCGGGCGGAAGGCGGGGTACACCCTGGACAAGTCGCCACCTCATCGCAGGGCCAACACAGATAGACAAACAATATTCACACTCACATTCACACACCAGGGCCAATTTAGTGTAAATAATGTAAATAACTAGATGACCCATCTGTGGCTGTGAAGTGAACACTAGTAAGGTTGTAAATAGTGTGAATAGAGTAGGCTAACCCATGTGGTTCCTGTGGATGTGAACACAAGTTGTAATTACTGTAGTGTGTAAATAACATAGTGACTGAAACAGACATAGTCATTCATTTGGATGAATGGGGTATGTAGTTATGTCTTAGACTTAAACTTCCTTTTTTATTGTCATTCAAATTTGAACTTTACAGTACAGATAAGAACGAAATGTCGTTGCATTAGCTCATGGTAGTGCAGGATATCAACTCTGTTGATCATTTTTCAATTCTTTAAACACTAAAACATCTTTAAATTGTGTTTTTTTTTTGGCTAATTTTACATGTTAAATTGCTGAAAAACCAGGAGCTTCGGTTTCTGCCTTGTCCCCGCACCAGGGCACCTCCCTGGGCCTGCGGCCCCCAGACCTCCGGCTTATTTTCAGTCTTTTTCTTTAAATTCAAATCACATGCCTGGTTTAAGTAACGTAGCATGTTAGACACTACTTAAGTATGTGTCTTAAGTGCTTTAATTATTTAATTTTTTATCTTTGAATTGGGACATAGGTTCTGTGCAGAGTTCTTCGCTCTAGGTTTTGGATGTTATTCCACTGTGCATTTGCACCTAATGTTGTGTCCGTAGAGTGTATAGGTAGGCTTACTCAGCCTTGAAGTGGTCACACAATAATCAAATGAAAATGTTCTCCTGGCAGTCATTCGTTCATGCGGGTTGCCATGGTGACATCCATCAATTAAACCTGGAGGAATGCATTGCTTGGCGTGAGCAGTAAACAATTTCTTATGCTTCAATGATGACCTCTGAAAGTGCAGCCGAAGTCCCAAGGCATTCTCTGTTTGGCATAGTCAGTTATTTGGTTGGATTACAACACACAGGAGTGAACCTAATGCAGACACAGCAACAGTTTTTATTGAGTTCATGATGATACGCAGGAGCCTATTGTCACTTTTGTTGGATTTAAAAGTGTGTGTTGCTAATCACTTCCATCAAGGTACATCCACTCCTCCACCAAGACATGATCTGTAAGAAATACAAGGAAGCTGCCACTCCACATGATTACCCTCATCCGTCATTCTCAATTCGGTGTCAAACAGATTTAGTCACTAATTTATCACTAAATAGGATTTAATCTGACCAATATGAATTTTTCCCGCATAGAAATCAATCATTTCGTGCAGATTTGGGTGAATGCACCCTGACAACTGCAGCAATGCTAATGGTTTTGTGGATGTTTCTGGACACACTCTCAGTCAAGGAAGTTCATTTCACTATGTAAAGCGCTTTGAGTCACTAGAGAAAAGCGCTATATAAATATAATTCAGTTCATTTAGGAAAGAGGCATTAGAGGTGTTGTGTCACATGAGCGATCGAGAGCATCCAGGAAGAGAATCGATTAGATACGGCCTGAGCACAGCAGCTAAGTGATCACTTTGTAATGAAGTGTCTGCGTGTTTTTTTTAAATATAGAATTGTTGGACTTTGTCCTCTCGCTAGCATTGACATAATTTTGGAATGGACTTAAAATATCTGAAATGTGTAATATCACTTTCTCTCATATTGTGCTGTTTGTTTACACTACACTTTTGCCCTGGTGCAGGGGTGTCCAAAGTGCAGCTTGGGGACCATTTTCGGCCTTTTCGGTTTCTTGTACTTCCGCCTGATTGTAGCTGAGATAGGCTCCAGCGCCCCCCGCAACCCCGAAGGGAATAAGCGGTAGAAAATGGATGGATGGATGGATGTACGCCCATGGTATATTCTAATATTTAGAATATACCATGGGCGTACATCCATCCATCTATCTTATTAATAAATAATTACTTTTGTATTTAGAATCTAAATACAAAAGTAATTCTTTATTAATAAGATAAATTATTTGTAGGGATGTTCTGATCAGGGTTTTATGCTGCTGATTCCGATTTCGATCATCCTTGAGTGTGATTGGCCGATATTGACACTGATCAAATGTCCATCCATCCATTTTCTACCGCTTGTCCCTTTTGAGGTAGCGGGGGGTGCTGGAGCCTATCTCAGCCGCATTCAAATTTAATAACTGTAAAATCTAAAATGTACTTGTGTTAGTGCTATTGACAGTTTAACTATATCAATGTAATATTTAAAGTATTCCCTTATTCTCTTACATTTTCTGAGCAAAACAAAGTCAATAGTACTAAGGACTAAAGAAAAGTAAAAACTACCAATTATTGTTCATTTAAATAATTTTAAATAAGTCCTCCTATGTCAAGGAACTATTTCTTGAATTTGTAAACATGAACAAAAACAATATAAAATAATAATTTTGATAAGATAAAACATTTTCCTTGATAAGTTTAGTCCCGATCATACAGTATATGGGTATCGACACCACTAATATATGGATCGATCCGTCCTCCCTTTACGTGTTATGTTCTGACTGTAAAAACAGTTGTTGTTTTAATATTATATTATAAATATTATACTACTACTACTATATTAAAATATTATATTATTTTATCCTCCCTCTAGTCTTATTAATCTACTTGTTAATTCCCTGCTTACTTTCTGCTGGAACTTGATTTCTTTAATACCTCTTAAACTTTACTAATCACTTATTTCTTGGTGTTGTCTTAAACTAGCTTAGCGGCTACTCTAGCTGTTAGCATTCCTTCTCCTGGTCTCGGTGTGCAATTTGTTCAGCCTCGTCCCCCAGTGATAATGATATTTGATGAGGATATTTAAGATACTAAAAATGCAGTTTATTTGTCGCAACGGGGGTGATTATTATTCATTTGGGGGAGCGGCTCCACTGTAAATGGGGACAAATAATTAGCTGCTAGCCGCTTGAATTTGAGTTTGAGTTTATTTCGAACATGCAAGCATACTACATGATACATCACAATTTCCAGTGTCTCTTTTCAACATGTTCGAAAAGGAGTAGGAAGAAGCAGAGCTTATTTAATCCTACCCCTTTTCTTTTACATAACAGTTGCTAAAACTTTTGTTCACTTCCTGTTCTCAATTTATTCACAATATACTCCATAAGTAATCACAATAAAAATAAATAAATAATAATAATTGGTGAAGTAAGTTACATTTCATATGATGAGATAAGTAAGATTGTTGTGAGAGTGAAAGAATGGATGAATTAAATAAATTCAGCCGAGGGACTAAAATTTAAGCTTTTATGATCGGCGATCGGAAAATATTAACCGGCATTGGCAATCTCTTGCTTTTTAATGAAAATGGCCGATACTGTTTGGAAGCTGATCGATCAGCACATCCCTAATTATTAGATATTACCGTATTTTTCGGACTATAAGTCGCTCCGGAGTATAAGTCGCACCGGCCGAAAATGCATAATAAAGAAGGAAAAAAACATATATGTCGCACTGGAGTATAAGTCGCATTTTTTCGGGAAATTTATTTGATAAACCCCAACACCAAGAATAGACATTTGAAAGGCAATTTAAAATAAATAAAGAATAGTGAACAACAGGCTAAATAAGTGTACGTTATATGATGTATAAATAACCAACTGAGAACGTGCCTGGTATGTTAACGTAACATATTATGGTAAGAGTCATTCAAATAACTATAACATATAGAACATGCTATACGTTTACCAAACAATCTGTCACTCCTAATCGCTAAATCCCATGAAATCTTATACGTCTAGTCTCTTACGTGAATGAGCTAAATAATATTATTTGATATTTTACGGTAATGTGTTAATAATTTCACACATAAGTCGCTCCTGAGTATAAGTCGCACCCCTGGCCAAACTATGAAAAAAACTGCGACTTATAGTCCGAAAAATACGGTAGACTACTTTGCTTAATTTCCTACACAAACCTATTCACCTGGCAGCCTGCAGGCCACATCCGGTCCCCCAAAGCTTTTCATTTGGCCCGCCGAACATCGTCCAAATAGACTTGATGAAACCATTAAAACTAGGGTTGAACATGTATGTAGTACTCCCGCCACCCCGCAGGGGAAAACAGCGAGGCACATGTGTCAAGATGAAGCAGCACTGGGGTGAGTGAAAGAAGAATACTCATTCAACCCTGAAAATAAATCAACATATATTACCAAAATCTGACTTTTAACAACGACTAGACAACAAAGTATGAATGTTCTGCCCCGAGCAAGTGCTCGAGTCATTGTTTTCTGTCGGATCTCTTAAGCGACGGACACATTGATCCAGACAAGCAGCAACAATAGTAGAAATCCCAGCAAGTAAGCTTCATCACGAAACTAGGTCAAACATTTGTGAGTAGACATTGAGCATAAAGATATTTAGTTTGTTTTGTGTTGAAATTGCTGACTTCATGATGTCTTTTGTATTTGTGGTCGTGTTGGCATTTGAGTGTAACAATGCCGCTCGAACCTCGTTTGATACATGTTGCACTAATGTGACCAGTAGAGAGCGACAATGCTCCACCTTCGGTTTAACTGTGAAAAGTCCCATACAGTGTGTGCAATGTTAGGTGTGTGAATGTTGTGTAATTACCTTCTATTTTATTTATGTAAGATACTTAATGGACGTTACACTATTATGTTTATTTTATGTTTATATTTTTAGTCTTACAAACCTAAATGAAAGAAGTGTAAAGAAATAATACTGAGGAAGGAAAAGAATGCAAAAGAAGGAACATAAATCCTCAACAAAACTTCTAAAGCTTCTGTTTCTTCATACTTTTAACCAGCTGCACACGCTGGAAATGAGTATCGCAGGTAGAATAATACATTTGACAGTGCAGTGTGCAAGCCGATGTGTTTCCTTTGCACTTAAGTAAACACAGTCTCAAAGAAATATAACCTGCTGAGGCACTTTCTGACAAAACATCCACATTTGGATGTGCGGCCCCTGAGCCCTTGGGCTCTTGAAACTGCGGCGCTCCTCATTATGTAGTTGAATAGTCCTGACTACAGTATAACACACATTTAAGATGTGAATGTTTTGTTCAGACAGTTGAGCATATAATTGACATATAATTGATCGGTTTTCGGTAGAGATTCTCCGATCGATTGGGCTCGTACAAAATCAGCCGATTTCCGTGAAAAAGTATGCGATCGGCCAGTGCCAAATAATGCCTTTCAATGACAGAGTGCAATCACCTCTGGCTGATAGTCTATTTATTTTTGGCCCCCCAGCTGACCGAGACAAGTATTATTATCCCTGGAGGACAAGGCTAAAGCTGTTACACACAGAGTAAGAGTAAGCAGAAGCAGTCAGGAAGGCATGCTAAATGCTAAACTAGCTTAGAACAACACCAGTGCTTAATAAAGTTCGAGAAGTGTAGATAAAGTAGTGTCCTAATGAAGCCTTGGCTTGTCACTCCTCTATTTTCTTCTGCTCCCGCTTGCTGCGGCAACAACAACAAAAACTTCAGATGCTCCTTTGTTTTGTGTATCGTTTACTTGTGAACTGAATCATTCCAAAATGTCAAACTATAACGATGTGGGAAAAAATGTATATCAAAATAAAGCGAGTGTGTTACAGTAAGAAAAAGTAAGAGTAAGGTCAAAAAACTGTGTGGCTCGATTTCTCCATACCTGACTGCCATTACCCATAATACACTGTGTCCAAACCTTATGACCACACAGATCCTTCCGTCATAAATGCAATTAAACTGTTATATATTTTTCACTGTATTAAAGCAGTATAAAATAGTATGTTATCAAATTATTCACACAAATGTAATAATTACAAATAAAGTGTGCCTTATAATTACTCTAAGCATGCAATATATACAATTTCGTATTATTCAAATAAATGAATTAAGCAAGGCAACTTTATTTGTATAGCACTTTTCATACACAAGGAAGACTCAAAGTGCTTCACAGACAACAAAGTGAAATGAAAGAAAATAAAAGCAAAATTAAAATGCAGACAATAAAAATAAAAACAGTGCGGACGTTAAAAGTTAAAAGATTAAAAGATTTAGCTGAAAGCTAAGGTGAACATAAAAGTTTTCAGTCTAGTTTTAAAAGTAGTCAGAGTTGGGGAAAGTGACATTTTCAGGAAGTTTATTCCAGCTATTTGTTGCATAGTGATAGTAATGATGCTCTCCCTTGATTTGAGTTTACTCTGGGAACCGCTAACAGATTGGTCTCAGAAGATCTTAGTGATCTAGAGGGCTTATATAGTGGGAGCATATCAGTGATATACTTTGGCCCTAGACCATGTAGTGATTTATATGTGAGCAGGAGGATTTTGAAATCAATTATCTGATGTACAGGGAGCCAATGTAAGGATTTAAGAATTGGTGTAATGTGCTCACATTTTTTGGTCTTTGTTAGAACTCTAGCAGCAGTGTTCTGAACAAGCTGTAGCTGCCTGACATTTTTTTGGGAAGACCTGCAAGGAGACCATTACAATAGTCTAGCCTACTGATAATAAAGGCATGTACAAGTTTTTCTAAGTCTTGTTACATTTTTGAGGTGATAGTAGGCCGATTTTGTTACTGATTTGATGTGACTGTCGAAATGTAAATCAGAATCTAAAATAACCCCAAGATTTCTGGCTTTATTTGAGGTTTTCAGGGACAGTGATTGAAGGTGTTGGATGACTTTAAACCTTTCTTTTTTAGCACCAAAAAGTTTAATCTTCATTTAGTTGTAGGAAATTAGTCCCCTTCTGGCTGAATAAACATAAAGCACCTACCATAAAATGTAAATGAACCTAAATAGCGTTTAGGCTCCTACAACCGCATTACACCAGGAAGTAAACAACTGTTAACAGCTTGATTTAATCATCCAGAGTCTTACACGCCGTCATGCTCTGCACTCCCTTCTTCTTGTGTCACGTTATGTTGGTACTTTAATTCCCTTTTAAGTCTTTTTACAGATTTGATGGTATAATATTACCGTGGAACCTTGATTTACAAACTTAGTTGGTTCTTGAACAGGGTTATTAAATTAAAAAGAATGTTGCATACTGAAGCAAAAGAAACGATGAAAATTTTAATAACAGGTTCCAGCTTTGACAAAAATCCACATTTTAGTAAAAGTTTTGTTCACTTTGAACACACTATAAAGCACTATAAAGTACTGTATATCAAACAAACATACAGTAAGAAAGGGGTGATGGTTTGACTTTCTATTTACATAATAACAAAGCCAAACCCACAACCTGCCGACATGCACACACACTGTCACTGTCCTGTGGCGCACTCACAGTTTGAAATCACAAAACTCCTTAACTTTAACAGCCAGGTCACTACAATGATTAGAAATAAAAAATGAAATCCACTTACCTTCTCGGTTAATCTTTTTGGTGTGCAGCAGAAGAAAAGGGGAAAACGAGCATTGTCGACTATGCTGTGGATACTACCTGAAGGTTTCAAACCACACATCGCTTGCCCATTACTTTCTTTGGACTCATATTGAACTAGACAAACTAGAAAATGTCCAAAAAGGCTTAAAAAAACACTTGAAAGCACACAAAATAGCACAGTAGTTAACGACAACACTGCTCTGCTGACTGAATGAGCACCGGCGATCGATCAGCTCGCCCACAATGGTTGTGCTGCCTGGCACAAAATTGCCACATGGCGAGGCACACAATGGGTGGATGAAACATGTATACGCTAAGACAAGGTTCGTACACCAAAGCATAGTTTTATTCGGTCTGTGGTTGGTAAATCGAAAAGTTTGTATGATGAGGTGAGGGGTTCGTAATTTGAGGTTACACTTTATCGCCCTGTCTGTTATGAATCAATCCGTGTGTCATTTGCTCGTCTGTCAATCCATTTTCCAACCGCCTGCTTAGCCTAACGTCAGTCTGTCAATCTACGTATCCTCCCCCTCGTTTCTGTCCATTGTTCATCCTTCTCAAGGTTGGTTGGTGTATCACTAAGTCTTTCTCTATCGGTCTATTCATCTAAGTATCTGACTTGTTTCTTCTATCTTTTTTCTGTTCATCCATCCATTAAATCATCTATATCTCTGTCTTGTCTCATCAGTCGGTCCTTTTATTCCACTTTGATCCTTCTGTTCATTTGTCTGTCTGTCACTTGAGTGCAAAGTGCGTCCTTCTTTGTACTGAGTCGGATCGCTTAGTGACTTCTGAGGAATAAAGTGTGTAATGTCGGCCACAATTTTAGGGCTGTCACTTGTTATTGTGTGTATCAATGGAAGCCAAGTTAGCCCCATAGCAGAGTGACAAAGGGTCTGTTTGTCAAAATGAGGTGTGTAAGGATACGCTTAGTGCTGTTATCAACAAGTGTGGTATTTTCTGTCCAGAGAAGTAGACCCAATATCATGTGGTTTCTACCCATTCCTCATTTTTGAACTTCAGGCCCTTCACAAGAGTTCACGTACAGGCTGCCTGAACCCCAAATGAATGTATTTTGGCATCTAACATTTTGCCTGCAGGCAGGTAATATCTCTGAGTTCATGTGGGTGCTTCACTCCTTTTTGCTTTTCTTCAACTTAGAAATACATTTTATCAGCTTTTCTGTAGCACGTCAATAAAAAGTGAAACATCACTGCAGGCTCTCTTTGCGGAATGTCGGACAGGTCGGAATCAATCTGGATGGATGTGGTCGACGGTGATCTTTTATAGAAAATGTGCTTGTTTGGAATTGGTTTTATGTTAATTGTTCCTTATTGTTTATGTTTAAATGTATATTGTAAGGGTTTTGGAGTTCAGGCCATCACTGGCTTTGTTTAATGAACTTTTCACAGCAATCATTTTGGATTGTGTACCATTTAAATTTGAAACAATTTGGTACCAATTCCCAGTACCTGTGATTTGATAACAGTACACAACGTTATCATTCTTCTGTAACTGTGTGTAAGCTGTGCGTGTTAATACATTTTAATTGTTTGATAAAGAAATCAAATTTGTAATGTAACATTTAAAGGCCTACTGAAACCCACTACTACCGACCACGCAGTCTGATAGTTTATATATCAATTATGCAATCTTAACATTGCAACACATGCCAATACGGCCGGGTTAACTTATAAAGTGCAATTTTAAATTTCCCGCTAAACTTCCGGTTAAAAACGTCTTTGGATGATGACGTATGCGCGTGACGTAGCCAGTGAAACAGAAGTATCGGTACCCCATTGAAAACAATACAAAATAGCTCTGTTTTCATCTCATAATTCCACAGTATTCTGGACATCTGTGTTGGTGAATCTTTTGCAATTTGTTTAATGAACAATTGAGACTGCAAAGAAGAAAGTTGTAGGTGGGATCGGTGTATTAGCGGCTGGCTGTAGCAACACAACCAAGAGGACTTACTTGGATAGCAGACGCGCTAGCTGACGCTAGCCGCCAACCGCACGGATGATCGGGTGAAGTCCTTCGTCGCGCTGTCGATTGCTGGAACGCAGGTGAGCACGGGTGTTGATGAGCAGATGATGGCTGGCTGGCGTAGGTGGATAGCTAATGTTTTTATCATAGCTCTGTGACGTCCGGTTGCTAAGTTAGCTTCAATGGCGTCATTAGCAACAGCATTGTTAAGCTTTGCCAGGCTGAGAATTATTAACCGTGTAGTTACATGTACATGGTTCAATAGTATTGTTGATCTTCTGTCTATCCTTCCAGTCAGGGATTTATTTATTTTGTTTCTATCTGCATTTGAGCCAGATGCTATCACGTTAGCTCAGTAGCTAAAGAGCTTCGCCGATGTATTGTCGTGGAGATAAAAGTCACTGTGAATGTCCATTTCGCGTTCTCGACTCTCATTTTCAAGAGGATATAGTATCCGAGGTGGTTTAAAATACAAATCCGTGATCCACATTAGAAAAAGGAGAGAGTGTGGAATCCAATGAGCCAGCTTGTACCTAAGTTACGGTCAGAGCGAAAAAAGATATGTCTTGCACTGCATTCTAGTCCGTCACTCTAATGTTCCTCATCCACGAATCTTTCATCCTCGCTCAAATTAATGGGGTAATTGTCGCTTTCTCGGTCCGAATCGCTCTAGCTGCATTGAAAACAATAGGAAAATATGAGGAGGCGAACAACTGACTACGTCACGCTACTTCCGGTAGGGGCAAGGCTTTTTTTTTATCAGAGACCAAAAGTTGCGAACTTTATCGTCGTTGTTCTATACTAAATCCTTTCAGCAAAAATATGGCAATATCGCGAAATGATCAAGTATGACACATAGAATGGATCTGCTATCCCCGTTTAAATTAAAGAAATTCATTTCGGTAGGCCTTTAAAATGAGCTGTTTATGAAAGCTCTGTTGTCTAGTTGTTTTAACTTGTTTTCTTATTAAATTTCTCAGTCTCATTTGCAAGTATTATATAGTAGACTTTGCATGCAATTGCAATTACATTTATTGGCTGTAGTGTATAAAATATGGCAGAGCCGTGTGAAAAGAGAGTACAGACAACTACACAAAAGGCACCTTGTTGGACACTAAGGACGTGTGCAATTGCAGTTGTTCTGACGTTGTTTTTCTAATGACATAAACCAAAATAATGAGTCTAAATATAGTTTTAAACATACTCTAGCTCATAAACTTTCATTAAAACATACTTGTATATCTGCAAAGTATAATTTTGTGTATTTGATGCATTCTCCTGCTACATTCATGCAGTGTTTAGTGACCAGGGGCTCTCTAACACACTCCCGCCGACCCAATGTACGTCAGAAAACGCAGAATGACCAAAAAAACGTATTAGTCTCATTTTGCCAAAATCCTCATTAGCTTTGGACCAACAATTATGGAGAAATTATGACTTGTAAGTCAACTGTGGTGCCTGCCTCCGATGTGTTGTTTTTAATCACTGTGATATGGTTGTTTTTGGGGTTTTTTCATAGGTTTTGCTGTGGCGAGTCATGGTTTCCTGATTTTTTTTATCACCATATTAACTTGAATCCTGAACTAATGCTGCTTTTTACTGCAATATTTATTACTTTACTTTGGATTATTGGTGACACATGCAGAAAAGGTGCAATTTTGAAGTTTTTTTTCAGGCAAAGTGTATTAATTCACTGTTATTGAGAGTGAGATATACCACCTAGGTCAGGGGTCGGCAACCTTTACCACTCAAAGAGCCATTTTGGCAAGTTTCACAAATTAAAGAAAATAATGGGAGCCACAAAAAAAAATTTTAAATTTAAAATGAAAAACACCGCATACAAAGCTTAAATTGCTTTGTGCTATGTTAACCAGGGGTCTCAGACACATGCACCGGCACACACCTTAATATGGATATTTGATGTTAGTGCGGCCCGCGAGTTTTGAATGAATGGCGCTTGATAGCGTCATACTTGCCAACCCTCTCATTACGGGAGACTCCCGAATTATCAGGGCGTGATGGCACTGCTTTTGACGCCCTCTACAGCCTGCCCAAACAGTGTACCTGCTCGACCACATGTAGAATGCAGCTTCAGCTTGCTCACGTAAGTGACAGCAAGGCGTACTAGTTCAACAGCCACACAGCTTACACTGACGGTAGCCGTATAAAACAACTTGAACACTTTTACGTTACAAATATGCGCCACACTTTGAACCCACACCAAAAAAGAATCACAAACACATTTCTGGAGAACATCTGCACTGTAACACAACATAAACACAACACAACAAATACCCAGAATCCCATGCAGCCCTAACTCTTCCGCTCAACCGACGCACGGAGGGGGGGAGGGTTGATGTGTGGGGGGGTTTGGTGGTAGCGGGGTTGTATAATCTAGACCGGAAGAGTTAGGGCTGCATGGGATTCTGGGTATTGGTTGTGTTGTGTTTATGTTGTGTTACGGTGCGGATGTTCTCCAGACATGTGTTTTTCATTCTTTTTTGGTGTGGGTTCACAGTGTGGCGCATATTTGTAACGTAACAGTGTTAAAGTTGTTTTATACGGCTACCGTCAGTGTAAGCTGTGTGGCTGTTGACTAAGTATGCTTTGCTGTCTCCTTCGTGTGCAAGTAAAAGCTACATACAACATGTGGCCGGGCTGGCACGCTGTATGTAAATGCTATAGAGGACAATTACTGCAGTGCAATTAGGACACGCCCTTAATTTAGTAATTAGAGTGAAAATAGGATTATATTTGCCCTGGGAGTTATCTAGGAGAGGCACTGAGATCCATAAGTCTCCTGGGAAAATCGGGGGGTCGGCAAGTATGCAGCTGAGCCGCATCAGAGTGGTCAAAGAGCCGCATGCGGCTCCGGAGCCGCGGGTTGCCGACCCCTGACCTAGGTGTATGTATGCTTGTTTACCTGGCACAAGATACTGTTGTCATTCATTGGCACTCTCGCCTTCCCCGCAAACCTTCACTTTCCATAATTTTCTTCGCTGCCATGCAAATGCTTCCCGCATTTTTGGTGAATGGAGCGTCTCCATGTCGCACAATGAGGCATGTTTCATCCCCCATTTGTCCCTAACCAGCAACCTTGACTAAAATGCCCATACAGTCTTGTTTTATGTTTGTTGTGGTTCTCCTATGCTTGAGTCTATTTCTGTTTCAGCGCTCTTTATTTTTTTTACTTTCTTGTTGCTAGGTGCGCTGATTATTACACACCAGTTTCTGTTTATTGATTAATGTCCATACCTGTTGCCACCACTAATCACTCCCCTTCTTATACTTATACGACTCTGCTGTGGTCGGGTGTATCGGAGAGGGACGGGAATTGGAGTACGGGACACTGATCGCTGACTTTGTGGAGTGGTCTCAGGCGAACCATCTGGTCCTTAATGTGGACAAGACCAAGGAGCTGGTCATTGACTTCAGGAAGAGAGTGACCCCGGTGGAGCCCATCAAGATCCAGGGCCGGGAGGTGGCAGTAGTGGAGCAGTACAAGTACCTGGGAGTCCACTTGAACAGCAGACTGGACTGAAAGGACAACTGCAAAGCTGTTTACAGGAAGGGCATGAGCAGACTCTTTTTCCTGAGGAAGCTTAGGTCCTTTAATGTGTGCAGCAAGCTGTTGGAGATCTTTTATCAGTCTGTTGTGGCTAGTGCACTGTACTTTGCAGTGGTTGGTTGGGGGAGCAGCGCCAGCAAAAGGGATTCAAACCGGATTGATAAACTGATCCGGAAAGCCGGCCAAACTATTGGCACGCAGTTGGAGGTGTTTGTGTCAGTGAGGGACAGGAGGACACTGGACAAACTGCTCGCCATCACGGACAATGCTGCCCACCCACTCCACCTGACAATTAAGGGACAGCGGAGCTCATACTCCAACAGGCTCCTTCAACTTCCTTCCCGCACTGTGCGATTCAAGAACTCCTTCATTCCGTACTCCATCCAGCTGTATAATCACTCGCCATACAGCAATAGATGACATCTGCCTATTATCTGACACCTGACATGTTAGCTACTTCTCTTTGTTTATAATGTCTATCTTCTATTTCCTGCTGGACCTACTCTCCATTTTATGCTGCTGCTGTTATATATACTGTATATACTGTAATATTGTACATGGTCATTGGTATATATTGTATATATGTTATAGACATAATATAATATATCTGTATATAAATTATTCTGTACACATATTATGTATATATTCGTATATATGTTAGATTTTTTATAGCTTTTTTAGTCTTTATACCTGCATTGTCCTTTCCATCCTTACACTTTCCATCATTGTAACTGAGCTACTGTGTTGAACAATTTCCCTTGTGGATCATTAAAGTTTGTCTAAGTCTAAGTCTATACCGCTGTCACCTTGCCTAAAGTCGCAGGTCCTATGTTAGCTCTCGCGGACAATTTACTTTAGTCATGTTTGTTTACGATGCTACGCCAAGAAAGTTACGTTTAGCTCGACTATGCATCTTGTGGACTTCCCAGTTGCACGGCCTATTTGTATTTACCTTGTTTGAACAGTAAAAAAAGGATACATCTTACATGCACGCTGCTTCCTGCCCGTCCTTCACACAACCATTGCAGATGTGACACAATCAGTGAAACAAACCATCTGTGATTTGTCAGCTTTTAGTACATTGTTGTCTCTGTGTGTCTGTACTGTATGTGTAGACGTACAGCCTCGTGAACACCATCTCATCAGATTTTGGAACAACATTTATAGTAAAACTCCAACGATTCTCTGTCTCTCGAGTCTGCGTTGTTCACTAGTGACAAATGACTCTAACAAGCTAAATCGTTGATGGTTATCATGGTCGCTCACTCAGTTGATTAATTGTAAAACACCACTAGTATTCGGAAAGAGACGGCACACACTCAACCCCGATGCAGACTTTTAAAAGGTTTACGTCGGTGTCAGAAGAATAAACCAGCTTTAACTCTAACTCCATGCTAATCCATAACCCTAGTCAGAGACCCTAATGCCTAAACTTAATAGTGTTGTCCCGATACCAATATTTTGGTACCAGAACCAAAATTATTTCGATACTTTTCAAAACTTTTCTAAATAAAGGGGACCACAAAAAATTGCATTATTGGCTTTATTTTAACAAAATATCTTACGGTACATTTAATATATGTTTCTTATTGCAAGTTTGTCCTTAATTAAAATAGTGAATACTGAGTTTTCTTCTTCAGAAGAAAAAATATTGTCTGATTACAAGAAAATTTGAAAAGTATATGAATATGAAGACATAATGCACCTTTTTGAGCAATGTCTTGATTCAACAGCAAAATACTGGTCCTGGAGTTGTGGGAGACGTCCCAAATCCTCTTTGGGAGTCCCGACAAATCCTGAAAATGGCAGAACATTGATTTTTTTCCGCCTTTTTTTTTTCACTTAAATGTCGTAAGGGGGAGCCCTACCCCAAAAATAAATAAAAAACTGTCTCACTTCATCGACACAATTCTGGTCCTGAAGTTGTCAGAGATGTCGTAAATCCTCACCGGGAGTCCTGACAAGTCCCGAAAATGGCAGAAAATGTATATTTTTTCCGACACTTTTTTCGCTAAAATGTCGTAAGGGGTCTCCCCTTACCCAATTTGTTTAAAATCTGTCTTGATACAATGGCGCAATACTGGTTCTTGAGTTGTGGAAGACGTTCCAAATCCTCATCAGGAGTCCTGACAAAACCTGATAATGGCAGACATTTATATTTTCCGCTTAAATATCGTAAGGGGGGGACCCTTGCCCAAAATTGTTTAAAACCGTCTTTTTTCAACGGCACAATACTGGTCCTGTAGTTATGGTTGATCCCTCATCTGGAGTCCAGACAAAACCCGAAAATGGCAGAAAATGTGTATTTTTCCCCAACCTGTTTTTTCGCTAAAATGTTGTAAGGGGGGACACTTCCCCAAAAATTTTTTAAAAAATTGTCTTGCTTCAACGGCACAATACTGGTCCTAGAGTTGTGGAAGACGTCCCAAAACCTCCGACCTGACAACATCCGAAAATGGCAGAAAATTAATATTTTTTCAAAACTTTTTTTCCGCTTAAATGTCGTACAGGTGACCCTTAGCCAAACATTTTAAAAACTGTCTTGCTTCAACGACACAATACCGGTCCTGTAGTTGTAGGAGATGTATCAAAACCTCACTGGGAGTCCTGACAAAACCTCAAAATTAAAAGAAAATGTATACCAGTATTTATTTTTTTATAATGTATATTTTTTCAAAAAAAAATTTATGACCCTACCCAAACATTTTAAAGTCTGTCTTGCTTTAACTGAACAATACTGGGCCTGTAGTTGTAGGAAATGTCTCAAAATCATCAGGAGTTTAGAAAAAAAACAGAAAATGGCAGAAAGTTTATATTTTTCTAAAACTTTTTTTCGCCTTAATGTCGTAAGGGGGGAAGCTTACTTAAAAAATTGTAAACTGTCTTTCTTAAACGCCACAAAACTGGTCCTGTAGTTGTGGGAGACATCCAAAACCACATCGGTAGTCCTGACAAAACCCGAAAATGGCAAAAATGTTATATTTTTTCAAAACTCTTCTCGCTAACATGTCATAAAGGGGGACCCTTACCCAAAAAAAATTCTAATCTGTCTAGCTTTAACGGCACAATACTGGTCCTGTAGTTGGTGGAGACATCTCAAAACCTCATCAGGAGTTTTGAAAAGACATGAAAATGGCAGAAAGTTTAGATTTTTCAAAAACTTTTTTTTGCCTAAAACTGTCTTTCTTAAACGCCACAAAACTGGTCCTGTAGTTGTGGGAGACGTCTAAAACCGCATTGGGAGTCTCGTCAAAACCCGAAAATGGCAGAAAGTTAATATTTTTCAAAACGTTTTTCGCTAAAATGTCATACCAAAAAAATTAAAAATAATTGTCTTGCTTCAACAGCACAATACTCGCCCATTAAATGTAGGAGATGTCTCAAAACCTTATCAGGAGTCCAGCAAAACCCGTAAAAAGCAGAAAATGTATATTTTACCAAAACTTTATTTCGCTTAAATGTCTTAGGGGGCGACCCTTACCCAAAAAATATTGAATAATTGTCTTTCTTTAACGGCACAATACTGGTCCTGTAGTTGTAGGAGACGTCCCAAAACCTCCTCGGGAGTCCCGACAATCCCCAAAATGGCAGAAAATTAATATTTTTCCTACACTTATTTCCGTTAAAATGTCGTAAGATGTTTTAAAAATTGTCTCACTTCAACAGCACAATTCTGGTTTTAAACATGCTACACTACACACCGTAGGAAGACATGCTAACCGCAAGCTAGCAAGAGTTCTTGATTTTAAACAGAAAAGGACAGATTGATACAAATATCAACAGTAACAATCTTTATTACAGTATTAGTATATGGTTGAAACTACAGTGGTTTAATTATTATTTTTTATTATCAAAAAATCTTTTGTCATTTATTATTGTTTCAAACTCAGAAAGTAAGTCCATGGACACAGGAAGACTTTAAGGGCAAAATATGAATGATTTAAATAAGAGCCAATGTAAATGATCAGCAATGATATGACCAATACTGCCCTGTAACTACTTGGTATTGCATCAATACCAAGTATTTTTAGTATAGTAGTGGTGTCCAAACTTTTTGACTTGGGGGCCGCATTGGGCGAAGAAAAATGGCCCGGGGGCCAAAACCATGTAAAGTATCTCTCTCTCTCTCTCTCTCTCTCTCTCTCTCTCTCTCTCTCTCTCTCTCTCTCTCTCTCTCTCTCTCTCTCTCTCTCTCGTCTGTCTGTCTTGTCTATCTTGTCTGTGTGTCTGTCTGTGCGTGCGTGTGTACATATTATATTAATATAATTGGATATAGAGTATGCTATGTAAAAGTTTAATGGCTACTTTGTTTTTTTTCCGTGACGACCTCCTTAAAATTGTGTAATCAATCAGAAATATCAAGCAGCTAAAATGTGCCGAACATGAATAAGTGTGGAAAGAATGTTTTACACTTTTCCCGTCATGCACTCTCACAGAATTAATTGGGTGTAATTTTGAATTAGTTTTAGGTGTTTGGATGTTTTTTGAAATATCCCCAAAGTTCAGTGAGCAGGTTGTGTTATTTGTGACCATGTGTGTTGACCTATGTTTGTTGCATTTTTTTTCCCTATGCATCATAATTAGGGAAGGTTGTGTGGATTGTGTCATATAAGTAAATGCTGTGTTACAATTTAAATGCTGTGTTACAATTACTAAGTCAATTTCAGGGTCGTTGATCTGATTTCCTCAAAATGTCTCCTAGATGGCACTAAATCTATAGTACTCAGAGTTAGGTATTTAAAGGGGAACTGCACTTTTTTTGGAATTGTACCTCATTATGACAGATGATAAAAAACGCTTGAAAAAATGCAGCTAATGGTAGTCATCTTTGTAGCCTTCAAAGCCCTCTAAAGCAACTTCAAAACCCTCCAGCAATGTTTTATATATATATATATATATATATATATATATATATATATATATATATATATATATATATGTATATATATATATACATATATATATATATATATATGTATATATATATATACATATATATATATATATATATATATATATATATATATATATATATATATATATATATATATATATATATATATATATATATATATATATATATATATATACATATATATATATATATATATATATATATATATATATATATATACATATATATATATATATATATATATATATATATATATATATATATATATATATATATATATATATATATATATATATATATATATTGATCATTTTAATGATCCGGGACTGATTCTTCCGCGCTTTGATTTCTGTTTCCATAGCACGTCTAACTTCTGGCAACATGTGTGTTCCTGCTTCCGGAATAAAACACAAGTGTGTTTTTCTAATCATGGCAGACTTGGTAACAGACAACAATTTTTGGACAAATGAGGATTCACAACCTTATCTTTTTGTTGCTAAATAGACAGAGGATGAACTACTGCTTATAGACGCCAGCACAAAGGAAGAGTGATACGTTGGAACAGACGGAGGCCAAGAGAGTGAGGTGAAAGCGATTTTCACGCTATAAATATGGAACTTGGAGCCAAGCTATTACTACATAAATGGAGTGCTTACCCAAAATCCACAGAAAACGTCCCTGTTTAGCTGGACCAGACGAACAACTGTCTGTCTGGGGCAGGGGTCGGCAACCTTTACCACTCAAAGAGCCATTTTGGCAAGTTTCACACATTAAAGAAAGTAATGGGAGCCACAAAAATGTTTTTAAAATTTAAAATGAAAAACACCACATACAAAGCTTACATGCTTTGTGCTATGTTAACCAGGGGTCTCAGACACACGCACCGGCACGCACTTTAATTTGGGAATTTGATGTTAGTGCAGCCCGCGAGTTTTGGATGAGTGTCGCTTGCGTCAAACTTGCCAACCCTCTCATTTTTCCCGGGAGACTCCCGAATATCAGAGTGTGATGACACTGCATTTGGCGCCCTCTACAGTCTGCCCAATCAGTGTACCTGCTCGGCCACAAGTGGAATGCAGCTTTAGCTTGCTCACGTAAGAGACAGCAAGGCTACTACCTCAGCAGCCACACATCTTACACTGACGGTACCAATACCCAGAATCCCATGCAGCCCTAACTCTTCCGCTCAACCAACCACGAAGAGGGGGGGGGGGGGGGGTTGATGTGTGGGGGGATTTGGTGGTAGCGGGGTGTATAATGTAGACCGGAAGAGTTAGGACTGCATGGGATTCTGGGTAATGGTTGTGTTGTGTTTATGTTGTGTTACAGTGGGATGTTCTCCAGAAATGTGTTTTTCATTCTTTTTTGGTGTGGGTTCACAGTGTGGCGCATATTTGTAACGTAACAATGTTGAAGTTGTTTGATACGGCTACCGTCAGTGTAAGCTGTGTGGCTGATGAGTAAGTATGCTTTGCTGTCTCCTGTGTGAGCAAGTAATAACAACATACAACATGTGGCTGGCCTGGCACGCTGTAAGTAAATGCTATAGAGGACAATTACTGCAGTGCAATTAGGGCACGCCCTTTATACAGTATTTAGAGTGTTAATAGGATTATTTTTCCCTGGGAGTAGTCTATGAGAGACACTGACATCCATTAGTCTCCTGGGAAAATCGAGGGGGTCGGCATGCATGTAGGTGAGCCGCATCAGAGTGGTCAAGGAGCCGCATGCGGCTCCGGAGCCGCGGGTTGCCGACCCCTGGTCTGGGGAGTCACTTTAATATCATGATACATGCAGCACGTCATGTGTTTTAGTACAACTAAAGTACATATGCTGTCTGGCGAGGTCAGCTGTGTACAAACAAAACATACAATTCGGGCTAATACTTTACAGTGTTACTTTACAGATACTGTAATATGATTGTTCATGTTTTTCAGTCAGTACAAATTGTTGTCGTATCACAGTGTTGTGTTGTTGTAGAAGCTAGCTTATCTCTTGCCGTAGTTAGCTTTCACGGCTAATACCGTAGCACGGCGATGTGTTACTACGATAGTAAAAGAGTTCCTCAGTGTTCGCTCTTACAATAACAATGATGCTACAGCTTGGTTATTATACAGGTTACGGAACGTAAATAAAAGTATTGACAGTTTTTGAATGCATTTTTAAAGTGATTCAGAGGTAGAATTATAGCTGTATTGTTAGCCACCTAAAACAAGCCGATTTTTATGTAAGAAAGTGAAAAAAACTGACTCAAATTAACTCATGTTCACTTCATCATACTTTTGCGCTTTACCACTGCATTAGCTGTGCAGATGTTAGTTAGTTAAGTACTTGTTTATAGTTTTAGCTAATCTTTAATATTTATTGTTTTCATTGAACAAAGAGAGCACAATGTACCTAGCCAAATTCCTTGCGTGTTAAACACACCTGGCCAATAAAGATGATTCTGATCTAAATTATGTAAATTTTTCTTCACTCCTAATATGAGCTGCTACCAACCTTTAAAGCTTCAGCAATGGACCAAAGGTACTTTTGTGTTTTGTGGTAAACTTCTCTGCAAACCTTTAATCACAATTTACAAAATCACCTATTGGAATTTTGCACAAATGAAAAACGATGTCAACAAAATTCCGTAAAATCAGTCACAAGTACATTTACAAATAAAGGCTTTTTTGTTGATGTTAATAATCTCTTATGTCGAAGTGAGTTGATTAATCCAAGCTTTTTACAGGTATCTATCACTTTTGCAGCCTATGCTTTAAAAGACAACCGATCAGATGATGTTCAATTGTTTGATTCGCTAACAACATGTGTACATTTCTCATTGTACACTGAATGCCAACCAGGACTTTCTTCTATAGCCCACATCTTACAAAAAGCACAAAAGGTCTGAGATTCTGGTACTTTTTCTAAACATATTCCGCTACAAACTTTGGTACAAAATGTGCAAAGAGTGGCATGGTGGCTGCAGTCCTGTGTTTGTCGGAGAAAAAAGTACAAGGTGCAAAGGGCGTTTCTTGCCAATTACTGTATCTTGGGCTTTGTGCAAGACTTCCTTTTGGCAGAGCAAAACATTCTAACCACCCAGGAACAAAATATGCTGGTGTGTAATGTTATTGTGGTACGCGCACAAAAAACAGAAGACCAATGCAAACAATCAGACAGAGCAGAGCAAGGTTGCCTTCCTCTGGCAACAAAGTTTGGCAAGCTTTTCCACCATGTTTGAACTTTTGACAATCATTTATTGAAATGATTGTCCCACAGTCTTCATCTGTACATGGGAATACATTTGTTTTGGGGTTTTACACTTACGGGTGGGCCATATGGTCTAAAATCTATATCGCAATATATATTGCAGCCTCTGGTGATTACCAAATATATCACAATATATTATTTGTTATGTAAATGATAATAAAACCATCACTTCCGGTTGTGTTATTTTCTCAATACTATTATTACCACTACTTGCTAATTAACTGTTAATAGCTGGTTATTTTTTGTTATAACTTCTGTTAAAATTTACTATGCACTTATTGTCCTATTGTTTGGCACCTTCACATTAGTTTTTGGCAGTACTACAAATTTGGGTTCTGTTCCAATACCAAGTAGATACAGGGGCAGTATTGGCCATACTAATGCTCATACTTTACACTTCAAATTTTAAAGATCATTGAATACATACATTTTTTTTGACAATTTTTAGACAAAAACACTGGGCAACAATATCAATTAAATATTCAAACGATTTCCTACTATTTACTATGATTTAAAACATTGTGTTTTTGCACTTTAAGTCCTCCTGTGTCCAGGTACTTTTTTACTGAGTTTGTAACAATAACAAAAAAAATATATATATTTTTTGATATTAAAAAATATCGATCTAACGTGTAGTTCGACCATTCACTTGGTATCAATCCGTCCACCTTTGTTATCAGTGCTTCTCAATTATTTTCTCTTATGCCCCCCTAGGAAGAAGACATTCCCCTTACCCCACTTGCTCTCTCAACCGCGACTTTAAATGGTATATGTGAGGCGAACTCTGTATCGGGTTCTTCTGGAACCACAGGAAAGGGAACAACACTCTGCTGCAGCGGGTTACAATCGTTTTAATGATCTTGCACAACCGTGTCTGGTGGCTTTTCAGCTCCTCGCCTCTGCTTTTCAGCACCGCTCTCGTGGTGTCGCTCTCGTGCTCTCCAGCCCACACCCCCCCTCATGGTCTCCGACGCTGCTAATAAAGGAACAGGTGATTAGATAACTCGTTCCAGCTGAGATATCCACTCACCTGTCTGCCGCTTCATGGCCGGCCCCTGCACACACCCCGCCCCCAGGGAACGCGTGCACCACGCCCCTCTCCACATGCCTCCACCGCTAGACTCAGGCCGGGCAGCCGTCCGGCCGCGCCCACTCCCCCCCACACCTCCACATAGCGGGGCGAGAGAGGAAGTCGGCCACGGCCATCTGCGCACCCGGCCTGTGGACCACCCGGAAGTTGTAGGGCTGTAATGCCAGATACCACCGGGTGATCCGCGCGTTGGCGTCCTTCATGCGGTGGAGCCACTGGAGCGGTTTGTGGTCCGAGCAGAGACTGAAGGCACGCCCCAATAGGTAGTAGCGGAGGGCCCCGACCGCCCACCGGATGGCAAGGCACTCCCTCTCCACCGTGCTGTACCTTGCCCCCCGGTCCGAGAGTTTGATGTACAGCACGGGGCGGTCGGCGTCCCCCACCCGCTGTGACAGCACCGCCCCCAGTCCCCGGCCCGACGCGTCCGCCTGCAGACAGAAAAGGATGTCAAAGTTAGGCATGTGCAGCACCGGCTCCTCGCAGAGTGCTGTTTTTACCTTCTCAAACCCCCGCTGGCACTGCTCCGTCCACTGGACCAGTTCTGGAGCACCCTTTCGGGTGAGGTCAGTCAGTGGGCCGGTCAAGTCTGCGAACCGGGGAATGAACCGGCGGTAGTAGCCCGCCAGTCCCAAAAACTGCCTCACCTCTTTTTTTGTCTTGGGGGGTGGACAGGCCGCGATTGCCGCTGTTTTGTCTACCTGGGGCCGCACCCCCCCCCCCCCCCCCCCCAAGTGGTACCCCAGATACTGTACCTCCCTCCGGCCAACTGCGCACTTCGCCGGGTTGGCGGTGAGCCCTGCCCGCCTCAGGGACTCGAGCACCGCCCCCACCCGCCACATGTGTTCTTCCCAGCTGCCACTGTGGATGATGACATCATCCAGGTATGCAGCCGCGTATGCAGCGTGGGGGCGCAGCACGCGGTCCATGAGACGCTGGAACGTGGCGGGCGCACCGAACAAGCCAAACGGAAGTGTCACGAATTGGTACAAACCTTCCGGAGTGGAGAAGGCCGTTTTTTCTCGGGACTCTGGTGACAAGGGAATCTGCCAGTAGCCCTTGGTCAAATCCAGTGTCGTGAAAAAACGAGCAGTGCCCAGCCGATCTAGGAGCTCGTCGACCCGAGGCATTGGGTACGCGTCAAAACGTGACATTTCATTCACTCTGCGGTAATCCACACAGAACCGCACAGTCCCATCCTTCTTCCCAACCAGAACAACGGTACTGCACCACGCGCTGTGGGACTCTTCTATTACCCCCAACTCAAGCATGGTTTTTAATTCCTCCCGAACCACTTTGCGCTTGTGTTCGGGAAGCCGATATGGCCGAGACCGCACCGTAACCCCCGGGCTGGTCTCAATATGATGTTGGATGAGATCCGTGCGCCCGGGCCGCGAGGAGAACACATCCGAGTAGCGCCGCTGTAACTCAGCAACCTCCGCTCTCTGCGCCAATGTGAGCTGGTCATCACAGGACAACTGAGGGGCCGGGCCAGAGCGCGGGATCTCCGGCCCCAACTCCTCCTCCTCCTTCACCACTGTCACCATGGAAACAGGCTCCGCCTCTTTCCATGCCTTCAGCAGGTTCAGATGATAGATCTGAGTGTCTCCGCGTCGGTCCGAGCGCCGAACCTCGTAATCGACATCACCCACTTGCCGTGTGACCTCAAAGGGTCCCTGCCACTTTGCAAGTAATTTGGAGCTTGAGGTTGGAAGCAACACAAGTACTTTTTCTCCCGGTGTGAACTTGCGTAGTTGGGCCCCCCTGTTATACGTGCGCCGCTGACGCTCTTGGGCACAGAGCAAATTCTCACGTGACAAGTGCCCCACCTTGTGGAGTTTTGCTCGCATGTCCATGACGTACTGAATTTCATTTTTGCTGGAGCTTGGACCCTCCTCCCAGCTTTCTTTAATGACGTCCAGCACTCCGCGAGGCCTCCGGCCGTACAATAACTCGAACGGTGCAAAACCAACTGAGGCCTGAGGTACCTCCCGCATCGCAAACATTAGGGGGTCCAACCATTTATCCCAATTCTGTTTGTCCTCGTGCATAAATTTACGGATCATGGTTTTCAGCGTTTTATTTAATCTTTCCACCAGCCCATCCGTTTGCGGATGGTACACGCTGGTGCGGATCGCTTTAATTCCCAGTAACCCGTAAAGTTCCTTTATCGTGCGCGACATAAAGGACGTGCCCTGGTCAGTCAGAATCTCTTTCGGGATTCCAACTCGGGAGAGGACTTGAAACAGCGCTTGCGCAACACTCTTGGCCGAGATAGAGCGCAAGGGCACTGCTTCGGGATAACGCGTTACGTAATCCACCAGGACTAACACAAAGCGGTATCCCCGTGTGCTCGGGTGAAATGGTCCGATGAGGTCCATCCCAATTCTCTCGAACGGGACCTCCATGAGCATTAATGGGCGCAAGGGCGCCTTTGGGGTGGCCGCTGGGTTCACCAGCTGGCAGTCCGGGCAAGCAGCGCACCAACGGCGCACATCTGCCCGGAGGCCTGGCCAATAGAAACGGACCATGACCCGATTAAGTGTTTTATCATACCCTAAATGGCCAGACATGGGATTAAAATGCGCCGCCTTGAAAACCATTTCCCGGCGGCGTTTTGGCACCAACAACTGGGTGCGTTCCTCCCCGGTTTGAGTGTCACGGCTCACTCGGTATAATCTATCCCGAATAATTGAAAAATGGGGGAATACCCGCGCTTTCCCCGGGCGCACCAGCTGACCGTCAATGTAATCCACCTGGTCCCAGGTCTCGCGCAAGGTTTCATCACGGGACTGCTCGAGGGGAAAGTCCTCAGTAGGTTGCCACCGGGGGACCGGGGGGGCCTCCCGCGAAGCCCCCATCGGTTCCCGCTCGGCAGTACCCGATGAAGCCGCGTCGCCGCTGAAAACCGCGCGGATAGCCCCCTCACCGACTGCCCGTGAACGCACCCCCATACATTGTGTCACCAAATGGTTGAATCCCGGCCAATTTGTCCCTAAAATTACGGGGTGCGTAAGGTGCGCGCTTACGGCAACCTTGACTTTATGCTTTTGTCCCTCATATAAAATTTGCACTGGCACAATAGGGTACTCGTGCACATCCCCATGAATACACCTAATTTTCACCCGTGTCGCTCGCTTCAACGCCCCGGGTCGAACCAGGTTTTGGTGGACCATGGACTGTTTGCAGCCCGAATCCACCATTGCCCGATATGTACCCCCTTGTACCCTTACGGTACAGTACGTCTCCCCCAGATCGGGGGCGTGTGCTGGAGGCCCGACAACCCGCATCACCTGCCCCACCTCCATCATGGAGCACTCCCGGTGCACGTGCCCGGGCTGTCCGCACCTCCAGCACACCGGCCCTGGTGTTTGAGGTGCCATCTGCGAGGGAAGCCCTCTCCCCGCAGCGCCGGTATCCTGGAATGCACAAATTGTAGAGTTATTATCACCCCGTGTCCCCCCCCTTGTCGTGTGTCTCTGGGTGCGTGTGGGTGTGTGTTCTTTTTTTATGTCCATGTGGGGAACCTGTTCGCTGGCTCCGGGTGGCCCAGGCTGGCGTGGTCGTCGCTGCGAAGGTTCCCCCTCCAACCCCCCCATCGCGGGGCGAGTCGCCGGCGGGGTCCTGGGGTGGGCCCCTCGGCCTTCTTGGTTGCCATCTCCCGCTGGACCGCCAGGTGTTCCTCCGCCGGTTTCACAGCAGATTTGACGTCTGTGGGGCTGTGGTAGCGTACCCACGCGGATGTCCTGGCCGGGATGGCCTCCACGAATCGCTCCAGCACGATTGCCTCCAGCATTTTTGGATCCAGTCCGTTGGGCTGGAGCCAACGGGTTGCTGCGTCTCGTAGCTGGAACGCCAGCACGAAGGGCCGGTCCCCTGGCCCCAACATCATGGCCCGGAACTTCCGGCGATGGTCTTCGGGGCTGCTGCCGACCCGGTCCAGTATTGCGCAGCGCAAATTTGCATACTGCATGCGGGCGGTCGCCGGGAGACTCACCGCCGCCCGCTGCGCCTCCCCCACCAGGAGCGGCAGCAGCTTCGCGCCCCATTCCTCCTCCGGCCACCTGCACGATGTTGCCGTGGCCTCGAAGACATCGAGGAATGTCTGGGGGTCCTCCCCCTCCACCATGCGCTTCATGGAGGACATTCCTCCCGCCGCCTCTGCTCTGTCCATCAGTGCCTGCAGCACCTGTGTCTGCTGCCGGCTTGCCGTTGACACTTCGGCAAGTACTTGGCCCAGCGCCTCCAGCAGGGATGTTGTCGACATCTCTGTGGTCCGCCTTGTTGGGTGCCACTGTGACGCGACCTCTGTATCGGGTTCTTCTGGAACCACAGGAAAGGGAACAACACTCTGCTGCAGCGAGTTACAATTGTTTTAATGATCTTGCACAACCGTGTCTGGTGGCTTTTCAGCTCCTCGCCTCTGCTTTTCAGCACCGCTCTCGTGGTGTCGCTCTCGTGCTCTCCAGCCCACACACCCCCTCATGGTCTCCGACGCTGCTAATAAAGGAACAGGTGATTAGATAACTCGTTCCAGCTGAGATATCCACTCACCTGTCTGCCGCTTCATGGCCGGCCCCTGCACACACCCCGCCCGCAGGGAACGCGTGCACCACGCCCCTCTCCACAGTATAATTTGTTTGTACAATTGTTATAAGTACGGTACACTTCTGCATAACATTGTATCCTTAAAACATCACACCAGGCTTTCCTCGCCGCGAGCAAGGGCGCTGCATTGTGTAATCACTGCACATTGAATGGCCGTGACCTTCGATCCCTCAGGCGGTACTGCATCAAAAAGCGACATCAGTGTGTAAAGGATATTACCACATGGGCTCAGGAAAACTTCAGAAAACCACTGTCAGTAAATGCAGTTCGTCGCTACATCTGTAAGTGCAAGTTAAAACTCTACTATGCAAAGCAAAATACATTTATCAACAACACCCAGAAACGCCACCGGCTTCGCTGGGCCCGCGCTCATCTAAGATGGACTGATGCAAAGTGTAAAAGTTTTCTGTGGTCTGACGAGTCCACATTCCAAATTGTTTTTGGAAAAGCCTAAAGACACAAAAAGAACCATCCGGACTGTTATAGGCGCTAAGTTCAAAAGCCAGCATCTGTGATGGTGTGGGGGTGTATTAGGGCCGAAGGCATGGGTAACTAACACATCTGTGAAGGCACCATTAATGCTGAAAGGTACAGTCGTGCTCATAAGTTTACATACCCTGGGAGAATTTATGATTTCTTGGCCATTCTTCAGAGAATATGAATGATAACACAAAAACCTTTCTTCCAGTCATGCTTAATGGTTGTGTGAAGCTATTTGTTGGCAAACAACTGTGTTTACTCTTTTTAAATCAAAATGACAAAAGAAAGTACCCAAATGACCCTGATCTAAAGTTTCTATACCCCAGTGACTTTGATCTGATAACATGCACAAAAGTTGACACAAACAGGTTTGAATGGCTAATCAAGGTTCCAATCCTCACCTGTGACATGTTTGTTTGTAATTAATGTGTGTGTATAAAAGGTCAGTGAGTTTCTGGGCTTCTGACAGACCATTGCATCTTTCATCCAGTGCTGCACAGATGTTTCTGGATTCTGAGTCATGGGGAAGGCAAAAGAATTGTCAAAGGATCTGCGAGAAAAGGTAATTGAACTGCATAAAACAGGAAAGGGGTATAAAAAGATATCCAAGGAATTGAGAAAGCCAATCAGCAGTGTTCAAACGCTGATTAAAAAGTGGAAAATGAGGGATTCAGGTAGACCAGCAAAGATTTCAGCCACAACTGCCAGGAAAACTGTTTGAGATGCAAAGAAAAATCCACAAATAACTTCAGCTGAAATACAGGACTCTCTGAAAAATTGTGGTGTGGCTGTTTCAAGATGCACAATAAGGAGGCACTTGAAGAAAAATGGGCTGCATGGTCGAGTGGCCAAAAAGATACATTTTGGTCTCATCACTCCAAATTACTTTGTTCCACAAGTTTTGAGGCTTGTCTCTGTGCTGTTTGGCGTAATGTAAGCGGGATACTTTGTGACATTTGCGCAGAAATGGCTTTCTTCTGGCGACACTTCAAGCAGAAATCATTAAAAAACGAAACTCAGTTGACAGTAAACAAGTCGTTGTCGCAATTGTTGAATATGACTTTAAACTATAACCAAACATGCATCAATATAGCTCTTGTCTCAAAGTAGGTGTACTGTCACAATCTGTCACATCACGCCGTGACTTATTTTGAGTTTTTTGCTGTTTTCCTGTGTGCAGTGTTTTAGTTCTTGTCTTGCGCTCCTATTTTGGTGGCTTTTTCTCTTTTTTTGGTATTTTCCTGTAGCAGTTTCATGTCTTCCTTCGAGCGACATTTCCCGCATCTACTATGTTTTAGCAATCAAGAATATTTCAGTTGTTTTTATCCTTCTTTGTGGGGTTTTTGTTGATTGTCATGTCATGTTCGGATGTACTTTGTGGACGCCGTCTTTGCTCCACAGTAAGTCTTTGCTGTCGTCCAGCATTCTGTTTTTGTTTACTTTGCAGCCAGTTCAATTTTAGTTTAGTTCTGCATAGCCTTCCATAAGCTTCAATACCTTTTCTTAGGGGCACTCACCTTTTGTTTATTTTTTGTTTAAGCATTAGACACCTTTTTACCTGCACGCTGCCTCCCGCTGTTTCCGACATCTCCAAAGCAATTAGCAACTGGCTGCCACCTACTGATATGGAAGAATATTACACGGTTACTCTGCCGAGCTCGAGACAGCACCGACACTCAACAACAACACATAATTTGCAGACTATAATTACTGGTTTGCAAAAAAATGTTTTAACCCAAATAGGTGAAATTAGATAATCTCCCACAGCACACCAGACTGGATCTCATGGCACACTACCACTAACCTGACTCTCGCCAGATCCTTGTAGTTCGCTTAACACAAAGATCTGGGATTGAGGGCATTGCGAATTCCTTCAAAATAGCAAAAAATAATGAACCAATCTGGATCGCTGGGCGGGATTTCATAGATGTGATGTAGCGCCGAAGTGACTGTTTGATTCAAACAACAATGGCGGCATGCAGCGAGTATTCGTGTGCTGACATTTATTCTGCTATTACAACTGCGTTGCGACATTGATCGTCTACTGACATTGCTGCGTTGCTTCAGTAAAAGTTCTCTAACTTTTCGCTCTGTCGTTATCCTATATGTCGGCTGTTCTGTTTTGGATTCCCCAGCGTCGCTCTCATCAGCGTCATGGGTTGATTTCTACGTGAGTGGTTGAAGTGGCACGTCATTCAAGATAACGGACAAGTGGTTTATCCAATCACATACAATTATTTTTTATACAAGGCCCTGCTTTCTGAAATACATCTCCCATTGAGAAGTCCCAGATCCTTGTGTGGAGCTCAGCGAACTACAAGGATCTGGCGAGAGTCAGGTTAGTGTGCCGCGGCACAGTGGTTGAAAAACACTGCGCTAACCCCTGTTCCACTGTGCTGCCTGAGGTAAATATCATCAGTAGAGATGTCCGATAACATCGGACTGCCGATATTATCGGCCGATAAATGCTTTAAAATGTAATATCGGAAATTATCGGTATCGGTTTCAAAAAGTACAATATATGACTTTTTCAAATGCCGTTGTACACGGATGTAGGGAGAAGTACAGAGCGCCAATAAACCTTAAAGGCACTGCCTTTGCATGCCGGTCCCATCACATAATATCTACGGCTTTTCACACACACAAAAGAATGCAAGGCATGCTTGGTCAACAGCCATACAGGTCACACTGAGGTTGGCCGTATAAACAACTTTAACACTGTTACAAATATGCGCTACACTGTGAACCCACACCAAACACGAATGACAAACACATTTCGGGAGAACATCTGCACCGTAACACAACATAAACACAACAGAACAAATACCCAGAACCCCTTGCAGCACTAACTCTTCCAGGACGCAACAATATACACCCCAGCTACCCCTACCCCCCCTACACACACACACACCTCAACCCCGCCCACCTCAACCTCCTCATGCTCTGTCAGGGCATGTTCCAAATTCCAAGTTGCTGTTTTGAGGCATGTTAAAAAAAAATTATGCACTTTGTGACTTCAATAATAAATATGGCAGTGCCATGTTGGCATTTTTTTCCATAACTTGAGTTGATTTATTTTGGAAAACCTTGTTACATTGTTTGATGCATCCAGCGGGGCATCACAACAAAATTAGGCATAATAATGTGTTAATTCCACGACTGTATATATCGGTATCGGTTGATATCGGAATCGATTATTAAGAGTTGGACAATATCGGGATATCGGCAAAAAAATCCATTATTGGACATCGCTAATCATCAGTCATTATTAAAATTCTTTTTTTATTTTATTTTTATTAAGGATCCCCATTAGCTGGTTGCCTCAACAACCCACTAGTCTTCCTGGGGTCCACAATTCAATACAGTAAAAGCATATAATTATAACTACACAATACAGGAAAAAAAATAAAAGCATCAATAAGAAAACAAGCAAACAATTTACAGTGCCAGAATAATAATTACCATATAAATATAACTACACAATATAAAACCAAACAAATCATCAACGAGCAAACTAATTTAAAGACTCAGATAAAATATTACTTTCTTTTTAAAAACCTGTTTACTTTCAATGCTGGTGAGAATTGGAGGCAGGTTATTCCAGAGCGATAAAGATCTATATATAGATCTTTATCGATAATCTTTTATTTATAAATGAAAGATTTCCGCAAAGCATTCTTCCTGGGACGAGGGAGTACAAAATGCCCCTCACTGGACGCCCTGGTATTATGATCATGTATAGTGCTACTGTGAACTATTTGGGCCATGAGAAAAGCAGGAGTTTTACTACCGGTTACTGATTTGAAGAATGTGCCAGGGGCAACATAATTATTGCAGTACCAGAAAAAAAACATTTATCTTAATATGACTGCGAAAAGTTGTTTGCAAAACTCCAACTAAATGTCCCTTTATTTTCTAATACAGCAACTAAAAGCATCATTAACGGAGTAACGAATGGTTTATTCTTACAGACTGAGCGCCAGAATGGCACACATTCAAAATCCTCATCAATGGCTGTCAGTGTCACTGCTTAACTTGAGTACGTTTCGATTGGTGTGCTTATCTGTCAATCTACTCAGTACTGTATTCCTATTGGTGGAAGGCCGCATTAACCCGCCTACCACTACCTGTCGATTTGTGACAGGCCACGACAGCTTCCGGTAACCCCGCCCCTCGTAGCCCTTCTTCCTCTTTCCACCGGTGCTGAATAGCGTCGTGTGGATTGACTGTTGCGGATTCGGTGCGTCGCGGGATGTAACGGCTGCCCCTTGAAATAGTGTTTCAACTTAAATACCGGGGGTGGTGAAAGGAAACGTAGTTAAAAGAAGCGGAAGGGAATACGGCAGTCTGGCTTGGAGGGGAATCTCTGGCGAGCCAACTGACACCGCACGCAGAAATGGCGGAGCACCACGCAGTCAGCGACAGCAAGCACAAAGCGTCCGCTAATGCCGGCAGCTCGGTGCACGGAAACAGCCGACCCGCCGCGGCCGGTGCAGCGGGCGGGAAAGGAGGCCTGTCCGGGGGGCTGACACAGCCGGCGGGGTGGCAGTCGCTGCTGTCGTTCAGCATTCTCTTCCTGGCCTGCCTGGCTGGATTCAGCGCCAGACTTTTCGCCGTCATTCGCTTCGAGAGCATCATCCACGAGTTCGACCCGTGGTAAGTCAAGCTAGCCTAATATGCATTATGCTACGTTGTAGCTCTCAAAGTGGAGTCCGAATAATGTTATTTAGAATTGTCTTTTTTTTCTCCTTTGATCAGCCTTTGATTCAAGGAAATTGCTGACGGGTCATGTCCGCCGTAGCAACGTTTGACATTGTTTTAAAAAAAAAAAGCCTTAAACCAAGCCAATGTGACTACTAATGAAGGTGTTCTATCACACCCATGGCCGGGTGGAGTCACATCTACTTCTGTCCTTAAATAGTAGTTAAAGAATAAATATGAACTTTTAATGCATTCAGGAGAGACTCTGCATGACGTTGCACAATGTGGATATAGTCCGGTGTGGCTGCTCGTCTGTCATCAGGGTAATGTTTCACTTGAATATATTAATATGAACAACATCGTTATTATAGTACAATGAAAACAATGCTGGGAAACTGGTTTCGCTGGCCGGCACGCGTCTAACCCGGAAATATATTTATTGGTTGTTTTTTTGATTGATTGAAACTTTTATTAGTAGATTGCACAGTGAAGTACATATCCCGTACAATTGACCACTAAATGGTAACACCCGAATACGTTTTTCAACTTGTTTTAAGGCGGGGTTCAATTAAATTGATTCCTGATACAGATATATACTATCAAATATATACTAACATCATAATACAGTCATCACACAAGATAATCATCAGAGTATATACATTGAATTATTTACATTATTTACAATCCGGGGTGTGTGATATGGAGGGGAGGGGGTTAGGTTTGGTTGGCATCAACACTTCAGTCATCAACAATCAGCATCAACAATTGCATCAACAGAGAAATGGATATTGAAACAGTGTAGGACTGACTTGGTAGGATATGTATAGCAAGTAGTGGACATGGAGAGAGAGATCAGAAAGTATAAGAAAAAGTGTCTACATTTTGATTGTTTGATTGTTTACATTTGATTATTTATAATCCGAAGAGGTATTATGTGGAAGGAAGGGTGTTAGTTTAGGGTTGTAGTTTCCTGGAGGTGTTCTTTTAGTGCGGTTTTGAAGGAGGATAGAGATGTCCTTTCTTTTACACCTGTTGGGAGTGCATTCCATATTGATGTGGCATAGAAAGAGAATGAGTTAAGAGCTTTGTTAGTTCGGAATCTGGGTTTAACGTGGTTAGTGGAGCTAACTAGAGATGTCTGATATTGGCTTTTTTGCCGATATTGCCCAACTCTTAATTACCGATACCGATATCAACCGATACCGATATACACAGCTGTGGAATTAACACATTATTATGCCTAATTTTGTTGTGATGGCCAGCTGCATGCATTAAACCAGGGGTAGGGAACTTATGGCTCTAGAGCCAATATGTGGCTCTTTTGATGACTGCATCTGGCTCTCAGATAAATCTTAGCTGACATTGCTTAACATGATAAGTAATGCATAATTCCTCTGGTAATCACAGTGTTAAAAATAACGTTCAAAATATAAAAAATTCTCATGCATTTTAATCCATCCATTCATTTTCTACCGCACCTGTTCAAGAAGTCGCATAATTGGTAAGAAGTATTTTATTTACTGTTGATTAGCTTCAGAATAACAATGTTATTAAAACAAATAAGAGACTTATTACACTCTAAAAATGTTGGTCTTACTTAAAAATGCACGCATTTAGTTGTATTCAGTGTTAAAAAATATAATATGGTTCTCACGGAAATACATTTTTAAATCTTTGGCTTTCATGGCTCTCTCAGCCAAAAAGGTTTCCGACCCCTGCATTAAACAATGTAACAAGGTTTTCCAAAATAAGAGAACTACTTCAATGCTCTCCCTGAGAGAGCATTAGGAGGTTGAGGTGGGCGGGGGTAGCTGGGGTGTATATTGTTGCGTCCTGGAAGAGTTAGTGCTGCAAGGGGTTCTGGGTATTTGTTCTGTTGTGTTTATGTTGTGTTACGGTGCGGATGTTCTCCCGAAATGTGTTTGTCATTCTTGTTTGGTGTGGGTTCACGGTGTGGCGCATATTTGTAACAGTGTTAAAGTTGTTTATACGGCTACCCTCAGTGTGACCTGTATGGCTGTTGATCAAGTATGCCTTGCATTCAATTGTGTGTGTGTTGAAAGCCGTAGATATTATGTGATTGAGCCGGCACGCAAAAGCAGTGCCTTCAAGGTTTATTGGCGCTCTGTACTTCCCCCTACGTCCGTGTACACAGCAGCGTTTTAAAAAGTCATACATTTTACTTTTTGAAACCGATACCGATAATTTCCGATATTACATGTTAAAGCATTTATTGGCCGATAATATCGGCAGTCCGATATTATCGGACATCCCTAGTTGTGACTTGTCATCATAAAGCTGTGTTAAAGTTAAAGTCCCACTGATAGTCACACACACACTGGGTCTGGTGAAATGTGTCCTTTGCATTTGACCCATCCCCATGTTCACCCCCTGGGAGGTGAGGGGAGCAGTGAGCAGCGGCGCGCGCCACGCTCGGGTATCGTTTGGTGATTTATCCCCCAATTGCAACCCTTGATGCTGAGTGCCAAGCAGGAAGGTAATGGGTCCCATTTTTTTGTAGTCTTTGGTATGACTCGGCCGGGGTTTGAACTGTCAACCACCCAGTCTCAGGGCGGACACTCTAACCACAAGGCCACTGAGTTGGTGCTGTCACACCCCCCCCTCCCGGGAAATGACCGCAAATATTTGTTTGACGCTGCTTTGGAGAACATGCTACAGCAAAACATTACCACACGATTTGTATATTATAATAATTAATGCCGTTTACCTTTAGTTAACAGCACTAGAAAAAAGTTGCAACTGGCAGAACAACGCCCTCACCTGGCCTCAAGGAGACACGTGACTAAGGCTATGTCCTAATAAACTGATATTTTTAAAAACACAAATGCTCCCCGTGTTAAAACAGTCTACATTGGTACCTTCACTTACGAGTAATTTAAGATACAGAAAGAGTAATGTTCTATACAAGTTTAGATTTGTGAATGTCATCTTTTAATGGAAAAGGATGTTAATGTCTCTTGTTTTCATGCTACCTTAAAATGGGGAATGTCGTCTTTTAATGGAAAAATGTTAGTATTTAAGCTAGCTAGCACGAGCTTGCTTTTCCAGTAAACGAGCAGTGTCACTGTAGAGTTTATCAGTGTTAGCTCAGTGGCCTTGTGGTTAGTGTCCTCCCTGAGACTGGGAGGTCGTGAGTTCAAACCCCGGCCGAGTCATACCAAAGACTACAAAAAATGGGCCCATTACCTTCCTGCTTGGCACTCAGCATAAAGGGTTGGAATTGGGGGTTAAATCACCAAAATGATTCCCGAGCGCGGCATACGCTGCTGCTCACTGCTCCCCTCTCCTCCCAGGGGGTGAACATGGGGATGGGTCAAATGCAGAGGACACACTTCACCACACCCAGTGTGTGTGTGTGAACTTTAACTTTTTAATCTCAATTTTACGATAATTTTAATTTTAACGGTTATACTAACTGTGGAAAGTTGTATAACATTTATCCATATACCCCTAATTTGAGTTTCGAGCATTTTTGCAACCAGTTAAAAATTATTTGTAACAGTGTTGTGCCGTTCGAGCAGTAAAAGCTAATGCGTACACTAATACACACATTACGACGCTATTTTCACCACACAGCAGAGCGTTGATTGTGACGGAACAATAATGATTGGTACAAAAATAACACTTCAGATTGCATTGATTAAAGCAAGCTGTAACAAACTGAACAACACTTCAAATACTTAAACTTTAAAAAAACAAAAAACATCAAACCGTAGACAATGCAATATGAAGTATAACTGATAAACCATTGAATATTGAGAGTGAGAGTTCGACCCCTAACTTGTTTATTTCCCTGACGATGTCCTTAAAGTTTTGTAGTCAATCAGAAATATCAAACAGCTAAAATGCACCAATCATGGGAAAATGTAGAGAGTTTTGTGTAATTTTAAATTATGTATAGTGATTGATCATGTTTTATAATGTCCAATAATTTCAATGAGCAGGTTGTGTGTTATGTGCAACTGTGCGTTGACTTTATTTCTTGGTTAGTTTTTTTGTTGTTGTCATGTTCAGCTACTCAGGAAAATCATATTGTTGATGTAGATGCCCATATCTGCTGTACATACAGTTTATACTTAACAAAATAGAAGTGTGGGATACTTCTCTTGTTGCCTTTTTTTAATTTGACTATATTAAATGGATTTATTTAATGTTTGGCGCAGCTGGACCGGAGAAGAAGGGGATAGAAGAAAGAAGAAAAAGGAAGACGGGGGGGAAATTGTGGGGACAATAGGGGGATAAGACAGAGAGACAACAAAAACAACATCATCAGCAAATACGAAAAATGATAGCAAAGAACTAGTTACTAATAACACAGAAATGACAATGAACATTATTGCACTACAAATGGAACAATACAAATACCAACACACTATTGATAATTAATAATAATAATAATTACCTCAATAATCAACAATACAATGTTTCAAATGAAACAATGCATATTTGTAATGAAAACTTGAATTACAAAAGAAATCAGATAAATGGAGGGGGAGAAAGAGAAGCGAACTATATTAACCTTGTAGATTGTTATAATAAAATTAGGTTAAGCTTCATCAGTTTGCCATGTTTCCCCTGGGGGCGTCAATGTAACATATATTCGATGAAACGTAAGTATATGCATAAGTGTGTGTATGCATATGTGCTTGTATATGTACATATGCATATTTGTAATGAAAACTTGAATTACAAAAGAAATCAGATAAATGGAGGGGGAGAAAGAGTATGTTTATATGTATGTTTGTACTGTGTGTGTGTGAGTGTATGTATGTACTGTATTTGTTGGTTATAGTTAATTTATACGGGACGGCGTGGCGCGGTTGGTAGAGTGGCCGTGCCAGCAACCTGAGGGTTCCTGGTTCAATCCCTACCTTCTACCAACTTTGTCACGTCCGTTGTGTCCTTGAGCAAGACACTTCACACTTGCTCCTGATGGGTCGTGGTTAGGGCCTTGCATGACAGCTCCCGCCATCAGTGTGTGAATGTGTGTGTGAATGGGTGAATGTGGAAATAGTGTCAAAGCACTTTGAGTACCTTGAAGGTAGAAAAGCGCTATACAAGTGTAACCCAATTACCATTTATACCATGAGTGGGAAAAGTAGAGTGGTTTGATTAGTTAAACTAATGATCTGCTCAAGTCACTTCCAAAATGAAACTCCTGGTCATTGATCGTCGATTCTGTCTTCGCCCACAAAATCACTCCGATTCAATTCACAGGTGACTAAACTTAGGCAAAAACATGCCGAGGGCCAATCTTCTGTTAAACTTGTAATCTCTCATGGGCCGCACTAATGACACACCTGCGCCAACGCTATCCAGCTCAAATGCTAACATGTATACAGGAGACATTAGCGTCTTTGCCTTTTAAGAAACAACATACTCCAATCTAAACTCGTATAGACACATTGCTGTCGGAGCAACTAACCTATTGAATTGTCCACATTAAACCTGCAGGCTGTGTTCTCTTCGCACAAAGTGATCGATGTATACTTGAAAAAATAATGACAACAAAGTGAACTCTTAGGAGGTCACAAACTTGAAGTGAACGGCCCCAACCTGTTTATTAATCATTAAAGAAACACCAAAACGTTAACAATTTAAAAGGGATGAAGATAAACATATTTAAACACTCATTAAATAATATTTCATGTTTCTTCTACCAAGAAAGTATATTGTGTGCCTATTTTATTTTTTAACAAAAATTTGGTTGAAAGATTCCAATGTGTATATAAGTACATTTTGAGCACATTTGTGATGATGTGGCGACTTGTCCAGGGTGTACCCCGCCTTCCGCCCGAATGCAGCTGAGATAGGCTCCAGCACCCCCCGCGACCCCAAAAAAGGGACAAGCGGTAGAAAATGGATGGATGGATGGGTGATATTAATAACTGTGATAAGAAATGTTAGCATTTTTACATCCCTAATCAAAATTTATGAGTATTTTGAGATATGGGGTGTCTCATATCATTGTTATGCTATTAAGTTGCGAGCATACATTTGAGTTACGAGCATTCCCATCACTAGTTGGTGTAGCGATTGTCAGAATGAATCACGTAAGATCCACCCTAAATTATCCGGTCTTACTCGCAAGCAATATCTTATAGCTTGAAAGTGACATATCTTTTTCCCAACCATTGGAATGGAGAAAGTGAGTGTGATTTTCATTAATATAAATAAATAAATCATCAAAAACATGACTGACCATGGCACCAAACTTGGCATGGCAGTTTGGTGCAGCGCTTCTAGTCTGCACCATACTGAAGCAGGTGTTAGTTTTTGTGCCAGCCAAGAACTTAAAAATTATCAACTGCAGACATTTATCTATGAAAATATTGAGAAGCTGTTGGTGGTGTGTTTGACTGAGAATCATCTTGAAGGAGATACCATAGGAGTAGGGCTGCAACAACTAATCGATTAAATTGATTAAAATCGGTTATAAAAATAGTTGGCGATTAATTTAGTCATCGATTCGTTGGATCTATGCTATGCGCATGCGCAGAGGAAATGTATTTTTTAATATATTTTTTTATTATTATTATTACTATTTTTTTTTTTATAAACCTTTATTTATAAACTGCAACATGCACAAACAGCTGAGAAACAATCAACATAAGTATGGTGCCAGTATGCTGTTTTTTTCCAATAAAATACTGGAAAGGATAGAAATGTAGTTTGTCTCTTTTATCCGATTATTAATCGAAGTAATAATCGACAGATTAATCGATTATCAAATTAATCGTTAATTGCAGCCCTACATGGGAGTCCGCTTTTCAAGGTTAATACTATACTTTATGATTACAATAATTTATAAAATGTTTTTTGAATTGTTTTTCAAACAATGTTTCTTATCTAAAAGTTTTTTTAAGAAGCACGCATGTTACATGTTAATATTGTGCTGTTTTGTTGTAGCCACTAATTGCATTGGGCGACGCTGATGTAAGATACAAGTGTTCTGAGATATGATATTTTGGTCATAGTACTAATTAAGCTCGTAAATTAAGGCAATACTCTAGAGCTGGGTGGAATGCTGTATTAAAGTTAGTACCGGTATATTTTAGAAAGAGATATATATTTGGGACAATAGTGCCATATCAGTATCTTTTTATGTGCCTGTGTTACGGCCATAAGACCTATGTCTCTTCTTGTAGCGACTTCATCACTAATCTCATCTGTTTGTTGTTTACTTCTGTTAGCGACTTAGCACAGCAGTTAGCGAATGCTCCTCTCTGCTCGTGTGTCAAATGTTTAGCTACTCCTTGGCTTGAAATGGCCTCCACCCATAGCTGAAGAGTAGTTTCAAACTGAACAGCCAGCAGCCTTCACCGCACTGAGCGAGTAGAAGTTCCATCGATCCCCACACACAAGCATGAGGCCATAAACCTAACGTTAATGAACAAAATTAACGAAAACTGCTTTGACATAGTTACGGCTAATGAATTACTTTATAAAAAGTTGCCTAGCCATAGATCTATTAGGGCAACCTCAAAGGGGAACTGGAATTTTTTTGAAATTTTGCTTCTCGTTTACAATCATTATAAGCGTCAAAAAAGCATGGTCCTTTTTTTAGGATATTAAAGATGATAAATGCTTGAAAGATGCATCATTGGGAGTCACCATTGTAGCCTCCAAAGCTCTCGAAAACAACTTCAAAACCTTACGTTTTATATACACACACCACATGTAAATTTATAATGTAGTAACAGGAACGTTCATAACAATATGTAATATCAATAAAGTACTATCTATCTATTAGGGCTGGGCGATATGGCAAAAAAAAAAGATCACGTATCATCCGATCTCAATATCAATTTCTTTTTTTTAAATTAAAGTATTTTGTCCCGTGCAGGATTATAGCAAGTACCGTTACATCCCTATTGTCTACTATTGCAGTATCTTGTAACAGACATATCCACCATGTTTGATCAAGATAATATATGCTAACAGCTGAAAACTGTCATTTTGTTCATATATATAATTGTGTTTACTAGAGGTGTAACGTTACAGGATACCCACGATCCGGTCCGTTACTTGGTTTTATGGCCACGGTTTTGCTTCTTTTTTGATACATTTTGTGGGAGTAAAGACAACTTTTTTTCCTCAAGGTTATTTTATTTTGCTTGTCATCAAAAAGTGCATTCTGCAGTAAACAAAAGTATCATTGGTGTACTGAATACGACAGTACTTTTATTTCATTACATTTACTAAACAGCATTTTCTAATGGTAAATTATTATTTGTATTCTTTAATTGTATACATCAGTGCTTCTCACCAGTGCTTTGGCAAATGACAAGCGGTCGACCCAGATTGTGGAATTTAAAAAACAAAACACTCAAATACTGTAGCATATATTGAATACTATTATATTAAAGTGCAGTTTGAGTTTGATGTACTGTAAAATAATGTGTACCAACACATACAACACGTTTAATGAATATTTCAGGAGCAAATTAAAAAATGATTTGATCATAAAATGTCTGTATGCAGAGTTTTTTAGTACATGTTCTATCAGATGAGTTGAATCTTTGCAGGCGCATAAACAAAAAGTCAGATAGAAAAATATTTAGATATATAAATGCCTTTTTGTGATTAAATTAGTGGGTGTGTTTATCCTGCTCAGCGGCACTAAAAAAGACTCCTGTGGGTGTCTGCAAGTCCGCATTCAGGGCAGGATTACGTGTGCGCTGCTGCAGATAGTGAAACTAAAGCCACTGCTCCTTCTAAATGTTGTTTCAACTTCTATGCTAGTGTTAGTCATATTTCTTTATTTTGTTATTCTGGGCTGCATTTCCGAGCTGTGTAAGGGGAAGCAGCGCAACGCGAATTGAACATTAATTATGTTATGACAAGCCTGATTTTCGCGCGGTGGAATGGGAGGTCGTGCACATACACGGACACAAATACTGTCACAAAAACACACGCAAATGTACACAAACACACACACACACACAAACAGGATCCTGGTCAATAAAGGTGGGTTATTCCGTGGAGGACTATACAGAGCCTAGTTGCTTCCCTACGGTTTACTACTGCGGTATTTTCTAGCGGATATTTGATCGAAGAAATATGCTAACAGCTGGTCACCGGGATCAAAATCAAATTAATCGCGATCAGTGATCACGATAATTCCGTTCCTAATTCAATTACATTTTAAAGTAACTATAATTAATTAATTTTTAAAAGTAATTTTCAGAACACAGCCTGTGACTGTTAAAAATCAATTATTTTCATGTTGCTGCTGACGTTTAAGCATGTCCTCTTGAACCAGTGCACTTTCATTCACATTTTGTTATATTGTGTTTTTGTTAGCTGAAGAATTGAGCATAGCTAAAACATTTTTTAAAGAAGATTGGAGATTATTATTGATTTATTTTATTATTTTCAAGGCATATTATTTTTTCTTATCTCAAAACACCTCTTAAGTTGGGATCTTATTATGCAAAAGCTACCTTTCTTACTTGTTAGTACTTGCTTTTGTGTATTTGGGATCCCCATCAGTCCCGAAAATTGAAAGACAAGGCGTGGCCAAACTATCTCGGGATATGAGTTTTGATCCATATCGCCCAGCCCCACACATGTTAGCGACTGTGCTAGCACAGTTTAGGGATGTTCTGTGTTTGAGGGTTGCAGGAGGCCTTATGATGGCATCGCGTTTATATGTATGAGGGTGCATGTGTACCTTGTTTGAGTGTTAATAACGAAATTGTGATATTAAAGGCCTACTGAAACCCACTACTACCGACCACGCAGTCTGATAGTTTATATATCAATGATGAAATCTTAACATTATAACACATGCCAATACGGCCGGGTTAACTTATAAAGTGACATTTTAAATTTGCCGCTAAACTTCCGGTTCGAAACGCCTCTGAGGATGACGTATGCGCGTGACGTAGACCGGCGAACACGGGTATGCCTTCCACATTGAAGCCAATACGAAAAAGCTCTGTTTTCATTTAATAATTCCACAGTATTCTGGACATCTGTGTTCGTGAATCTGTTTCAATCATGTTCATTGCATTATGGAGAAGGAAGCTGAGCAAGCAAAGAAGAAAGTTGTCGGTGCGAAATGGACGTATTTTTCGAACGTAGTCAGCCACAACAGTACACAGCCGGCGCTTCTTTGTTTACATTCCCGAAAGATGCAGTCAAGATGGAAGAACTCTGATAACAGAGACTCTAACCAGGAGGACTTTTGACTTCGATACACAGACGCCTGTAGAGAACTGGGACAACACAGACTCTTACCAGGATTACTTTGATTTGGATGACAAAGACGCAGACGTGCTACTGTGAGTATGCAGCTTTGGCTTCTAAACATTTGATCGCTTGACCGTATGTGCGCAACTTTTTTTTGCGTATGTACGTAACTTTTTTAAAATATATAAGCTTTATGAACCTTGGGTTAGGTGAACGGTCTTTTGGGCTGAGTGATTGTGTGTGTTGATCAGGTGTTTGAATTGTATTGGCGTGTTCTATGGAGCTAGGAGCTAGCATAGGAGCTAGGAGCTAGCATAACACGTACCGTACCGTACGTGCGCGTCACGTACGTAACTTTTTAAAAATATTTAAGCTTTATGAACCTTGGGTTAGGTGAACGGTCTTTTGGGCTGAGTGATTGTGTGTGTTGATCAGGTGTTTGAATTGTATTGGCGTGTTCTATGGAGCTAGCATAGGAGCTAGGAGCTAGCATAACACGTACCGTACCGTACGTGTGCGTCACGTACGTAACTTTTTAAAAATATATAAGCTTTATGAACTTTGGGTTAGGTGAACGGTCTTTTGGGCTGAGTGATTGTGTGTGTTGATCAGGTGTTTGAATTGTATTGGCGTGTTCTATGGAGCTAGGAGCTTGATTGTGTGTGTTGATCAGGTGTTTGAATTGTATTGGCGTGTTCTATGGAGCTAGGAGCTAGCAGAGGAGCTAGGAGCTAGCATAACAAACACGCAGGTGTTATTATGCAGGATTAATTTGTGGCATATTCAATATAAGCCTGGTTGTGTTGTGGCTAATAGAGTATATATATGTCTTGTGTTTATTTACTGTTGTAGTCATTCCCAGCTGAATATCAGGTACCGTGAGTATGCAGCCTTGGCTGCTAAACATTTGATAACTTGACCGTATGTGTGCGTCACGTACGTAACTTTTTAAAAATATATAAGCTTTATGAACCTTGGGTTAGGTGAACGGTCTTTTGGGCTGAGTGATTGTGTGTGTTGATCAGGTGTTTGAATTGTATTGGCGTGTTCTATGGAGCTAGGAGCTAGCAGAGGAGCTAGGAGCTAGCATAACAAACACGCAGGTGTTTTTATGCAGGATTAATTTGTGGCATGTTAAATATAAGCCTGGTTGTGTTGTGGCTAATAGAGTATATATATGTCTTGTGTTTATTTACTGTTGTAGTCATTCCCAGCTGAATATCAGGTCACCCCCGGCTCTCACAGCATCTTCCCTATCTGAATAGCTTCAACTCCCCACTAGTCCTTCACTTGCACTTTACTCATCCACAAATCTTTCATCCTCGCTCAAATTAATGGGGAAATTGTCGCTTTCTCGGTCCGAATCTCTCTCACTTCATGCGGCCATCATTGTAAACAATAGGGAACTTTGCGTATATGTTCAACTGACTACGTCACGCTACTTCCGGTAGGGGCAAGCCTTTTTTTTTTCAGATACCAAAAGTTGCAATCTTTATCGTCGTTGTTCTATACTAAATCCTTTCAGCAAAAATATGGCAATATCGCGAAATGATCAAGTATGACACATAGAATAGATCTGCTATCCCCGTTTAAATAAAAAAAATTCATTTCAGTAGGCCTTTAAAGACATTTCAAATTGCTAAAAAAAATAAAAAAATTCTATGCTATTAATTATTTACATTTAGTAGCACCGATGCTACTAGTGAAAAAGCTAAGCGTACAACACTGCAAAGTCGAGGTCATTCTGTGTCAGGGACTTTTTCACTGTTTTTTAACATTAACAAAAACTGATTTTGTAAAAAAAATAATCTTAATCACTAGTATTACTCATATACTGTGCTACTCTTGGTATCAATTGCATCGATTTATGGATCGTTCCACCCTTCTATGTGATCGGTAGCAGGCTGGCTGGCACTTGACAGACACAGCCTCGTACATCATGCACATCTTGCTTGTTATCCTTTCTCTAGACTTCTATTAATCCACCTATTAATATCTTGATAATATCTATAACTTTCCGTTATAAAGCAGTTCAATGCATGTCAAGTAAACTAAGCACTTATTGGTCTGTTGTTTCACGTTAGCTTAGCGTTAGCATGTTTCCTTGTCGTCTGCTGCTCTCTTGCACGATGTGTGGCATTTTCAGCCTCTTTGACCAGTTCCACAGTAGTAAAAAAAACCTGTAAGAAATGTAGTTTATTAGCCGCAATTGTGGTGATAATAACTTGGAGGGGCCTCTCTGCATTGAGTATGGACTAAGGTTGTCCCGCTACGAATATTTATTGTGATACTTTTCAAAATATAGGGGAACACGAAAAAAAATATTTTTTGGCTTGATTTTGACAAAAAATCTTCCAATACATTAAACATACACTACCGTTCAAAAGTTTGGGGTCACCCAAACAATTTTGTGGAATAGCCTTCATTTCTAAGAACAAGAATAGACTGTCGAGTTTCAGATGAAAGTTCTCTTTTTCTGGCCATTTTGAGCGTTTAATTGACCCCACAAATGTGATGCTCCAGAAACTCAATCTGCTCAAAGGAAGGTCAGTTTTGTAGCTTCTGTAACGAGCTAAACTGTTTTCAGATGTGTGAACATGATTGCACAAGGGTTTTCTAATCATCAATTAGCCTTCTGAGCCAATGAGCAAACACATTGTACCATTAGAACACTGGAGTGATAGTTGCTGGAAATGGGCCTCTATACACCTATGTAGATATTGCACCAAAAACCAGACATTTGCAGCTAGAATAGTCATTTACCACATTAGCAATGTATAGAGTGTATTTCTTTAAAGTTAAGACTAGTTTAAAGTTATCTTCATTGAAAAGTACAGTGCTTTCCCTTCAAAAATAAGGACATTTTAATGTGACCCCAAACTTTTGAACGGTAGTGTATGGTTCTTATTGCACTCAAAGAACAATCTTATACATTACATGTAGTGTGCCATAATTTAGGATTAGATTAAAATACAATACAATTGTTGTTTGACATTGTATTAATTGCTTAATGATTATTGTTACCACTCTTGGTCTGTGCTTCAAGATGAATAAAATCATTAGTAAATACTAAAATCGATACTGTAGCTAAAAGTACACAGGACATGTAGCCGGTAAAACACACATAGTTGAAGATGAAATATAAATTGTAGCAATTTGTTATACAATTCAGTCATTTCACTTGCATTACTACGTGAGCGGTTTGGACTTGCTAATATTTGACATCAAGCAAAACAGCTGTGTTGTGTGCGTGTCTACGTATGTCTGTGTGGACAGCAGGGGAGTTAGTTTAACTACATTACTTTTAAACTCTGTGCAGATCTGGATGATTATTTGATTGTTTTCCTAAGTTTGAAGCGAAGGTGGTCTTGCCACTTTTGGCGAGACATGTTTTAAAGCACTGCTTGCAGTGTGGCGCTTTCCTGTTTAAAGAAGCACAAATTTCTCCATTTTTAGCTTCACGCACCCTTTTTATTAACCAGGGGAATTGCCTTTATTTGCCCGTTTCTGCTTGTGCGCTCTGAGTGTGTGCGCGCTCACACACTCAACATGCTCCTCGGCTCAGCAACGTCAACGTGGAATGGCAGCATGCGGATGGAAAAAAAAATAACGACATTTTCTAAAGGTACCGTTTTCCAATCATTAGTAACGGTATACCATACAACCCTAGTATGGACATACACAGTTAGCTGTATTGTAGCAGTGATAAGTCTTAGTAGCCTCGCCAACAAACAAGATATGAGCCATTAATGATAATTTTTCGTGGTCAGCATTAGGGTTGGGTATCGAGTATCGATTGGAACCGGGACTAACTTTCCGATTCTCCCGGAATCGTTCAAAAGTTTAAATTTCGATTCCTAGTTTCGATACCCAGTCCGCCGACCAGAAAAAAAGAATAAGTCCGCCGACCGGAGGAAGAAGCCGCTGAACACCAACGAAGAAGCGCCCCCAGCCGGAAGTGTTAGCATAGCCGAGCCTATGTAGCCGAGCGAGCGAGTCAGTCAAGCATGGATAGCGGGCGTCGGCGGTCGAAAGTGTGGCTTTATTTTACTAAAAAAAATGAAATATCGGCGAAATATAACACGTGCGACAGGACTGTTTAGTGCTTAGGAGGGTGCACGTCGAACATGATGAAGCACCTCCGAGTTCATGAAGTACAAATATATGCATGTCCCGTCTTCGACGCGCTGCGCCGACCGTCCTCCTCCTGCTGTCAGATCTCGCTTTCTCCTATTTATGCCTTCAAGCTTCTTCCACACCCAGCGAACATGTATTTTCCACAGCAGGAGACACTATCTGTCCAGAACGCTCACGCATCCTGCCTGAGAAGGCGGATGTGGTCATTTTCCTAAACAAGAACTGTCTCTGATTTTATACTGTACCTGCTGCTAATCTGGACTGGGTTTTGCAAGTTGTTTCTTATTGTTTATTTGCTTTTCTGCACCAGGTTAGCCCATCAGTGGGAGCACGGTAACATGTTTAAGTACCTGCAGCATCATACACTTGTGTGGGTAAATGTGTTTTCATGAGGTTTCCTGCAGCATCATACACTTATGTGTAAATGTGTTTTCATGAGGTTTTCAAAAATAAAGCTCTCTTGAGGAAAGTGTACCCCTGTGAAAATGTATTTATAATATTTATATTCAAGTTCATAGATTTGATATTTATATTCTAGTTGAAAACAGCCCTGTGAGGAATTTATAGTAAAGTTCATAAAAAGTTAATAGAATTAAAATTGATGGAGAATGTCAGAGTATTTCATTCAGAAAGACTGTATGTAGGTTAGCTAGCTCATTTAAAATATCCAAAACTTTTTTTTGACCCTGCCTCTTAAAAGAATCGGAATCGAGAATAGTCAGGAATCGGAATCGAAACAAAGAATCGGAATCGTTCAAATTCAAACGATACCCAACCCTAGTCAGCATTGATTGGCATCTGGCGATCACAAACCTTTTCACATAAATTGTCCAATAATGATTGGTGGCCGAAAGATTGGAACGCAGTGGCATCTTTTTCTTTGTGCACGGCAATCTTTTCGTAGTTTATGACGTTGACTAAGTCGACGAATCGCTGCAGCCCTACTTGCCCACCTTTGTTTACCATCAAGAGCTCTGGCTTCACGGTTATCATATCCTCCTATGGCATGTAGTGTAGCATATATTATATTCCTCGTCCTCCAGGGAAACTGGTTATAAACCATTTGTTTGCCACCATAGAGGCGAGGATTGATTAGAGCAGTGGTCCCCAACCACCGGGCCCATGGCCCGGTACCGGTCCGTGGACCGATTAGTACCGGGCCGCGGCCGCACAAGAAATTTAAAAAAAAAAAAATAATAATATATACAGTATATATATATATATTTTTTTTTTAGTTAAATCAACATAAAAAACACAATATATACATTGTATGTCTATATAAATCAATACAGTCTGCAGGGATACAGTCTGTAAGCACACATGATTGAATTTCTTTATGACAAAAACAAAAAAGTTTTTTTTTTTTTTTTACTACCTTCCCAAACCCCCCCCGGTCCGTGGGACAAATTTTCAAGCATTGACCGGTCCGCAAGTACTAAAAGGTTGGGGACCACTGGATTAGAGGATTAAATTTAGAAGTGGAGCGAGCAACGATCTATGACTCCGCTAGGAATCATGCAGATCCCTGGCCTACGTACTTCTTAGGAAGTTGGCCGTGCCTGGGCGCGGATCAACACTCACACTCAACAACCCGTGCTTTATGTGTTAAGCGGGCCTCAGCACAGTCTCGTTAGTGTGAGTACGCCCTTTGTCCTTTGCCTCGTTAAACCTAAGGCTGCAGCTAACGATTATTTTTCTATCGATTAATCTATAGATTATTTTTTCGATTAATCGGTTAATCTATAGATTATTTTTTCGATTAATCTATAGATTATTTTTCCTTTTACCGATTATTTTTTTATTCAAAATGAAGATAAAAAAATAAATGTAGGCCCGTTTTTTCAAAAGGCATGGCTTTTATTTACAAAAAAAAAGAAGTATGGCCACTCAGTCAACATTGACAACAACATGACTAAATATTCTGTAACAATGTAAACATTTAAGACTTTTAACATTTAACAAAATTAAAAGTAGCTTATTTGCTTTTTAATGTGCAAATATAAAAGTCAACATCCAGTGCAAATCTTAATATTCTGCAATAGTATAAGCATTTCAAAAGTAAGTTGCTTATTTTGCTTTAAAATGTGCAAAACTAAAGATAAACATCCAATACAAAAAAGTGTAAAACGAAATATTCTGTAACAACAGTGTAAACATTTCAACAAAAGTGAAAGTATTGCTTATTTGCTAAAATGTGCAAAAATAAAGATAAACATCCAATACAAAAAAGTGCCAATCTAAATATTCTGGAGCACTGTAAACATTAAGTATTGCTTTTAAAATGTGCAAAAAAAACATCCAGTCCAACACAGTACACAATAACCAATTCTACTCATTCCAGTGAGTGTCTAACAGTTGTAATGAAGAAAGGTTAGCATGTCTACATGCTTTGGTTCTTTTCTTGTTTACAATATTCCCAGCAGCTGAAAATAGGCGCTCAGAAGGGGTCGATGTGGCTGGAACTGAGAGCTAATTAGCCTTCACCTCAAGCCAGGATTGCGAGTGAGCTGAGCTACAGTTTAAGTTTCTAGAAGGTCAACGGGCTCATAGTGATGTTACTAGTAGTTGACTGGGAGGTGTTTATTATCATTCAGTCCGCTGCCTGATGCTCACCTGCTAAACACCTATCTGCTCCACGCTGAAGCGCTGACTACATGCGCTCTGAATACGCACTGCTGATTGGCTGATAATGCTTTGTGTGTACCAATCAGATGGTTGTGTGGGTGGGACAATGCTGCGTGTGTACCAATCAGATGGTTGTGTGGTTGGGACAATTCTGCGTGTGTACCAATCAGATGGTTGTGTGGGTGGGACAATGCTGCGTGCTGAGACAGAGGCAGACGGAGCAAAGCAGCTTGTTAAGACTTTAGCTTTAGCTTAGAACTCGTTCGGTACACCCCCGTACCGAACCGAAAGCCCCGTACCGAAACGGTTCAATACAAAACACGTACCGTTACACCCCTAGCAGATACAAATGACACATTCATGTTTTTGTGTAATGATGACAACGTATGCTCGCGCGGACGATTGACTAGTTGATGGTTTTCTTTTCAAATGTTCGTTCATAGCCGTTGTGCTGCTATGATAGGCCATTTCCGCTCGACACAGTGTGCATACAACAACATTATTAGGCCGTTTATTGAAATACTCCCACACTTTTGACCACTTTTGGCATACTTTTCCCCCCTCGCTCGCACCGCTCGCATCGTCTTCTTTGATCGTCTGCTTTGCGCTTCGCCATGACGGTAGTGTGACGTCATTATGCGACGCGTCGACGCACAAAAACGGCGTCGACGTATTTACGTAACCGATGACGTCGACTACGTCGACGCGTCGTTTCAGCCTTAGTTAAACCCTGTGTATATATTTTGAGAAGATTCAGGAATATTGCTGCATTCTCTCAACACTTTGTGTTTTTGCAAAATAAATTATCTCTGTATAAAATGCGCGCAATGTTTAAGGGAAAGAAAGGTTAAAGCTTGCCGTACTGACAGGTGTCAGCATGCAGATCTGTGGGTGACCACAGCTACATTTTGGAGGAGAAATAAAGATGGGGGAGAGAAACATAAATGATGGTAGGTGGAGAGTGGGTGAAGGATTTAATACCTGTCAAGATATCCAATCTGAGGGATGGGGCCACAGAGATTTCATTGTTTCATATATATATATATATATATATATATATATATATATATATATATATATATATATATATATATATATATATATATATATATATATATATATATATATATGCATGCTTTGGAGCTCCTGCCTGGAAAGAAAATAATGTCTGCCTTGGTGCCCTTACAACTTGCCTTGGTGCCCTAAAATATGAGCCCTCCTTTAGGCAACACTTGCCTTGACCTTAAAAAGTTACAATTCGAAGCATATATATACAGCATATATATATACAAACCCCGTTTCCATATGAGTTGGGAAATTGTGTTTGATGTAAATATAAACAGAATACAATGATTTGCAAATCCTTTTCAACCCATATTCAATTGAATGCACTACAAAGACAGGATATTTGATGTTCAAACTCATAAACGTAATTTTTTTTTTGCAAATAATTAACTTAGAATTTCATGGCTGCAACACGTGCCAAAGTAGTTGGGAAAGGGCATGTTCTGTTCACCACTGTGTTACATCACCTTTTCTTTTAACAACATTCAATAAACGATTGGGAACTGAGGAAACTAATTGTTGAAGCTTTGAAAGTGGAATTCTTTCCCATTCTTGTTTTATGTAGAGCTTCAGTCGTTCAACAGACCGGGGTCTCCGCTGTCGTATTTTACGCTTCATAATGCGCCCCACATTTTCGATGGGAGACAGGTCTTGATCAGGAAAGTACCCGCACTCTTTTTTCACGAAGCCACGCTGTTGTAACAAGTGCTGAATGTGGCTTGGCATTCTCTTGCTGAAATAAGCAGGGGCGTCCATGAAAAAGATGGCGCTTAGATGGCAGCATATGTTCCAAAACCTGTATGTACCTTTCAGCATTAATGGTGCCTTCACAAATGTGTAAGTTACCCATGCCTTGGGCACTAATGCACCCCCATACCATCACAGATGCTGGCTTTTGAACTTTGCATCGATAACAGTCTGGATGGTTCGCTTCCCCTTTAAACCGGATGACACAATGTCGAATATTTCCAAAAACAATTTGAAATGTGGACTCGTCCGACCACAGAACACTTTTCCACTTTGCATCAGTCCATCTTAGATGATCTCGGGCCCAGAGAAGCCGGCGATGTTGTTGATAAATGGCTTTCGCTTTGCATAGTAGAGCTTTAACTTGCACTTACAGATGTAGCCACGAACTGTATTTAGTGACAGTGGTTTTCTGAAGTGTTCCTGAGCCATGTGGTGATATCCTTTAGAGATTGATGTCTGTTTTTGATACAGTGCCGTCTGAGGAATCGAAGGTCACAGTCATTCAATGTTGGTTTCCGGCCATGCCGCTTACGTGGAGTGATTTCTCCAGATTCTCTGAACCTTTTGATGAAATTATGGACCGTAAATGTTGAAATCCCTAAATTTCTTGCAATTGCACTTTGAGAAACGTTGTTCTTAAACTGTTTGACTATTTGCTCACGCAGTTGTGGACAAAGGGGTGTACCTCGCCCCATCCTTTCTTGTGAAAGACTGAGCATTTTTTGGGAAGCTGTTTTTATACCCAGTCATGGCACCCACCTGTTCCCAATTAGCCTGCACACCTGTGGGATGTTCCAAACAAGTGTTTGATGAGCATTCGTCAACTTTATCAATATTTATTGCCACCTTTCCCAACTTCTTATTCACGTGTTGCTGGCATCAAATTCTAAAGTTAATGATTATTTGCAAAAAAAAATGTTTATCAGTTTGAACACCAAATATGTTGTCTTTGTAGCATATTCAACTGAATATGGGTTGAAAATTATTTGCAAATCATTGTATTCCGTTTATATTTACATCTAACACAATTTCCCAACCCATATATATATATATATATATATATATATATATATATATATATATATATATATATATATATGTATATTTATATATATATATATATATATATATATGTATATATATATATATATATATATATATATATATATATATATATATATATATATATATATATATATATATATATATATATATATATATATATATATATATCCATTTTCTACCGCTTATTCCCTTTGGGGTCGCGGGGGCGCTGGAGCCTATCTCAGCTACAATCGGGCGGAAGGCGGGGTACACCCTGGACAAGTCTCCACCTCATCGCAGGGACAACACAGATAGACAGACAACATTCACATTCACATTCACACACTAGGATATATATATATATATATATACACTACCGTTCAAAAGTTTGGGGTCACATTGAAATGTCCTTATTTTTGAAGGAAAAGCACTGTACTTTTCAATGAAGATAACTTTAAACTAGTTTCAACTTTAAAGAAATACACTCTATACATTGCTAATGTGGTAAATGACTATTCTTGCTGCGAATGTCTGGTTTTTGGTGTATAGAGGACCATTTCCAGCAACTATCACTCCAGTGTTCTAATGGTACAATGTGTTTGCTCATTGGCTCAGAAGGCTAATTGTTGATTAGAAAACCCTTGTGCAATCATGTTCACACATCTGAAAACCGTTTAGCTCGTTACAGAAGCTACAAAACTGACCTTCCTTTGAGCAGATTGAGTTTCTGGAGCATCACATTTGTGGGGTCAATTAAACGCTCAAAATGGCCAGAAAAAGAGAACTTTCATCTGAAACTCGACAGTCTATTCTTGTTCTTAGAAATGAAGGCTATTCCACAAAATTGTTTGGGTGACCCCAAACTTTTGAACGGTAGTGTGTATATATATATATATATATATATATATATATATATATATATATATATATATATATATATATATATATATATATATATATATATATATATATATTGTACGTACATAGATACATACATACATATACACACACAAGTATATGATAAATGTAAATATATTGAAATAGACTATCATATAGTGTCTGACCTAACTTGTAGTAAAGTTGTGTTTAAACGAATATATAAAACGCCATGCAATTTTCATTCCATTATTGTCGTTGACAGCCACTAATCCAAATAAACATTCACGATACAGCAAATAAACAACATTGACAGGTCTAGGACTGCTGAGTTTCGAGGGCAAACAATCGACTAATTAAGCACTTCATTTAAACTATAACGTTAACCTACCTAAATAAGTTGTGTAGCTTGCTACATTTTTTCCCAACAGCCTGTAAATCACCAAAAAATGATTCCCGGGTGCGGCCACCGCTGCTGCTCACTGCTCCCCTCACCTCCCAGGGGGTGATCAAGGGTGATGGGTCAAATGCAGATAATAATTTCGACACACGTAGTGTGTGAGTGACAATCATTGGTACTTTAACTGTATTTGTTTGTGTTCTTTTTTTGATTTGATACTTACTGGGCATTTTGAGAGCTGCCTTACCTAAATTCACCGAACACCTGACGTCCTTCCAGACTCTGATGCAACTAGTGTATCTCTCGGAAAATCTCGGAACAACTCGGCTGTTCTCGTTGTCGGTTAACCTTTGCACGCGCTTCTAAAATGGCTGCGCCCATATTGTTTATACCGATTAACGTTAATTATGCGATGTCTTAAACAGTTGAAAATGTAAGAAAAAAAGTCATGTCAGGGTGTTTTTATCAATTTATTTTATGAAACAATTACGTTACATATGTCCATTATAGGGATGTCACGGTATAAAAATGTCTTATCACGGTTATTGTGGCCAAAAATGATCACGGTTATTATTATTGCGGTATTATTAAATGTGCTCAACATTTTAAAAAAAAATGTATACTGAAATCTTTTAACCAAGTTTTATTTTAAAAAACAACACATTCAAAGTGATTTCCTTTCAATTATGGCCTAAGTAATAACTAAGATTATTATCAATATTGAAATCATGATTACTGATTGTTAGGTAGAGCAGTTTTGGGTTGTGAAGGTAATACCATCATGTCATTTGTAATGTTTAATAAAAAGGCTATAGATAAATGTTATCCATTTATCTGAAGACAAATATTAGGTTTTTTTATTCATTAATATCAACTTGTCAGCTTTTTGTCATTACATGATGCCTTTAGCTCAGGGGTGCCCACACTTTTTCTGCAGGCGAGCTACTTTTCAATTGATCAAGTCGTGGGGATCTACCTCATTCATATATATAATTTATATTTACTTATTTATGAAATATATGTTTTTGTTAACAATTTAAAGGTGTTTAATGATCATGCAAGCATGTTTAACACATATAGTTAATGTTGTTAATAAATTAAAGGTGTTTAATGATAATACAAGAATGTTTAATACATATAGTTAATATTGTTAACAAGTTAAAGGTGTTTAAAGATAATGCAAGCATGTTTAACACATATAGTTAATGTTAACAAGTTAAAGGTGTTTAAAGATAATACAAGCATGTTTAACACATATAGTTAACATTGTTAACAAGTTAAAGGTGTTTAATGATAATACAAGCATGTTTAACACATATAGTTAATGTTGTTAACAAGTTAAAGGTGTTTAAAGATAATGCCAACATGTTTAACACATAGTTAATATTGTTAACAAGTTAAAGGTGTTTAAAGATAATGTAAGCATGTTTAACACATATAGTTAATATTGTTAACAAGTTAAAGGTGTTTAAAGATAATGCAAGCATGTTTAACACATATAGTTAATATTGTTAACAAAGTGGTTGGTTTTTGGCATCTTATTTGTCCAGCTTCCATACTCCTTTGTATACACTTTACAAGAAATACATTGGCGACAAACTCCGTAGCTTGCTAGCTTGTGCATGCCAGCTTTCTGAGACTCTTATTTTGTAAGCGCAGGCAGGATGAAGCAGAGCTTTTATTGTGCAACTGTGCAGTCGGTCTTTGGAGTTTTGAGGACAGGTACGGTGCCAGAGTCTGTTGAAATAAAAACTGTTTCTCGCCTTCCTGTCGGTATTTTTTTCTTAATAATGAGCTGTCAGCAGCCAGCGTCATCTCAGAAGACCCTCGGGTGCCGTGAATGTCAATCAAGTGACAAAAGTGACGTCATAGTGAAGATTTATAATCGCTCATTTTTAGGACTATTTTTTTAATGCCTGGCTGGCGATCGACTGACACACCCTCCGCGATCAACCGGTAGCTCGCGATCGACGTAATGGGCACCCCTGCTTTAGCTCTATTTCTACATTTTGATATAGGGAGGTATTTTTTTTATTGTTTATTTTTAAAGTTATGTACATTTATTTGTACGTGTAGATGCTGTATCAGGAAAGATTCATTAAGGGTTTGAGCAGAAATATATTGTATAGGAATTAACTATACACAATTACACATTAACAAAATGCTGTATCACATGGATGTTTTTAAAGTAATACCTTTGTGACATTAAAAAAACAAGTAATGTAAAAAAAACATGGTGTTTACTTTTTGATATCAATATTAAAACTCAAAGCAGTTTGGCTAATAAACAAGCTTTGTTCTTCTTCAACGCCACCTATTGGTTCAGTACAACTGTTTGACCAACAAAAAACAAAAAAAAAGTGATACCTCTCACATCTCATACACAATCTTCACAGCCTGCGTTCAGTTCAGTTCGATGAGATGACAACACATTTTAGCTGGTATTGTTATTTAAACACTGATACAGTTTGCACTTAAATAAAGGAAGAGTGATCATCCCAGTCAACAAACTAAAGACTATATAAACAAGTTGTGACAATGTTCACGACACATTGCCTGCTGTATGTTTCCTCACCTGATTATAACTCTGTCACAGCAGCTGATGGACGCTGTATTAGGAAAATAAAAGCAACCTCAAATAGTTTTCTCCTTCGCTGTATACTTTTAGTGTGGGGACAAGTGCGTCTGTCTCCAATATTGTCCACACCTGTCGCTATCTAACAGCATTGCACTCTTAAACACACGCCGGGAAGCGAGGGAAAATGACGTGAAACGAAGTGCTTTGCTCAGTTTACTCCGAGGGGAAATCTTCGGAGCAAAGTCTGTGTAGTTAGTTCGCCATGATTATCAAGCCAAACGATGCTAATGCGCGTGCGCCTGACTTTGTGTTGCCTAAAATGTGTTAATAAATGACGGTTTTTCGGTCATTAAAAAATGTAACGGTATTACTAACTGTCAGGAATTTTAACAAGTAAACAAGTAAAAAGTCAAGGGTGGTCACGGCATGTTGTTGACGTGGATGCTGGAAATTTTTTAGGGCATTACGGCAAGTAACATACTGTGTGTGTGTGTGTGTGTGTGTGTGTGTGTGTGTGTGTGTGTGTGTGTGTGTGTGTGTGTGTGTGTGTGTGTGTGTGTGTGTGTGTGTGTGTGTGTGTGTGTGTGTGTGTGTGTGTGTGTGTGTGTGTGTGTGTGTGTGTGTGTGTGTGTGTGTGTGTGTGTGTGTGTGTGTGTGTGTGTGTGTGTGTGTGTGTGTGTGTGTGTGTGTGTATACACATACATACACACCTTTTTTTTTTTTTTTTTTTTTTTTTTTTTTTTGCATGTTTGGATGCTGAATGGGTGATTTTATGTCTCTGTCCCAAGTGTGTCAGGAGTGTCTCTGTGGTTGATATACTGCTTTCAAAAGTGCCTGCTAAGTAGAACCAGCTGCTTATAATAAACTAAAAATGTGTTTAATTCAGTTCAAAGCCATTTTGGTAGATTTTAATTGCCGTGTTTGCTGTTTTGTTTGCTTTGAATGGCTGTGATTGACTTTTCCATCTTCTCTAAAAGGGTGGAATCCTTCTCACGTTTTACTACTTTGTCTATCATGTGTATGAGAAGGCTAAATTGCCTTTTCAAATTGTTGTGTGAAATTTCCACTTAACTGGTTTTCACTCGTTAGTCATCACGATGCAAATCCCTTTCAAAAATCCAATCTCAAGACAGGTTACTTTGTTAGAAAGGCTGACATGTCTTCTGTCTTGTTATACCAATGGGTAGTGCAGTAAATTATGCAAAATGTCTTTTTTTTTTATTCACAAGGAGGGTAGCTAACATGAGAATGTTTTTGTTTAGTCTATTTGGGCACACTTGCTGGTTACATGTACTTGTGTTTATGTACAGTCGTGGTCAAAAGTTTACATACACGTGTAACGAACATAATGCCATGGCTGTCTTGAGTTTCCAATAATTTCTACAACTCTTATTTTTTTGTGATAGAGTGATTGAAGCACATACTTGTTTGTCACAAAAAACATTCATGAAGTTTGGTTCTTTTATGAATTTATTATGGGTCTACTGAAAATGTGACCAAATCTGCTGGGTCAAAAGTATACATACAGCAATGTTAATATTTGGTTACATGTCCCTTGGCAAGTTTCACTGCAATAAGGCGCTTTTGGTAGCCATCCACAAGCTTCTGGTAAGCTTCTGGTTGAATTTTTGACCACTCCTCTTGACAATATTGGTGCAGTTCAGAAACATTTGTTGGTTTTCTGACATGGACTTGTTTCTTTAGCATTGTCCAAACGTTTAAGTCAGGACTTTGGGAAGGCCATTCTAAAACCTTAATTCTAGCCTGATTTAGCCATTCCTTTACCACTTTTGACATGTGTTTGGGGTCATTGTCCTGTTGGAGCACCCAACTGCGCCCAAGACCCAACCTCCAGGCTGATGATTTTAGGTTGTCCTGAAGAATTTGGAGGTAATCCTCCTTTTTCATTGTCCCGTTTAAAGCACCAGTTCCATTGGCAGCAAAACAGGCCCAGAGCATAATACTACCACCACCATGCTTGACGGTAGGAATGGTGTTCCTGGGATTAAAGGCCTCACATTTTTCCCTCTAAACATATTGCTGGGTATTGTGGCCAAACAGCAAAATTTTTGTTTCATCTGACATCAAATAGACAAAGATAAGACTTTCTGGAGGAAAATTCTGTGGTCAGATGGAACAAAAATTAAGCTGTTTGACCACAACAGCCAGCAATATGTTTGGAGGAGAAAATGTGAGGCCTTTAATCCCAGGGACACCATACCTACCGTCAAGCATGGTGGTAGTATTATGCAAGGTCCATTTTACGTGTTTAGTATGAAATGTTTGAATTCTTTCATGTGGCCACAGCCATTTTTTGCCCTCTGTTGCTGCTGGTCACCGGCAACTCGCTCATGCTTGTTTTTGTCCGTAAAAAGCCAAGGTTGCAACGTGCATCTCGTCAAAATTTTTTGACTTGCAGTAGGCTGTTGAATGTGCTTTCCATGCTGGGATTTAAAACATTTTAGATTTTGATTATTATGATGGAGAGTGGGAAGTTTCTAGGATGAGATCATTGATGACTTCTATGTATTCATTTTGCCCAAAGCCAAATTTCTACAAAGATGCTATCATGGTGCATTTCACAGAGATGCTTTATTCTGCCAGCACTTAGGATTCTTGATTCTATCAGCTAAAATTTCAAAGGCAGTCACAGCTGTGTGTTTCCAGTGTCAGATTTAATTGGATTTGTCTATTAGGTATGCGCTTCTAAAAATGAACAATGGTCCATAATTGTAAATGTCACTGATTAGACTTTACTTTTCTACTATTGTCATGTTAAAATGTGTTAACATATTTATTGTTGGCCCAGATAGCCGGGAAGTAATTTAGTAAAAACGTAACGATGTGGTTGTGTTGCACATGTTGGTGAGTGCAACTTGGTGTGATTGTGATTGGTGGATAAGGAATAACTGTCCATTGCTGCAGTAAAGGAGAATGAGCTCTTTAAGAGAGCATCAGCGATGCTGTAGTACCTTTCCTATAGGACAGGTCTGTATACCATAAATTCCGTACTATAAGCCGCTACTTTTTTTCTACACTCTGAACCCTGCGGCTCATGAAACGGTGCGGGTAATTTATGGATTTTTCTTCACTAACAGCTTTAATTAGGGATGATGTTTGATAAGAAATTATCGAGTTCGAGTCTATTATCGAATCCTCTTATCGAACCGATTCCTTATCGATTCTCTTATCGAGTCCAGATAGGTTGTTGTATATGGAAAAAAACACAATATTTGGTTTAACAAAAGCTCACTTTTATTATATAAGAAAACAATTTAATCTAATAAATAAATAAATATTGACTGTTACCCCCCTAAAAAAATAAAATAAAATAAATAAACATTGACTGTTGTTACCCAAAGTATATTAAGTGGGATTTTTCAGAAAAACAAATATATACAGTAACACAAAAACAACCTGTCTCTGTGATCACTATAGGTGTATAAATAATAATATAGTGTTAAATAAAATCAGTCCCTTGGGCACAAAACTGGAAATAATACAGCTCTCCAAAAAGTGCAATTCTGCTGCTATTTGACATAACTGTTTATGATGCTTTGACATTTTTGCACTTTAAAGAAAGAAAGAAAATTCTATGAAGAGAAAAGTTGTTTGCAAATGTGGTTACAATGCTAAAAAATGAAAAGTTAAAGCTAAGAAAAGAAATACACTTTATTGAGTTAACATTATTTCTTTATAGGGGGAAAGATGTGATGTTATGAGCTAGGGAATATAACAACTACACTACCCATCATGCAACGGGAGTGACGAGCATGCGCGGTAGCCCCGAAAAGTGTTGTTGCATGTCGTCACCCGTGAAAGTAAACGTCAAGAACTCAGCCAACACGCCTCGTCTGCATTATTTATAATTAGACAGACAACACATATACAGTGTGAAAAACAAAAGTTAAAAAAGGGAGATGTGTTGTATATATATGTATGTGCTGCAGTTGCTTTAAGAACGTTGCGGCAGTTGCCGTAAAGGAGGTGCGTTGCTAGCCTGGTTGCTATGTTTCCGGTGGGTCGTAAAAGTGTTCTTCATGCGTTTGACCCTGCTCAAATCTCTCAGTAAAGTTATTCATTGGATTATACCTTTTGTTTTGAACTGTATTACACCTTGGAGCGCTTTATCCCGTCCATTGTTTTCCTGCTTTCGCTATCTGCGCCTAATGACTGAGCTACGTGACTGATTTATTGTGATGTCACACGGAGCATTTCTGGTCGGGACAGGATTCGTTCCGAGGGATTCGAATAAAGAACCAACTCTTTTCTTTACTATAGTGGTCTCGATAACGAGTGCCGGTTCTCAAAAAGGGATTCGAGTCCGAGGACTCGGTTATTTTCTTATCGAACAACCGGGAAAACCGGTTTCGAGTATCATCCCTAGCTTTAATACAAATAGTTTAAAAAAAACAAAAAACAAGCAACTACACTGAAAAGCTCTGTGGTATTGTTTGTGCTATGGACGAGTTCGCTTACTGAAGGTGCCGCAGTGTCTTTCCATTTAGTGCTTTCAACCGGAAGTAGAAGTGCCGTTCCGTCTTCTAGCCATCCATAGCGTTTTTACTAGTATGGATTCTTAATTTATCACTCCAAGCAAAGTTTGTAAGTTGTACAATATATTTAAAATGGTTTATACTTACTAAACTTAAACTTAAACTTAGATAGATCAATAAAGTACTATCTATCTATCTATCTAAACTGTCCCATATGTGATGTATGTAAGAGTGTTTTAATACATCCTTGTACTTGCTATCGTAATGTAGACCTTGTTCACACGGCAGGTCAATTCCAGTTTTTATTTTGCATATATGTGACCTGTTTCTGATTTTTGCATGGCAGTGTGAACAATGCAATTCTGAATTATTCATATCTGACCCATGCTCCGACCCAGGCCTCTTTCACATGTTGCAATAAATTGGTTATATGGGATGCGTCTTCAATAGGAACGTTCATCTGACCAGAAAGTCATCAAAAAGCGATTATTGTAATAATTATTCGCCAAAATAGACCGTTACAAAATATATAATTGACAATGGAGCAGAAAACCGGTGAAAATAAAATGTTTTAGGAACTCACGTAGGGCTGGGCGATAAAACAATAACAATATATATCGCGATAGACATGTGATCAATATCCATAGAAAATGGGGTCGATAAAACGTTCAATAATTTCACTGAGTTCTGTTAGAAAAAAAATAGGAAGAAAGGCAGAGCCGGAACCGCACGGCATTCTGGGGGGTGTAGGCAGAGGAAGGGCTTTGGCCTCTCCACCTATCACGGCCGAGCCTGAACCGCAAGGCATTCTGGGAAATGCTAACAGGAAGAAAAAAAAAGCAACAACGGCTAGCTGACGACGAGGAGTGAAACGAAACGGGAATATGAGTGCGGCAGCACGAGAGGAAATTGTAAATAAAAAAGGAAACGTCACGTCACCAGTTTGGCAGTATTTTGGATTTTTTAAAATCCGATACGAATCAGAGTAATACTGTCTGCAAACTTTGCAAGGTCGTCGTCCCGACCAAGTCTGGGAACACGACAAACTTATTTTAGCACCTGAGCCGCTCTCACCCGCTGGAGTACAGCAGTATCAAACAGCCACAACCATCTACATCAGCCGGTGCAAGTGGAACAGCACCGAAGCGGCAACAACAGACCACCATCGTCTCGATGGTGGTCTGTTGTTGCCGCAGACAGTATTACTCGGCAGCAATGCCATACGACAAAAATTCAAAACGTTATAAAGAAATAACGGATGCAGTGGTGTATCAATTAGCGAAGGACATGCTAGCGCTCAGCATAGTTGAGAAGTCTGGGTACAAGAATCTCATACACGTGCTCGACCCCCGTTATGTTCTACCTGGCCGAAAGCACTTTTCCAAGACAGCTATTCCTAAGCTTTACACAATGTGCAGGGAATCCGTGGAAAAGGAGATACTGAAGTTAGTTTGATTTTTCCATAAATGACTGAAGAGGGTAGCAGGTTTGTTTTGTCACAGATGTTCAGACGCAAATTCATTCCGATGTTTACAATATTCTGTAAGACATGTTTGTTTCTGCTTGCTTAATGTGACTGTTATTTATTTGCATATATTGTTACCAATATGGCTTTAAAGCCTGAGTTGTACACTACTAATTTCTTAATTACAATACTTTGCACATTTTGTTGGATTAAGCATTTATTTAATGTCAATATTTGCACATCGACCAGTATTTTCATTTAACTGACTGTTTTTCATAATGCTGACCTCGTTCTAAAGGTTAAAGGTTATATTTAAAATAAAAGTATTTAAATTCAGCCTTTTTTCTCCTGGTCTTTATTTAGAATAGTTTTTTTTTTTTTTTATCAATAATTATCGATATCGACTGATATGAAACACTTATGTCGTGATACATTTTTTAGTCATATCGCCCAGCCCTAAACTCACGTGAAACTTCCATCACTACTGTCTCTGACTGCTCGCCCCCACAGAAGCGCTCGTCAAGCATACATCGAAATAATGTGATCCCGTAAACTACGAGAGCCAAAATTACTTGTCCCCCTCCTTCCTAATCTTCTAATCGCGCAATAATTTGGTTCAGAAAAGGTTGACTTTGATTGCACAAAATCCTTGAAATTGCCACAAATGCACCATTACTGAGACTGACCCGAGCTGAAGCCATTTTTATTTCGGTAAACACAGCAGTTTTTGTAATGTGAACGGTCACTAAGAAGATTAGATTTGACAAAACAATCTGAATTGGACATTGGCAGTGTAAATGTAGCCGTAATCAAGTGAGCGTCGTTAGCATTAGCTTACATGCTAGCACGTTTATGATTGTCTGTGTTAGTATTATTAACTTACAAGGGCATTCTTTTTGTATTGTTTCAGTTTCACAAATTCCCAAGAAAATTCACCAAGACATCATTGTGGAGTCATTGAGTCTGTTTAGCTGATTGGAGCGCTAGATTCCGCAGCTAGTGGTTCCATGACGATGAAATCTGTCTTGTTTGATCATCCGTTTGACTGCCGTGTTACAGACACCATTCAGAAACAATTAAGGTATATGAATAAACATTTACAGATTATTTCTGTCTAAAAAAAAAAGTCATTTTGCAATGTATATATTTGCGTCTTGTATACAGTCTGGTGCGGCTAATGTATTAAAAAATATTTCGTACATTAGAAACTACAGACTTCGCTCCATAGAGTTCCACTCGTACTAAACGGAGCTAAGCGCTTTAACTCCCCTCACTTCATTTCCGTGGAGTCTCAGCGTGCGTTTAAGAGCGCACTGCTACTATTAGATGACGACAGGTGTGGACAATATTGGAGAGAGACGTATCTGTCCCACACAAAGTATACCGTGGAGGAGATGTTTGTTTCATTTTCTCGACACAGCGTTCTGCTGTGACTGAGTTAATGACGTGAGGAAACATGCAGCAGGTCTTTAGTTTGTTTACTGGGATGCTCACTCGTCCCTTTATTTAGTTGCTAACGTTTTCAGTGTTCCGATAAAATCAATACTATATAAAAGTTTTGTCATCTCTTTGAATTGAACGCAGGCTGTGAAGATTGTGTATTCGATGTAAGAGGTATCACTCGTGTTTATTTGTATTGGCTTAACTGTTGCACTGCAACACAGTGTTACCGGAGAAGAACAAAGCTTGTTTATTAGACTATCTCCATTATCCAAACTGCTTTGTGTTTTATAGTGATATCAAAAAGTATACACCATGGTTTTACATGTTTTGGATTTGTTCATTTTACAAAGTTACTTTAAAAAACATTCATCTGACATAGCGTGTTGTTAATGTTTTGTGTGTATAGTTAATTCCTATATGACATATTTCTGCCCAAATTCATAATGGATATGTCCCAATACAGCATTTATGTGCATAATAAGACAAAATACTTATCTCTATTGAAATATAAACATAGAGATAAAGGCATCATGTAATGTGAAATGGCTGACATGTTGATACTATTTATGAACATAAAGACAAATATTTGCCTTTAAATATATGGATAATGTTTATAGCCTTGTTAGACATTACATTCAAACTTCAACCCAAAACTTTTTAACCTAACATAATGAATAATCCTGATTAATAATCGTGATTTCACTATTGATATTAATGATTATTTTGGCCATAATCGGGCAGCCCTGTGTGTAAGACGACAGCTCATATATGAATGCACTATTTGTATTTATATGGACAAAAAGTTTAGCAATGTCTTATGGCGATTAAGTGCCATTTTGCAAAATGTGTACATTTGTTTTTATTTGTTTTTCTCTGTCCATAAGGTGCTATCTTGCACAATTTCCACATTTATTTTAACTTAATTTTTATTTTGTTTCTGCCATTTGACTTTGTTTATAATGCTTGTGTTTTCATATGCAGATTACATTTTTACTTGAGGTACAAGTACAGTGTTTTTATCTACAGTAATGGAAATCATTTTGAATGTGTTTGTGCTTCTTTCAATAAAACTTGGTTAAAAGATTTCAGTATAAGTACTTTATAAAAATTTTGAGCACATTTATAAATACCGCGATAATAATGACAACCGGGATAAATTTGGTCACAATAACCGTGATAACAAATTTTCATACCGTGACATCCTTATTAGTATCGCTAATACTTGGTTAATATTCAGGCCACGCAATTTAAAGAGTATTTTTGGCGCCTTTTTGGATAGTTATTTCTAGGGTTTTATGCTCGGAATAAATGCAATAGACTCGATGACTGACGTCATGGCTCCATTGTAAGCAGACTTTTATTTACGAGTTACAATGCATTAAAAAATACATGTTTTGTCTCTCATAAGGATTATGAGTTATAGGCAAAATTACAAAAAAAAAATGCAGTTCCCCTTTAAACACTTTTGATTGGCCTGGAGGCAAAGCATGCAAGGACCAACAATTCTCTCAAATGCCCAGGACAGCGGAGGAAAAAAAAACCTTAGCCTCTTGCGGTTAGTTTATCCTACTAATTAAAACCTAGATGTCCATTAATCGTGCACGCCCAGTAGTTATTCTAAAATCATGCATATGGAAAATCTCATCTACTTTTACAGCCAGACAGTTCTGATGCTATGGTCCCGAAATGGTTCTCTTCTAGCTGCAGTGTTTTAAGAAGTGTGGAGAATTTATGTTAAGTTCAACCACAGTGACTCTGGTAGGGCCTTTTAAAAATGCTGTATTGCATGGTTTCTGTCACAGCAGAAAGAACATTTGCTGGTTGGTGCACATACACTACAGCAGGAGTCACCAACGCGGTGCCCGCGGGCACCAGGTCGCCCGCAAGGACCAGATGAGTCGCCCGCCGGCCGGTTCTAAAAATAGCTCAAATAGCAGCACTTACCAGTGAGCTGCCTCTATTTTTTAAATTTTATTTATTTACTAGTGTGACAGTCCTAACTGTCGCGCGGGTTCTCCGGACAATCCAGGGAAGACATTGTCAGATGGTTTAGACTTCTTTATTATTTCAATCACAGAATATTTTGCTGCTTTACAGCAGCTGCCTTTTTTCTCACGTGAGCACATGAATGGTTTCCTCCCGTCCGCCGTCTGCTTTTCAGCAGCACGTCGCCGTCGTTTGCGTGGCAGCAGAGGATGGTTTCCTCCCGTCCGCCGTCTTTCTCCGTCTCCTCCCTTGATGTTCACGTCTCTCGCCCTTTTATACGGTCCGAGAGGGCGATTGCACTGTCCACAGCTGCGCGCTCCACGCACCTTATGCTGATTGCGGCGTCGCTCCCATTTATTTTTTTACTTTGCTTCTTATAACTGTCAGAAAGACAATTTTAGAGAAAAAATACAACCTTAAAAATGATTTTAGGATTTTTAAACACATATACATGTTTACCTTTTAAATTCCTTCCTCTTCTTTCCTGACAATTTAAATCAATGTTCAAGTAAATTATTTTTTTTTATTGTAAAAAATAATTAATAAATTGTAATTCTTACTTTAATTCTTATTATTCTAACAAAGTGCAGATTGGATTTTAACCTATTTAAAACATGTCATCAAAATTCTAAAATGAATCTTAATCAGGAAACATTACTAATGATGTTCCATAAATTCTTTTTTGAATTTTTTCAAAAAGATTCGAATTAACTAGTTTTTCTCTTCTTTTTTTCGGTTGAATTTTGAATTTTAAAGAGTCGAAATTGAAGATAAACTATGTTTCAAAATTTAATTTTCATTTTTTTCGTGTTTTCTCCTCTTTTAAACCGTTCAATTAAGTGTTTTTTCATCATTTATTCTCTACAAAAAACCTTCCGTAAAAGGAAAAAAAATGTACGACGGAATGACAGACAGAAATACCCATTTTTTATATATATATATATAGATTTATTTATTTAGCTATTATTGTTTAAATCACACTTACATGTAACTTACAAATGACAATATATATATACATATATATATATATAAACAAACACTTAAAATGTAAAGTGTTTTGTGTTTAATATAAATGAACTCTGACCTAGTATAGTTCAAAGGTCAGTATTGTGCGCATGACCAAAACGTAGCGTTTGTTGCGCTCTTACAAACAAGCTAACGCAGCGAATATGAGAAGAGTTACCCCAAAAAATGTCAGAAAAAAGAAAGAAAACATATATTTTTCACGACGAATGGGAGGTAGAGTTTTTTTTTACCACTGTGAAAGGATCCTGCGTGTGTTTAATTTGCGGGGCAACTGTGGCAATAGCAAAGCGGCACAATGTGGAGAGACATTTCACTATGTGTCACACAAGCTACCATGCTAACTACCCACCGGGCAGTGCACTGCGCGCAGAAAAAGCCTGCGAGTTAAAGGCAGCTTTGTGCAAACAGCAGTCTTTTTTCACTAGACCGGTTAAAAACTCTCAAAAAGCAACCGAAGCCTCGTTTAGAGCTGCGCAATTCTTGATGAAGAAAAAGAAGGCATTCACAGACGGGGAGGTTGTTAAAGAAGCAATGATGATAATTGCTAAAACTGTGCTTGAAGACGAGAAGTATGGAACCGATGTACTCTCCAGTCTCCCCGATGTTCAACTCGGGGCAACTACAATGGTAAGAAGAGTGTCTGCGATGTCTGGGAACTTGACCGATCAGCTGGACCGTGATCTGGCGAGGTGCCGGTGGTTCAGCATCCAGTGTGAGGAGTCGGTGGACCGCAGCAGTACGGCGCAGCTGATGGTCTTTATCCGGATGGTGTTTGATGATTTCTCCACAAAAGAAGAACTTCTGACACTACTGCCACTGAAGACAACTACGAGGGGAGTTGACATTTATAACGCAGTGAAGGAGTTTTTGGTGGAAAAAAAGGTGCCGCTAGAAAAGCTGGTATCAGTGACTACGGATGGGGCTCCTGCTATGATCGGCCGACACACAGGATTCGTTGCTCACTGTAAAGCTGACCCAGAGTTCCCAAACTTTCTGCAGTACCACTGCATCATACACCAGCAGGCCTTATGTGCAAAAGTGATCTGCTTTGAGCACGTAATGACTCCCGTCGTAAAGATCATAAACAGCATCCGCTCCAGAGCTAAACAGCACAGAACATTCAAGGTACTTTTGGAGGAGCTGTCAGCTGAATATGGTGACCTGCTACTACACACAGAAATCCGATGGCTCAGCAGGGGACAAATTTTGCAACGTTTTTTGTCACTTTTGGGTGAAATCAAAGAGTTCATGCAGTCCAGAGGTGAGGAC
>NC_084750.1:35354462-35399462 GCF_033978785.1 Entelurus aequoreus | reverse complement strand
TTCGGGCCAAACATTACAATACCTCTTGTATTTACAGTGAAAGACGCAGCTGAAGAAAATAAATGACCAACAAAATATGTGTTCAGTTTTTGTAATTTGGGTTTTACTTGTTCTCTTTTTTCTTGTTCCTTGCGCTTTGCTGCTCACCGTTTGTCTCACCTACCTTGTACTCTTTGTTTACAAGTGACTGATGAAGTCTCATGGTGGACGGTTGATGACGATTCTACCCAAAATACACTTGGACTCGTGAAGTGAAATGTCAGAGTGAAAGTAAAGCCAGTTATAACAGCGCAACATTTACCGTATTTTTCGGACTATAATCGCAGTTTTTTCATAGTTTGGCCGGTGGTGTGACTTATACTCAGGAGCGACTTATGTGTGAAATTATTAACACATTACCGTAAAATATCAAATAATATTATTTAGTTCATTCACGTAAGAGACTAGACGTATAAGATTTCATCGGATTTAGCGATTAGGAGTGACAAATTGTTTGGTAAACGTATAGCATGTTCTATATGTTATAGTTATTTGAATGACTCTTAACATAATATGTTACGTTAACATACCAGGCACGTTCTCAGTTGCTTATTTATGCGTCATATAACGTACACTTATTCAGCCTGTTGTTCACTATTCTTTATTTATTTTAAATTGCCTTTCAAATGTCTATTCTTGATGTTGGGTTTTATCAAATAAATTTCCCCAAAAAATACGACTTATACTCTAGTGCGACTTATATATGCTTTTTCCCTTCTTTATTATGCATTTTCGGCAGGTGCGACTTATACTCCAGTGCGACTTATATTCCGAAAAATACAGTAATTCAATATTTTACACTACACAATTTTGAGCTTCTACAGGCTCTTTCGTCAACATGCATTTGTTTTGATTTGTTATCGTCCTATTTTAGTCATGGAAAAATAGATCAGTGATAACTAGAACGAACATTTTTAGTCATCAATTTCAACACAGCTCTCCCTTTAAGTTCTTCAGTGATTTGCGATTCAGTTGTCAAACAGTTTTGCTGCTTTATAGCTTGAATCTTAAATATGACTGACACATTGCTGAGCCAATGAGTGTGAAAACTCAGATTTGCATGTTGATGAGTGGTCTTTTGTCCTGACTTTTTTTAGCCCAAAAATCCTGGAATGCTCAGTAGTTAAAGCAAATATAGCTTTATTATCATATTTAAATCTGCTAAATGTAAGTTACATGAGACTCAAGCAGCTAATGTTGCACTTATGTCATTGGACTTAACCAATGAGGCAATAAACTTTCCAGTTGTATATAGTTTTATGATTTTACAGTCTTAAGTCGTTGTCAATATCCTCTTCTCAATGTACCCTAACCTCCAAGATGAATGACTTGCTTAGCAATCGTTCAAACATCCAACATCAGTCTTTTTTTACACTCAAACTTGCTTTAAGGATTTCCACTCAGGGACGCTGGTGTTTTATGTGCTTGCTTCCCCTTTGGCTCTATTAGGAGTCTGTTGTTTACAAAGTTTAAGCAGAGGTGATTAATTGGTCAGTGAGCTGATTAGACCCTTGAAAGTGATAGTCTACTGAAAAGGAAACTATCACGTATTTGGTCACATATTCAATACTGGCCAATTGCATCTGCTTAGTCATTCTGTTGATGACTTTCTAAAAATCTATAGGAAAAAAAACATAAATGAAATAATCCTTGATTTAAATGATTTATGATGCTTGAACAATTCCCAAGTAGTTTCACCTGCATATCACGTTGCACCTAATTTTCATTGTCTTTGCCGTATTATATTTAAATTGTTTGGTATAATAGCCGCACTACGTAGAGCAATGGTAGCGAGCCCGCTGAAGCACTAATGAAACAACTGAAGCAGGATGCTACAAAAATTAACTGGATGTGTGTAATTTTGAGCTTGTAAAACATTTTTATATTTTTATGATGGGTACATTGTATTATTTTGTGGTCAATCGTTTATGTAATTGATTCATAAATGGTTTAATAAGGGGCAGACAAAAACATTTCTTATTCTTGCTGTTCTTTCGCCATCTTGTTTTCTGTGCATGTTCATTGAAGGAATAAAGACAAATTAATTGTGATTTTTCAAATATAATCAAGCGGTTTTCTCAGATTACAACCATAGTCCAAAACATGTCACAGATGTTTGTCTGATTGCTAAATGTGTTTATAGTTGAATGCAGTAACAAGAACTAAAAAAAAATAAATGAATAAAAAAACCTCGAAAAACGCAAACCTCCGCTAGGCCTTGTCTCTCATTAGTTACTTTTAAATCATTGTGTATCCAGACAGTGATCCGATTCACCAGCAAAATCAAATCACTTGTTCTATCTTTAAACATTAGAATACTAGCTTTTTAAAACTTAATTTTGCAGGTACTGTAAAGCCATATTTTTGGTACTTGATACATGTTAACAGTTGGTAGGTTAGCACGCTAGTATTGGCATGCTAATTTTCTTAGTCAATTTTGCCAGTATACACACAAGTCATATATTTTAGTACTTTACACATGCTAACTTGTACATTAACATACTAGCTTTTTTATCACAATGGATGTTCTCATTTATCCAGGTCATTTTATTCTCAGGCTATTCAATCGATCGTAACTGGACTATTTAGTTTGTCTGAAAAAGATGTCTCTCATCCAAACAACAGGCTTCATTGGTTCATGTTCACTCATTTCAATTAGTCCGATTTTCTCTAAACGCTGTTTCCTAAGCCCCAACTAGAGTATAAATAGTTGGGCCTGGTCAGCCTTTTTTTTTAAAGTTAATTTTGTCGGTATATACTTAAGAGTAGTATATTTTGATACTTGACACATTTTAATAACTCTTAGCATGCTAATATTTTGTATTAACATTTGTTAGTTTTCCCTTAAATTCTTAACTGCGTTTGTATTGACTCAGATGGAGCCCACTACTGGCTAAATAGTATGCATGTGTAAATTCAGCTCGAGGATCCACAGTTTTGTTCAAACTGGGAATACTCGGAGCAAGTCCTGTGTCATGCGTTCCCACGGACTTGTGTGAACCTGAGTTGTATGGAATTACGAGGGCCCGTTGAAAGGATTTCTTTTTCATTATTCAATGGAATTGTTTTTGCGAGATTCCTTGGACTGGTTGACTGATATCATCGTAAACTGTTGTTGATAAACTAAAATCAAAACGGAAATTAGCCATTGCACATTTACTTGTGACTTGAAACAAGGAAAATGTGGCATGATAAAAGATTTCTGAAGCTATGGCAGTTGATGCGGTTTCCCTTCATTTGAGCATTTTAATTTAAATGTTTCTGTTTTCATGTTATTTCATACCTTTATACTACATTAGGTTGTATATTTTGCCTACAATGTCAAAGCTTTCGTACATGTGTAATTTCTCCCGGTGTCTATAACGATCCAAAAATGTTACGTTCTTCTGTAAAAATCCTAGTAATACTTTAATGCTTTTATATTTAAGCTTATTTTGCACTGAACAGGAAGTCACTATATGTTTTAATGTGTATCTACACAGTAGGTAGTTTATATTGCGTTTTTTTTAATGCTGCTTAGCAATAATGAGGACGCTTACAAAATGTGTTTTGACATAAACAGACAGTTTCTTTATAGGATTGAGCCCTTTTGTTACCAGATTTAATGCCTGGAAAAGTGGTTGACCATGTATAGGTGGAACTCAGAAAAATAGAATATTGTGCAAAAGTCCATTCATTTCAGCAGTTTCAGTGAAACTAATATGTGACACTCATTACATGCAAAGTGATATATGTCAAGCCTTTATTTGTTACAATTTTTATGACGGCTTATAGTTTTTAAAAATCCAAAATGTTCTGTCATTTTCGATTTGAGGTTTTCCTAAGCTGTAAACCATAGTCATCAAAATTATATCAATAGAAGGCTTGAAAAATATATTGAGTTACAAGGAATGAGCCTATATCAATAATAATTTCACCCTGTAAATCTTCCAGCTGGAATAAAGGAACCTTTGCACGATATTCTAATTTTTTTAGTTCCACCTGTATGTTGACATTTTAGTACTAAAAGAACACGGTGGATCAGGACTTGATGGTTGTTTGTCCATATTTGTGGGGCTGACATAAGCAAGTATTAAAATGGAAACCTTAAATTGCAGCACAGTTGCATATATTTTTTTAGTGTGGAAAACTTTTGTATTTTAAATGTTTTATAAACATGCTGAAAATGCATATGGTCTTTTCCTTACTTAAGCACAGCAGCTTGTATCCTCGTATTCTTTTGGGAAAGCGGTTGCTTTTAACCTGCATTTGAATGTCTTTGTTTAATTTATGTTAACTGAGGGAGCTTTGCTGGCTAATTAGCATAAGTATATCTTGGTAACATTCCATCTCCTTGGTATATATATTCCTGTTTGCATGAAACATGACAATTGCCTTCCCTTTGTCCTGCCAAGAGCTCACTTTGCATATAATGACTTGTATCAGATCCGTCGCCCTTCATCTAAGCTTAGAACAGCTGAAGCCACATGAACAAGCTATGCATTGGAGAAAGGCTTCTGACTACCGTAATTTCCGGACTATAAGCCGCACCTGACTATAAGCCGCACCAGCTAAATTTAGGGGAAAATACAGATTGCTCCATATATAAGCCGCACCCGACTATAAGCCGCAGGGTTTTGATGTGTAATTACCGTAGTATATAGGGGTTCCTGCTACCACGGAGGGGATTGTCGGGACAGAGATGACTGTTTGGGAACGCAAAGTGTCCCATTTATTAATAATAAATCTTTCAATCATTCAATCAAACTTTCACATCTTTGACATGGCGAACAGCATTCGTGCAGAGTACAAATAATACAACGTGCAAAGTAATACAAAGTGCTCGCTCGCCTGTACGTTATCAAAATAACCAGCCTACCGGTATATGAAAAGTCAGTCTTTAATCATTGTGTCATCGTCTTCCTCCTGCGTACTAAAACCACCGAAATCCTCTTTGTCAGTGTCGGAGAAGAACAGGCCGTAAATAAGCCGCACCCTTGTATAAGCCGCAGGGACCAGAACGAGGGGAAAAAGTAGCGGCTTATAGTCCGGAAATTACTGTATATACATACATTTTCGTCTTTTTAGCAGTAGTCTATTGTGTTGCTTTTTTCATTCTGGTATTTGACGGTGTTCCAACTGCCTTGGCTTAACTGTAGAAGAGAAGTGTGGGAGATCTCTTAGCTCAATTTTGTGCATTTTTGCATCTCAGCACATGCCACTAATTTGAACATAGGGCTGGGCGACTGTATGATCGATGATTGTGATATATTTCAGGTTAATTACAGTGATCAGCTGTGAGCATATTAAACTCAATCAAACATGGTGGAAACGTTCATGGCAACAGCCAATTAGTCACCTTATTCCAGCTTCACTTCTTGGTTAAAGTTGCTAAATAAAAGTGCAGCGAAATAAATAATAGCTGTGACTTTGTTTTTCCCAAACGATAATGCTATTAAGAAAAAAACTAACTCTGTGTCGATTGTGTGGCAGTAGTTTGTGATGTAGAGCGAATCAAGCTATTGCACAAGGTATTTACAGAAGGTATATGCCAATCCATCGGCCACCGATTAGTATCGAATGATAGTCGTGAAAAAGGTATGTGGTTTGCAAATGCTGAGTTATGCCTTTTAATGCTGATCACAAACTCCATCACTTCTGGCTGACACTATTTTTTTTTAGTCCCCCCGGCTGTCAAGCGGGTCTCAGCTAATTATGTATTTTCAAACACAGTGATGAGCCTCTCCCCAAAGCTAATAATACTGATCTCCATTACAGAAAATTAAGTGGATTTATTAGTGTCTTACATAACACTATCATTGGAGGACAAGGTTAAACATATGTTTCACACCAAGAGAAAGCCAGGAGCTGGCATGCTAATAGTCAAGCTAACCGCTAACCTAGCTTGAAACAACACAAGAAATAAGTGCTTAGTAAAGTTCAAGAAGTGTAATTGGAACCAAGTTACAGCAAGAAGTTAACAGCTCTTGGTATGAAATCAACAAGTGTATTTATAAGAGTCCAAAGACAGAATAATATAACAATAGCTGTTGGTGTGTCAGCATTGTCATGGTCAGTACACGGCACGCACAAGTAAAGCGGATCATCCATAAATTAGTGGTGTCGATACTGAGGGTGGTGTCAGTATATAATACTAGCTACAGTGAAACAATAATAAAATAACACGTTTTGTTGTTTTCCTTAATTTTTTACACAGAATGACTTTGAGGGCAAACATCAAAAGATTTAAAAGAAACAATTGTATTTATTAAAAAAAAAATAAAGTAGTATAATTATGTTGCTATTGTTATTTGTTACACAGTCAATAGCACTCACCATAAATACATTGAAAAATCTACTGTTTATACATTTAGTCGGTATTGGTATCGGCCAGGGCAGCACGGTGGAACAGGGGTTAGTGCATGTGCCTCACAATACGAAGGTCCTGAGTAGTCCTGAGTTCAATCCCAGGCTCGGAATCTTTCTGTGTGGAGTTTGCATGTTCTCCCCGTGACTGCGTGGGTTCCCTCAGGGTACTCCGGCTTCCACCTCCCACCTTCAAAAACATGCACCTGGGGATAGGTTGATTAGCAACACTAAAGTGGCCCTAGTGTGTGAATGTGAGTGTGAATGTTGTCTGTCTATCTGTGTTGGCCCTGCGATGAGGTAGCGACTTGTCAAGGGTGTACCCCGCCTTCCGCCCGAGTGCAGCTGAGATAGGCTCCAGCACCCACCGCTACCCCGAAAGGGACAAGCGGTAGAAAATGGATGGATGGTATCGGCCAATCTTACTCATGGACGATCGGTATCAGAATTGGCAGCATAAAACCCTGATTGGAACATCCCTTATAGACAGTTTGTAGGTCAATATATCGTTGAACAACATTTTTTATCGGCCAAGACCTACGTGCCACTTCCTCTTTCAGTTTTGGTTATGTTACATGCGGGAACTTCTTTTTCCTCTCTTTTTCATTCAATCCCAGCAGTGAGTCTTTAAAGGTTGTTAGTGACCTACTTAGAGCAATAATCACTTTTTGTTTACAGCGTAATAGTGTTTGTGTTATTGATAGTTTTACATCGAATTCAGAATTTGAGCTGTGCCATTTTGTAAACAGCGTCTGACTGCTAAGGAAATAACTATCATGGCTAATTTGAGACCACAATAAAATTGACGTTTGTTGCGTACACGTATTTACCTGCCATTCTTTGTATCATGTTCTTTCTATACATAAGTTAGAGACTTTGAGTTTGTTTCATTGGATGACACAGTGGTGATAAGATAGTTTTTTTAGACACTATATCAAACTAAACACATTTAGATCACTGTGTTTACATAACATGCAAATGTAAAGTTGATGATCTGATGAAGTTCTTCTCTGACAGGAACCCAGATTGGTCAATACTTCCATACACCGGCTTCGGAGTTAAATATGTAATAATTATCAAAAAAAATAAGTCTCTGAGGCACTAAAGCTAGTATTTACCATATAACCTGAAAAATGTATTTCTACCTAGAGTAATAGTTAATTTTTGATATGTCTATAGTTTTTTATTTTACATTACAATTAGTTACATTTACTATCTTCCAGTTAGAACTGGCCCTTTGATGGCACCTGTAATGCTGATATGAGTTAGACACCTCTGCCTTAGAGCAACTGGCACCACCAAAAAAGCTCACATTGAATATGAGATGTGCCTTCCCCTAAAGAACAAAACAAATCACCTTACCCATTCTGTCTGTCCCTAAAACTTCTTGAAAGCACACCACAGTCTTGGAAACTGTTTTTGGCATGTCAGCGGACAGTTTTGTATTTGGCAAACAATGCGACCAAAATAAAAATGGCCTTCTGTGCACTGCAATATTCTTTCAATATTCTTTCTCTCTTTTGTCTGTTTCTTCAGGTTCAACTACAGATCAACACATCATCTCACAACCAATGGTTTCTATGAGTTTCTCAACTGGTTTGATGAAAGAGCATGGTACCCCTTGGGAAGGATTGTTGGTGGCACAGTAAGTCCCGCCAAAACAAAATGCTGTCACGCTCTGAATAACTCAGATTTAAAGGCGTTTTTACAAGCTTTTGTTTCATTGCTTGCATTGCATATGAATTACATAAGATCGTAGAGTGACGCACGCTGAATTTTACATTATGTTGTTGTCACGGGGCTGCAGTGGTGCAGTCTTGTTCATTCCTGATGGCAGGGGTGTTAAAAATGGACGTGGGGGCCCGGCTTGTTATTTATTGGCCCTTGGCATAGTCCAAAAATCCATTATTAATGCAATATGTTAGGGTTACGCGATATTGACGATATAAATTATATAAATTTGACTCACGATAGAGCTTTTATTACTATTGTTGTGATAATTAGGGATGTAAAGCTCTTTGCGATGTTCGATTCGCATCTCAAAACATGGGTTACAACGCGATTCAAAAACAATGTATTTATAAAACAGAACGATTTGATGCGATTCGATTTAGTGTATGGAGGATTCGATACTGTGTATGATTTATTCAATTATATGGTTAACATCACGGGGCTGCAGTGGTAGACTTAAATCCAGTTTGACGAAATAAGAGTCTCAGTAAAATTACTTACACATACCGTATACGTCGCACCGGCCGAAAATGCACAATAAAGAAGAAAAAAAACATATATACGTCGCACTGGAGTATAAGTCGCATTTTTGGGGGAAATTTATTTGATAAAATCCCACACCAAGAATAGACATTTGAAAGGCAATTTATAACATATAAAGAATAGTGAACAACAGGCTGAATAAGTGTACGTTGTATGACGCACAAATAACCAACTGAGAACGTGCCTGGTATGTTAACGTAACATATTATGGTAAGAGTCATTCAAATAACTATAACATAAAGAACATGCTATACGTTTACCAAACAATCTGTCACTCCCGATCGCTAAATAACATGAAATCTTCCTCCCCGGTGTCGCTCCTGGTATGCCCCGCTAGCGTCCATTCTTTCTGCTGCTCCATCGCCGTTTTCTGCTGCATATTCACTACGTCCAGCTTGTAATCTGCAGTATATGATTTCCTTTTCGGTGCCATTTTAGTTCAGTCCTTCTCAGTTTTTATAAGTTACTGCCAACGTTGATGTGATCCATTTTAATAGCTCTGGCAGTAGCGTATAGCATATAGCAGTTAGCATTCCAAAACCCCCAATGCACTTCTGCCATGACCCGCCCCCGCCGAATTCTTATTGGTTGGCGTGTGAGTGACGATTGCTGACGTGTGTGTGACGATGGCTGCCATTTGCTTTGTCGGTCACGCGAATGACATAAATATTATTATTTGATATTTTACGGTAATGTGTTAATAATTTCACACATAAGTTGCTCCGGAGTATACATCGCACCCACGGCCAAACTATGAAAAAAACTGCGACTTATAGTCCGAAAAATACGGACATGTACACATACAAATTTGTCCGATTTCTTAAATAGTTTGGCTCGAAGGAAGCATCCTACAACTCGAGGAAACATCTTAGTCTGATCATGTTTGGCTTTTGAGAAACCAGACTAACACACCTAGGTTATGCAATTGGAAACCAGGGGCCGTATTTATCAAGCTTCTTAGAATTACTCCTAAGAAGTCTGCTAAGAGTTGACTTATGAGCAAAGAAATTCTTTGCTGAAAGCTGCACTTAAAAGTTAGTTATCAAGCGTCTTACTCACACTTTCAGCAAAGTGTAGGACTGAATCTTAAGTGTCACACTCAGAGCTGAATTACGACATTACTATGTGCCGTAAACAGAATTTTAGGTGACGTCTTTTCTGTGTCCATAGAAATGACCAATCACGGAAGGGAATCCCTTGTCTAAGAATAAAGAAATATCTTAGAAATATTTAAGTGGACAATGGGAGTGTATATTTTGACAATAAACTACAAAATAATACAAAACAAACAATATTGGCAATGAATCAAAAATAAATGTTTCCTTTTTGTTCCACCTTTCCTGCTTCCTGCTCACAGACCGTAGTCGAAGAGCGCAGGGGAGACACTTCTCCAGGGCCGATGTATGCTCGGGGCAACACCCTTCACTTTACCCGGCAGTGGGACGACTTTAGGGTGAATGATGAGTCTGGCGATTAGTTGCAAATCTTGCTTTGATTGCTTGCACACAGCCAATCCAACACAAAACAAACTAGTCCCCGCCCGCACTCACGCTACCGCTCCCTCTCTTCTCTCGCCCACACACTCACTGACGTCACTCAACTCACATGCTGTCACCTATTAAAGGGCCACACACACACATACGCTACTCTCATAACATTTTATTTCCAATTCATTAATTAGGCAACTAATTTGAAACTGGTATGGGTGGCTCTATATATACTAGCCCACTGCAGCCACATGCAGAAATCAACATGGAGTCGAAAATTATTAAATCTGTGACACAAATAATACCCGCTCTGTCTAAACGATACCGTTTGATCAGCTGCTCGTCATCAAACAAAGCCAGGACATCCTTCCGCTCCCTGAACGTTCGCGCACGTCTCTCTGGCCTCAGTGCCATCCCCCGCTGGCAACTCCTAACCACTTAGGACACCTCTGAAGGTCTCTTAAATATCGTGGAGAGTAGGAGTGATTCTTAAACTTAAGAAAGTTGATAAATAGCTTTTATTCTTAAAGTGAGAGTAGGACTAAATTTCTCAAATTCTCAGGACTTAAGTGTAAAATGGCACTCTAAGACGCTTGATAAATACAGCCCCAGATCTCTCGAGTGGGTGTGTGCTGCCAAAGGGTACTCTTCGTATCGTGCGTGCGCTATTCTCGATGCACGGGATGTAACAAGGAATATAGGATACCGTTTAATCAAAACATAGGCAACTACTGGAATAAAAAGGAGACTTGATTAATTAATCATTTTGAAGTGCATCGATGGAGTAAAAAAAAAAGAAACCGGTACAACTAGGAAGGTAGCTAAGGAATCGAAGAACGGAGACACATGCAGACTCCTGGACGAAATACGAATGAGATGGAAGAGAATGAAGCAAGTGTTGTATATTACAAAGCAAAGAAGAAAGCGAACATTTCTTGATGCTGTCTGCTATTTAACATCAACACAGCTATTAGAAACTTGATATTTGTCATCTGTGCCAATATTACACCGGACATCAGGTACAACTACAACAAAGATGCTTTGTTTTGGTGTGATGTCATATATCAACCGGAAAAGTAATACATTAATCTGTGCTAAAAGGAATTAAGCGCCCCCCAGGGCACAGGAGGCACATGGCATATGACCAATTAGGGCATTAGAGTGTGTCCATGGACACTGGGATTTCACATGTTGGTGTAAAAATACAAAAAAAACTAACTATTTGAGTAGTCAGACTAATTTAGTGCATGGAAACATAATCACGGTTGATCAGTCAGTTTACACAGTTATTCTCATCTTTAAGAATGTGCCAAGTCTCGTTGTACATTCAGGCCTTGACATTTGTATCCATATAGTCAACGTGTTACGTGATTTCAGTCAGACTTTAGTCTTTTTTATTTGCCGTTTTTGTAATGTGTCCTAATCTTTTACCATTTTTTTTACAATTGTGCTGCCTCTTCATTTTTCTTCATTTTCAAAAGAATATCCTCCTTTTGCCTGGACCAGTCATTTAATTTCCATTTCACTACCACCCACCCTCCACTCTGCAGAGAGGAACTGCCAGACACGCTTTCTCTTTTAAGATATTAAAGAAAGGATTCTTATCGTCCAACAGAACACTATAGAGGCAAAGAATAAACCTTTGGGGCCCTAAGGATGATGACACCATTGCATTTAGGGTTAGGCTTGTGGAGTTTGTTGCGTGCGTTTTTGTAATGCAACATTTACTTAATGCACTAAATGAATGCAATTTGGTGAGAAGAGTTGATAAATTATGCACAGCACAGAGTCTTATCCATTAATCCAAAGAACAAAGCTGAGGCAACATGAACATTTCTCTGCAATGTAGGACCTGTTTAATAGAAATTAAAATGTAGTAGGATGACTTGCAATTATCTTGATATTAATAATCCATTGAGCAAGCCACCGTGCAAGCCATGTGTGATTTGTATTGTACAAGACCAAGCTCTGGTCTCCTAGGCGCTGGCCAATTAAAGATTAAAACAGGAGTTGATGAACAGCAAGGCAAAATGCATAGATTGCTGATAATATGAACACACATCGAGGACATTGCTGACATGTTTAACTAAGAACTCCTTTACTCAAGGCCAACAATGTACTGCCTAGAATTATAGTTGGATCAGCCAGGCATTACTACTTTAATTATATACTTGATTCAGCTAAGAGATGTCATTTGGGACTGGAGGTTGCAGGCATATTTGTTTAATGTTGAAAACAAATTAACTATTAATTTAAGTATTGGCATTTAGGACTGGAGGTTGCAGGCGTATTTGTTTAATGTTGAAAACAAATTAACTATTCATTTAAATATTGGTATTTTTTCGGGTTTATTTAGTCGACAACAGCCTTTTTAAACACTGATGAAAGATCATCTTAAAGGCCTACTGAAATGAATTTTTTTTATTTAAACGGGGATAGCAGATCTATTCTATGTGTCATACTTGATCATTTCGCGATATTGCCATATTTTTGCTGAAAGGATTTAGTATAGAACAACGACGATAAAGATTGCAACTTTTGGTATCTGATAAAAAAAGGCTTGCCCCTACCGGAAGTAGCGTGACGTAGTCAGTTGAACATATACGCAAAGTTCCCTATTGTTTACAATGATGGCCGCATGAAGTGAGAGAGATTCGGACCGAGAAAGCGACAATTTCCCCATTAATTTGAGCGAGGATGAAAGATTTGTGGATGAGTAAAGTGCAAGTGAAGGACTAGTGGGGAGTTGAAGCTATTCAGATAGGGAAGATGCTGTGAGAGCCGGGGGTGACCTGATATTCAGCTGGGAATGACTACAACAGTAAATAAACACAAGACATATATATACTCTATTAGCCACAACACAACCAGGCTTATATTTAATATGCCACAAATTAATCCTGCATAAAAACACCTGCGTGTTTGTTATGCTAGCTCCTAGCTCCTCTGCTAGCTCCTAGCTCCATAGAACACGCCAATACAATTCAAACACCTGATCAACACACACAATCACTCAGCCCAAAAGACCGTTTACCTAACCCAAGGTTCATAAAGCTTATATATTTTTAAAAAGTTACGTACGTGACGCGCACATACGGTCAAGTTATCGAATGTTTAGCAGCCAAGGCTGCATACTCACGGTACCTGATATTCAGCTAGGAATGACTACAACAGTAAATAAACACAAGACATATATTTACTCTATTAGCCACAACACAACCAGGCTTATATTTAATATGCCACAAATTAATCCTGCATAATAACACCTGCGTGTTTGTTATGCTAGCTCCTAGCTCCTCTGCTAGCTCCTAGCTCCATAGAACACGCCAATACAATTCAAACACTTGATCAACACACACAATCACTCAGCCCAAAAGACCGTTCACCTAACCCAAGTTTCATAAAGCTTATATATTTTTAAAAAGTTACGTACGTGACGCGCACTTACGGTACGGTACGTGTTATGCTAGCTCCTAGCTCCTCTGCTAGCTCCTAGCTCCATAGAACACGCCAATACAATTCAAACACATGATCAACACACACAATCACTCAGCCCAAAAGACCGTTCACCTAACCCAAGGTTCATAAAGCTTATATATTTTAAAAAAGTTACGTACATACGCAAAAAAAGCCAAAGCTGCATACTCACAGTAGCACGTCTGCGTCTTTGTCATCCAAATCAAAGTAATCCTGGTAAGTGTCTGTGTTGTCCCAGTTCTCTACAGGCGTCTGTGTATCCAAATCAAAAGTCCTCCTGGTTAGAGTCTCTGTTATCCGAGTTCTTCCATCTTGACTGCATCTTTCGGGAATGTAAACAAAGAAGCGCCGGCTGTGTACTGTTGTGGCTGACTACGTTCGAAAAATACGTCCATTTCGCACCGACAACTTTCTTCTTTGCTTGCTCGGCTTCCTTCTCCATAATGCAATGAACATGATTGAAACAGATTCACGAACACAGATGTCCAGAATACTGTGGAATTATGAAATGAAAACAGAGCTTTTTCGTATCGGCTTCAATGTGGAAGGCATACCCGTGTTCGTCGGGCTACGTCACACGCATACGTCATCCGCAGAGGCGTTTCGAACCGGAAGTTTAGCGGCAAATTTAAAATGTCACTTTATAAGTTAACCCGGCCGTATTGGCATGTGTTATAATGTTAAGATTTCATCATTGATATATAAACTATCAGACTGCGTGGTCGGTAGTAGTGGGTTTCAGTAGGCCTTTAAGGTGCTTAGGTTAGAAATTGCATTGCTTGCACCTTATTGTGAGTCTCCATATATAGTGTAGAGCTGCTCCCCAAATGAATAGTAATCATCTGTATTTCGGCAAATGAAATGCATTTCTTAGTATCTTAGGTATCATTATTAAGTATCATTATCTAGTATTGAGACAGTGCTAAACATACCAAGAGCAAGCTGGAGCAGGCATGCTTAATTGCTAAGCTAGTCACTCAGCTACTGTAACTGGAAACAACAAAAGAAATGTAAAGGGGAAGACATGTAGATGGAACACATTGCAGTAGAAAGTAAGCAGATATTCACAGGAAATTCATAAATGCAATAATAACAGATAGAGAGGATAATATAACACATTTTGGTGTGTCAGCATTGTCACAGTCAGTACTTGACACGTAAGAGGAGAGCGGCTCAATCCGTTTGTTTGTGGTATAGATACCAAGGGTAATATCAGTATATCATCAATGCTATGATTAGAATACTAATTTGTATTTTCTCCAAATTATTTTTTTAGATTTTGTTCCTGTTACAAACTTTTATAATAGTTTAGAATAATTCCCTGGACACAAGATGACTTTTAGGACAAAAAGGCAGCATAAATCCGGAGAGGAACACCCCTAGTAAACATTTTTAAACAAGTCATGTTTTGTTTAAGCTATGGAATGGCCTTATGGCTTGAAATCATTATTCCAATATACATTGCTGCATTTTGTATGTAATGCCAGTTTGTATCACAATATTGTATCTGGCATATATGATAGGATAGACTTTATTTATCCCACATTGAGTAAATTATGTGGTTGCAGTGCATATACAAAAAGTTCACAAAAGATAAAGACGTATGAAAACAAGAAGGGAAAATCAACATGTATAGAACACAGAGCTGATACAACCAGCTGCAATGGCTCCATACAGCTACAAAAGTAAAACGCAAGGAAAAAAACATAAATTGAGCAATAAATAATACATATTGCGCACATGCAACATGCCCACGCACATTTTTTCCCCGAAAAAGTTCAATATAAATATTATCTACATATTAGCGACATATTATCTGGCGTTTTGTTTCACAATATTATGCAAAACCAACTTTTCTTACCTTTTGGTACCTGCTGATGTGTATTTGAGATCTGCATAAGTCCTGAAAATTTGCGCACGTCCGCCACTGTAGTCCGTGACAACATTGTAGTCTATAAGCTTCTTCTTTTTCACTATCTTCTTGTTATGGGGCATTCATCCGCCGCTGAAGTTCTAACTTATATCTCGCTATGGAAGCGCTAAAAACTACCAGTGTAGTGGGTTTACATAATTCACCCACGGAACTTAAGTTATTAGAGAGTTCGGTTGGACGTTTTTTCACGGGACACATTTTTGGCGTTGTTTCACTGGTGAACCACGGATTAGAAGATGCTGCTCCGTTGTTGATTTAAGTTAGTCTGAATATCATTAAAACAGTTAGCTCCATCTTTTGACACTTCTTCAACTCCCGTCCTTGCTCGCTACATCGCTACAACAAAGATGATGGGGAGAAGACGCTGTCGAAGGTGAGCCACGTAAATAAGACCGCCCACAAAACGGCGCATCCTGAAGCAACTGTCAGAAAGCGACTTTAAGATGGTCTATAGAACATAATATAAGAAACATTTTGACCAAGAAACCACCATTACATGTTATGAAGACCACAAGGAAGTGTTTTTAGTTTAGAAAAACATCATAATATGACCCCTTTAATGCGCCTTATAATTCGTTGCGCCTTTTGTATGAAAAAAGACCTGAATAGACCCGCTCATCGGCAGTGTGCCTTATGGTCCAGAAAATCCGGTACTGTTCAATGATTTATTCAGTTAAGGGATGCACAATATATATATATTTTTTACAAACTCTTTCTGAAAACTTAAGTATTATGTTTTAAGTATAGGTTTAACTGTATACTTTGTGCACACCTTTCTTAAAGGTTGGCTTTGGGGCAGCTTCTTTAGGAGCGGCGGTGTCTTTGTGGATTGTGGAGTTTCAGGTGGCTGGTAAGGTTAGATGTGTTGAAACACCATCTTGTTTGCCTCCTCGCATAATGTTTGCAAAACCATTTGTCGCAAAGAAGAAGCTCTGCAACCGTGAAATTGTCCCACAACATAGACGCCATCTTTGTTTACCGTACTATTTTTGTGAGCTCAGGGGAAGTTTGTGACGTGCTGTTTACAGCACGAGCAGGAGAAAAGGGCTGCTGGATTTTCTCACCTACAACACAGCACGGGTAATCTCGCCTCATTGGAGCTTTTGTTTTAATCGGTTATCGTAGCTATTTTTTTATGTTATGGGATTCATCAGGATGGCGTAAAAATTTCGGCCTGATAATTATCTTTCAGATATTTATCGTTCACCCCTAGTTCAGTTGTTACATTGACTGCTGTAGCTAAAATAAACACACAAACAAATCATTCTTTTTTATCAGTAACACCTCTCCCTCTCTCCCCCCTCTACACAGGTGTACCCAGGACTAATGGTGACTGCTGGGCTCATCCACTATGTGCTCAACTTGCTTAATATCACGGTCCACATTCGAGACGTGTGCGTCTTCCTGGCACCTGTATTCAGCGGCCTCACTGCCATCTCCACGTTCCTGCTGACACGGGAGCTGTGGAACCAGGGTGCAGGGCTGCTGGCAGCCTGCTTCATTGCCATTGTTCCTGGCTACATCTCTCGCTCTGTCGCTGGCTCATTTGACAATGAGGGCATTGCCATCTTTGCCCTTCAGTTCACCTACTACCTCTGGGTATGTATGCTTGATATAATTCTTGCTAATTGGTTGATTTAGAATGCATGGATGAAGCGATTATGTCTTGGTCCGCTATTATACATTATCAAAATAATAAAACAAAACACCCAAGGTGAGCTACTTAAAATGGGGTATTTATTAAAGCTCTGTAATTATTACCTAGGTTGCTACTTTTGCATGAATCCAAAAGTGTATTTTTGATACAAAGTATTTTAATCTCTGTTTGTATAGCGATATATGAATCTTCAGTGCTTTGTTGGGTTTCAACACACAGGTTTTGTTTTTACTGTCGAAAATGTGGTCCCGTTTGATGTTGTTTGGCCTCACATGATGAATAATACATCAAAAGTCTTGAAAGATACACAGGGTTTTTTCTATGCTGACCGAGAGGAGTCCCAGTCACTAGAATACAATAGAGAATGTAGTTGAATATGCCAGCTCAATCAGGCTACTTTTAATTTAACCGTAAAGTATAATTTTGTATATAGTTTACAATTAAAATTAATGTTCTTGTTCTAGTGTGTATTTTTGATGCAATGATAGTTTGTAAATTGGCATACATGAAGATGTTTCTTTTGCAGCACACTTAAAGAATAGTAGTTCCATTGACACAATGGATTTCTAAATCATTGAATATTTGTGTGCCACTTATCTAGCAGAGCCTTGTCCAATTATTTCATTTATATCAGCAACTGCGATCACTAGAGGTGGGAATTTTTGGGGCCCCTCACGAGTCGATTACAATTCAGGAGCTACGATTTGATTAGAAATCGATTATTGCTGCATCTTTAATTTATATTGGTGCAGTTATACATTTTTTGTTTCACTAAATAAGCATTCATCACTTGCAACTTTTAAAAACAGTGTATTTGTAATAAACAGTTAAATTATAACCCATCACATTTATTAAATTAATGGAAATGTGTGCAAAACTGGAACACAAGTGCCCTATAATAAAGGAGTTGGTAGGATTTCTCTGTGAGGTGGCTCACTCGGCTGCAGTCAGCCAATTTTTAGAACGGTCTAAGGCTGCAGCTAACGATTATTTTTCTATAGATTAATCTATAGATTATTTTTTCGATTAATCGGTTAATCTATAGATTATTTTTTCGATTAATCTATAGATTATTTTTCCTTTTACCGATTATTTTTTTTATTCAAAATGAAGATGAAAAAATAAATGTAGGCCCGTTTTTTCAAAAGGCATGGCTTTTATTTACAAAAAAAAAGAAGTATGGCCACTCAGTCAACATTGACAACAACATGACTAAATATTCTGTAACAATGTAAACATTTAAAACTTTTAACATTTAACAAAATTAAAAGTAGCTTATTTGCTTTTTAATGTGCAAATATAAAAGTCAACATCCAGTGCAAATCTTAATATTCTGCAATAGTATAAGCATTTCAAAAGTAAAAGTATTGCTTATTTTGCTTTAAAATGTGCAAAAATAAAGATAAACATCCAATACAAAAAAGTGCAAAACGAAATATTCTGTAACAACAGTGTAAACATTTCAACAAAAGTGAAAGTATTGCTTATTTGCTAAAATGTGCAAAAATAAAGATAAACATCCAATACAAAAAAGTGCCAATCTAAATATTCTGGAGCACTGTAAACATTAAGTATTGCTTTTAAAATGTGCAAAATAAACATCCAGTCCAACACAGTACACAATAACCAATTCTACTCATTCCAGTGAGTGACTAACAGTTGTAATGAAGAAAGGTTAGCATGTGTACATGTTTGGTTCTTTTCTTGTTTACAATATTCCCAGCAGCTGAAAATAGGCGCTCAGAAGGGGTCGATGTGGCTGGAACGAGAGGTAATTAGCCTTCACCTCAAGCCAGGACTGCGAGTGAGCTGAGCTGCAGTTTATATTTCTAGAAGGTCAACGGGCTCATAGTGATGTTACTAGTAGTTGACTGGGAGGTGTTTATTATCATTTGGGGAGAGTCCGCTGCCTGATGCTCACCTGCTAAACACCTATCTGCTCCACCCTGAAGCGCTGACTACATGCGCTCTGAATACACACTGCTGATTGGCTGATAATGCTTCGTATGTACCAATCAGATGGTTGTGTGGGTGGGACAATGCTGCGTGTGTACCAATCAGATGGTTGTGTGGGTGGGACAATGCTGCGTGTGTACCAATCAGATGGTTGTATGGGTGGGACAATGCTGCGTGTGTACCAATCAGATGGTTGTGTGGGTGGGACAATGCTGCGTGCTGAGACAGACGCAGAGGAGCGAAGCAGCTTGTTAAGACTTTAGCAGCTAAAGTTAGCTTTAGCTTAGAAACTCGTTCGGTACACCCCCGTGCCGAACCGAAAGCCCCGTACCGAAACGGTTCAATACAAAACACGTACCGTTACACCCCTAGCAGATACAAATGACACATTCATGTTTTTGTGTAATGATGACAACGTATGCTCGCGCGGACGATTGACTAGTTGATGGTTTTCTTTTCAAATGTTCGTTCATAGCCGTTGTGCTGCTATGATAGGCCATTTCCGCTCGACACAGTGTGCATACAACATTATTAGGCCGTTTATTGAAATACTCCCACACTTTTGACCACTTTTGGCATGCTTTTCCCCCCTCGCTCGCACCGCTCGCATCGTCTGCTTTGATCGTCTGCTTTGCGGTCCGCCATGACGGTAGTGTGACGTAAATATGCGACGCGTCGACGCACAAAAACGGCGTCGACGTATTTACGTAACCGATGACGTCGACTACGTCGACGCGTCGTTTCAGCCTTAGAACGGTCTGCGTTACTTTATTTACAATAAAAATATCGATTGACGTTTACTAATCGATTTTATAATCGTCAATGTCCGAATTGGGATGCATCTAAAATCGATTATTTCCCCAATCACCGTCTTACTAGAATTAAAGTAGGGTTTTTCTAATCAATATCTTGCTGTATTTGTTTATTTTTTGATCATTTGCTTTCATCATTAAACTAAAAATAAGAAAAACATATTTGCAATCTTCATGAGACTTCGATAAGGGGATTAGGGTATTAAAGTACCGGTAGAGTGAAAAAACAAGTTGCCTCTATATTGAAGCTATTATCATACATATCTGATTTATGACAACAAAAGACTTCCAAAGTTTGCGAATGAATAGATATGATCAAATTAGTGTAAATCTTAGATTCCCGAGCCATTTTGAGAGATAATGAGCAAGCCAGTCAAGTAATTTGTGACGTAGAAGTAGCAACCACAGATCCCTTCCCCATCAACAACAATGCTGGTCAAGAAGAACTTGAGAGAGCCAACAAAGTTTACTTTGGGAAAAATTACCTTATATTTTTGAGCCCAAATTCAGAGTATGAGTAATAACTTATAGAAGCCGAGTGCCAAGCGGATGTAGCTTTATTGTAACAATATAGCATCAACAGCATTGCTAGGTGCTAAACATACAAACTAACTATGATAAACCATAATAAAACAAACACTTACTGTAATATTTCCACACTTGCTGGGATGTCGACTGACAGAGCGCTCACATAATCCCGTTTAGATGAAGAATCAATCGCAGTCCGCACTAAGGGTAAAAAAAAAGTTGCAGCAACCAGCGTCTTTTTCACTATCTCAGGGGATGTGAACGTGGACTAGCCTCTCGGTCCATGAATTATAATCTAGAATTTACTTTTAGCAAGTTTGAGACGAAGCAGAAGCAGCTGATGGCTTTAGTGTGTCAACACTAGCAGCGTAAGATACCATTAGCTCATTGCTATCAATGCGCCGCTAAAAGAGGCCCTCTGCGTATAATAACAATATCACTCATATTTGATTAATTTTCAGTTCACGACATGTAAATGGAGTATTTTTGGTGGTTTCTAGATGGATTATTTTAGCAGCACATGGCTTTCCATTTTTTGCATATTTCCAGTATGACTGATCTGATAATATGGTCAAAGTGCAAAACTGTTCCTATCGTGACGTAGAATGTACGGAAATTGCCGAAGATATTTGGAGCGGAATATTCAAAATAGCCAACTGAATCTGTGGCCTTTCGTGATGTTTAGACATACTTTGTGGATTTTAAATACAATTACATATGGTTTAATGGGTACAATGAAACACTATTAAGCATATAATGTCAACTTCCATAGCATTTCAATATTATAACTAAATTTGTTTTCCTCTTAAAACATGTACATGCTAATGCTGAAAAATGCTGCAACTGAGCTCAAATGCCAAAGGAAAAATGTATTGGGTTTCTCTGACTTAATCACTGTTTCATTACTTTTCCTTTCCTAAATACTTATACTTGCCTCATTACAAGAGCAGAGATTGTAGCACTACACCAATTTAGGTTATTGTTCATCTTCCATTTACATGTTATTGTTCTAGAGACACTTCTAGGTTGTGGAAAATGTTTTATTTGTATTATGTTGACCTGCACAATACCGTAAAGCAGCTACTGTTTGCAGTCAACTACATTTAAAAATGGAAATGTTTGGGCACCTCACGACTAGGGTTGGGTATCGAGTATCGATTGGAACTGGGACTAACTTTCCGATTCTCCTGGAATCGTTCAAAAGTTTGAATTTCGATTCCTAGTTTCGATACCCAATCCGCCGACCGGAAAAAAATATGTCCGCCAACCGGAAGAAGAAGCCGCTGAACACCAACGAAGAAGCGCCCACCCCCGGAAGTGTTAGCATAGCCGAGCAAGTCAGTCAAGCTCAAGCATGGATAGCGGGCGTCTGTGGTCGAAAGTGTGGCTTTACTTTACAAAAAAAAATGAAATAACCGCGAAATAACAGAGCTCCATGTCCATCAAGAAACGAGTGGAGAGAGAGCTGCAGATGTACCAGGACGTTCCACTGATACTTATGTCTGACGACCCTGCTGCATGGTGGTGGAACCAACAAAAGACTTATCCTTTACTGTCAGATCTCGCTTTCTCCTATTTATGCGTTCAAGCTTCTTCCACACCCAGCAAACGTGTATTTTCCACAGCAGGAGACACTATCTGTCCAGAACGCTCACGCATCCTGCCTGAGAAGGCGGATATGGTCATTTTCCTAAACAAGAACTGTCTCTGATTTTATACTGTACCTGCTGCTAATCTGGAGTGGGTTTTGCAAGTTGTTTCTTATTGTTTATTTGCTTTTCTGCACCAGGTTAGCCCATCAGTGGGAGCACGGTAACATTTTTAAGTACCTGCAGCATCATACACTTGTGTGTGTAAATGTGTTTTCATGAGGTTTCCTGCAGCATCATACACTTATGTGTAAAGGTGTTTTCATGAGGTTTCCTGCAGCACCATACACTTATGTGTAAATGTGTTTTCATGAGGTTTTCAAAAATAAAGCTCTCTTGAGGAAAGTGTACCCCTGGGAAAATGTATTCATAATTTATAATATTCATATTCAAGTTCATAGATTTGATATTTATATTCTAGTTGAAAACAGCCCTGTGAGGAATTTATAATAAAGGTCATAAAAAGTTAATAGACTTAAAATTGATGGAGAATGTCAGACTATTTCATTCAGAAAGACTGTAGGTTAGCTAGCTCATTTAAAATATCCTAAACTTTTTTTTGACCCTGCCTCTTAAAAGAATCGGAATCGAGAATCGTCAGGAATCGGAATCGAAACAGTGAATCGGAATCGTTCGAATTCAAACGATACCCAACCCTACTCACGACTCTTATTACGATTCAGGGGCTATGATTCTCTTATACATTGATTTGTGTATCTTTAATTAATTTATTGTAAATTATTATTATATTGTTCGTATAGTTTATATTATCATTATTCATTCTGAATGCATTACATTTATTGTAAATTTCGGACTATAAGCCAATACGTTTTTCCTACGCTTTGAACTCTGAGACTTATAAAACAATGCAGCTAATTTATTTGGCCATATAAAACATTATTGTATCCATTACTTTGGCATGTCTTTGAGGGGGGATGGATTCGGGATCCCTCGGTGCACAGTTGCTGTTACGGTCGGTTGCGGCTTGGCGCGCGGCCTGGTTGCCTCTGTGAGCAAACATTACTCTTCACGTCTCAATCAAGCAATGGTGGTTGAGGAGGGAAGGGTAGTATTGTTAATGCTTAACGTGTCACCGTAGCTTAATGATTTGTTTGGATGTGCACACTATGCAACTAGGGATAGGTACTGAATCCAGTACTTTTTTGGCACAGACCAAATCATGTAAATTTTAACAGTTCCTTGTTACGGTACCTGGATTGTGCATGATGTCACGCCCGGTTACCGACTCAGTCGGCTCTTCACACTTCGGCACTTGGCGATCACTCCAGCAGCACTGAGAGCAGACTCTGCCAAACTACCTGTAGGTAATGCTGCAATTTTCAATGCCAACAAAGAAATTGACTCAAAAAACGCTCCGACGCAATTAAAAAAGGTTCCACTTTTCCAAATATGTGCTAGCTTGATGCTAATATATTTTGGCTTTGCTATTGACATGCTACGGATAAACCTAAAGATTTTACATGGTGATCTCAACACCTCCAAATTCGTTAATGTAAACTACAATTCAAATGCAAATTACAGTCAAACAGCTGGTGCGTAGTAAGTACAATTCTTACAGTATTAACACAAAAAACCCCACCTAAATACACAATTCTGCATCCCATGGAAAGAAAAACCCTACCAGTCAAGAGCCTGTAAAATTGTCCTAACTCTGACACCCTACACGCCGCCCTTGCCTAAAGTTAATGTTTAAGTCTTGTCTTGTTCTAAGGAACCCAGTATGTTTTCCTTATTCACATGCATTTCCTAGTATGGCGTCACTCTGTTCTGCAGAAGGAAACAATCTTTTCTCATATCAGGAAACACACACTTCTGTTGCAAAAATAAAGAAGCTCTTTAACTATGCATATTTCTGCCTCACATGTTTGGATCGGTTCTTGTTTTATTTCAACTCACTAATTGGTGATTGGACCGTCTCTGGAAGTGATGTGCCCTCCAGATTGATTACTCATCCACTCACGACTGTGCTGTGTTCTATTTGGCAAGTGGTCTGAAAAACAAGCCTCATGGCCATGCAACACTGCTTCTAATTATTAGTTTTATTTACCCAAAGGTGTCTTTCATTTCCTCCTCTCCATCTTTCCTCCTTTCATCTCCTTTAATTGGCTTCGTCTTTGTTCATGATTTGCTCTGTCTGTCTTTTGTGTTTTTTTACTCATCTTTTTTAACACATTTTTTTTGTCGAGCTCATTATTGGTCTTTGAGGCCTTCCAGTTTTTTCCTCACAAATGCTTGTTAATTGTCATAGCTCGGCATTAGATCTATCCAGCTCCATTGTGTCTCCTAATGACCCATTCAGCTCAACTGTACCCTGTCAAAACACGGCCATAGTCTATAATTGTATGCTCTCACAGAGGCCTGGGCCGTTAACAACTTTTACGATATATTGACCTACAAATTATTTAAGAAAAACAATATTGTCAACATTACTTTGAGAACAAATTAACCACTGATTAAATAATACATAATTATAATAATGAAAATTTAAACTTTCAAGGCAATAACCTTGTATTCCTCGTATATTTTAACATAATATTTAGAATTTCAAAGTCAATCAATCAAAGTTTAATTAAATATCTCTGAATCACAAATGTCTCAAAAGGCTGCACAAGCCACAATTACATCCTCAGCTCAAATCCCACATCAGGTCAACCTCAACCCAATGGGAACGATAAACCTATGAAGATGTGGGGTGGCCCCCCTTGAGTGAGCGGTAAAATGGATGCCAAGTGGATACAGTTAATAATGTGAGAGTCCAGTTCATAGTGAGGCCAGCAGTGCATCCTGTTGTATGTAGATAAGCCAGCAGCGCAGAGACGTCACTAAGTGTGGCATAGAGCAGTGGTCCATCCCGGGTCCCAACTTGGAACAGCTACAGCCTCCTCCGTGGAAACTAATCTGTGGCCACCTGATAACCTCTCGGGCAGAGCAGAAAAGAGAGACGGCAGATCAACTGGTCTAAAAAGGAGCCTATTTAAAGGCTAAGGTACATAAATGAGTTTTAGGATGGTAATTAAATGCTTCTACTGCGGTAGCATCTCTAACTGTTACCGGTAGCGCATTACAAATTACTGGATCCCGAATAGAAAACGCTCTATAGCCCGCAGACTTTTTGGGCTCTGGGAATCACTAAGAACTCCGGCTTAATAAGCCGTAGTTCTTAGAACGCATGTTTCTGGCGGGGACATATGGTACAATACAATCAGCAAAATAAAATGGAGCCAGACCGTTAAGTATTTTATCTGTAAGTAGTAAAACTTTAAAATCACATCTTAAGTGCACAGGAAGCCAGTGCAGGTGAACCAGTATAGGTGTTTATATAATCAAACTTTCTTGTCTTTGTCAAAAGTCTAGCAGCCGCATTTTGTACCAACTGTAATCTTTTAATGCTAGACATAGAGACACCCGAAAATAAGTTACAGTAATCGAGATGAGACGTAACAAACGCATGAATAAGGATCTTAGCATTAGTGGTGGACATATTACGGAGATGAAAGAAGGCTGTTTTACTGTTGCTACTGTAAGAAGTCCCTTGTTGGGTTAGCCAATGATTCCCACCTGTAGCCCAGGTCTAGTCTCAAACCCAGGCAGAGCACATTTAAACACTTCTTATAATGAGTTCAAACCCCGGCCGAGTCATACCAAAGACTATAAAAATGGGACCCATTACCTCCCTGCTTGGCACTCAGCATCAAGGGTTGGAAATGGTTAAATCACCAAAAATGATTCCCGGGCGTGGCACTGCTGCTGCCCACTGCTCCCCTCACCTCTCAGGGGGTGATCAAGGGGATGGTTCAAATGCAGAGGACAAATTTCACCACACCTGGTCTGACAATCATTGGTACTTAAACTTTAACTTATTAATAATAATGGTTTATATTTTTATAATGTTTTTCTAGATTGTCAAAGCGCTTCACAGAGAAGTGAGAACCCATCATGCACTCCGACATTCACACTACGTAACATGTAATGGTGGTACTTTGGTCAAAATTGTGCATAGATTTTGTTCTACAGACCATCTTCAAGCCTCTTTCTGACTGTTTCTTCAGGATGCGCCATTTTTTGAGCGGTATTATTTACGCCTCTTTCAGGCCGAGCGCCCTTTGTCTGCGTCTCCAACTTGTCAGCCATGTTGTAGTTTTTAGCTCTTCCATATGACATCTACTGACAGATACAAAAGTTGGAACTATATGCTACTTTGTATTAGAAATGGCAACAGCAGATAATTTTAGCATGCTTGTGCATGTACGAACCAGTTTTCCCCACAACAAGGCATTGATGTTGCATGGTACGCGTCCTTCGTCCCTGACACATTCAAATTTGAAAGGACGCAGTCCACTCACTATGGGTGCCCCTCATTTTCCCATAAAAAAAAAACATACATTGTGAACAACAACTTGTGTTTAAAGTCACACTAACTTAGTTTAAGTGCAACCGTACATTGACGTTGTTGACAAAAATATGTGATAACATTTAAAATATCTTTATTTGTCATTAATAGTCGTGTTTTTCCAGACAAAAAATATGGATGTGTCAGCATTACTGGTGACCACTGAGCAACCAAAGAGACAAATAGCTCTAGTCTCTACAAAAATACAGCGAGTGAAAACTAAGCACGTCATGAATAACTTTGCAAAGCGGACCTGGCTTTCATAGATGTACGTCTGATGCAGGAGCATTTAAAGCAGAGGCTTGTCTCTCCTCCGTCAGATTGTTAGCTAGCGAGTTAACAACAGAGAGACAAAGTTGTATGAAAAGTACATTTAAATGTAATTTTAGCTAAACTGTGTCTATATACCTGTGTGAAACTTTCTTAACAGCACATAATGCTCTTTTATTTTGAAGCTAGGATTTGGTGTCGTTTTGTTATTACTGCTGTTTTGACTGGGCTTTTGTTTATGTAAAAAATATTTGTTTTCATCAGCATTTTGTTGGCCCTCGCTTTTAAATGAAAACAAATGCAATAGTTATTTTTGCCTAATGAGCAACATAGTTACAGTATAAAAATAAATATTTCATAGTGAAGTAGTCCTCTTTGGTATGCCTAATTGAATAAATATATCTCAAGCTGAAATCAAAAGCCAATGGCTAAATTAGGGCTACTATATATGTGTACCTTCATAATCTCATTAATCGACTAATCATTAATAGTACATTTTTAGTCAACTATCAAAATAGTCATTGGATGAAGGCCGTGTAACTAGCAAAATGAACCGTGTTGTCAGCAGACCAATCACTGTTTCAGCCTTCTGTGCATCTGCTCAGCGCAGACATGATCACCTGTACACAGTATCACGACATGCTAGTGTATATATGTATATGTAAACATGGGTTTATTTTCTTTTCCACTACTTGATGCTGTGCCAAATTGTGTCGATGGTGTTTTAACATTTAGGGGATGTGCAGTAACTGGACTGAAATAAAAATAAAAAAAAACATTCTGTGATGGCGGTGATGAAAAATACTCTGAATAGTGGTCAACAATTATGTTCTGACGCTGTCTGCGCATACATGTTGCTTACTACAAGATCCCATTTTTATTTTGCAAGCAGGAGAAGGGAACGCAAAATTTAGAATTCTGTTTAATTTCAGACACATTTGGAACATAAATGAATATATCTGTTAATTATAACCATATAACATACCACCATCAAATGAGTTTAATGCTACAATTTCAGAAATAGAATAATACAAGAAATAGAAAGAAATAAAACATGTTATTTGGCCCCAAGTGGAGGAGTTCAAGTACCTCGGAGTCTTGTTCACGAGTGAGGGAAGAGTGGATCGTGAGATCGACAGGCGGATCGGTGCGGCGTCTTCAGTAACGCGGACGCTGTATCGGTCTGTTGTGGTGAAGAAGGAGCTGAGCCGCAAGGCAAAGCTCGCAATCTACCGGTCGATCTACGTTCCCATCCTCACCTATGGTCATGAGCTTTGGGTTATGACCGAAAGGACAAGATCACGGGTACAAGCGGCCGAAATGAGTTTCCTCCGCCGGGTGGCGGGTCTCTCCCTTAGAGATAGGGTGAGAAGCTCTGTCATCCGAGAGGAGCTCAAAGTAAAGCCACTGCTCCTCCACATCGAGAGGAGCCAGATGAGGTGGTTCGGTCATCTGGTCAGGATGCCACCCGAACGCCTCCCTAGGGAGGTGTTTAGGGCACGTCCGACCGGTAAGAGGCCACGGGGAAGACCCAGGACACGTTGGGAAGACTATGTCTCCCGGCTGGCCTGGGAACGCCTCGGGATCCCCCGGGAAGAGCTGGACGAAGTGGCTGGGGAGAGGGAAGTCTGGGCTTCCCTGCTTAGGCTGCTGCCCCCGCGACCCGACCTCGGATAAGCGGAGGAAGATGGATGGATGTATGGATTTGGGACCTGTTGGATTTCCCAGGGACCCACAAAAATCAGTGGGTCCCGGGGACAAACTTAATTAATAACCTATCAACATCACTGAAGAGAACAGACAAAAATAAGGAACTTATTCACTACAATTTTGGGCTACAACTGAATAAAAATGGCGGATTCGCACAAGGTTCTTCAGGTAAACCTTTACCAAATATGGAGATATTTGCTGACGGAACTCTGGCAAATTCCAAAAAGCCTTGTTTGGAAAAGGGAAATTGGTTTTATTAATATTCTGCCATGCCTCTTTGGTTTAGATTAAAATTTGTGGGAGTCACAAAAACAGGTACCAACAGGGGGAAAAAAAAAAAAAAGGTTGCTTCGCATTAAAAATGACAGGCAGAATTTGGGCTTACAATTCCATTTCCTTCTCCTAGTCATATTAGTCAACTACCTGCCGATGCTTGTAAACTACTTACTGCTATTATCATGTTATTTTTCAGGTAAATAGGAAATGTCTTGTACCACTACTTGGTGTTGAAAGCTACAGTTAAAGTTAGACTTAGACAAACTTGAATGATCCACAAGGGAAATTGTTCCACAAAAAGACATGACATGCAAACTGTCTCGTTTATGTCGACAATTCACATGTCTATCAACTTAAGTCTTGTTCAACGCATTCGTCTTATTGACATGCACGGTCGGCCGCTATACAGTTATGTCAACATGTGTTGTAGCATTGTTAACCTTGTCGTTATTGCTAAGCAGTGTAAAAAGACAAAAGCAGCAAGTGTGGATGTACAGACACTTATCTAAGTGCTAATGATTGTCAGGTACCTGCAGCTTCTCATGTATAAAAAAGTATTATTCTGTTTAGATGATTTAATTGTTGCTTGAGGCACTTTTTTGGGCGGATGAGGTCCACTCACTCCACTGGTCAATAATCTGCATATCAAAATGGCACCCGTTAATAGAAATAGACTTAGACAAACTTTATAAGGGAAATTCTTCCACACAGTAGCTCAGTTACAAAGGATGTAAAGGTAGTTCACAACAGGTAGTTACAATAACACTAGAATGCATAAGTTACTGCTCACTAAAGAACATTGTGTACCTACCTCTGTGTGGATAATGTCTGATTGTAAATATGGTATTTTGTTTTTCTTTTGTTTCACAAGCTAAATTGTTTTGGTCACGCATAAATGCATTACATATTTGTGTTTAGTATAAATACAATTTCAAGATTGAATGTACAGTACATGTTGTACATATTAGTTGAAGTAGAATGCTCACAGAGGTTATGATGAAAGTACCGTGGAATTTCTGCAAAAGAAAGCAGCTGTTTTTCCGCAGTAATTGAAGGAGAACCCTGTGTCAATATGATTATCATCACAGTGCTACTTCATGGTTTGTTTCCTTTTTTCCTCCTAACTAACACTTTTCTTCTTTCCCCAGGTGAAATCTGTGAAGACAGGCTCAGTTTTTTGGACTATTGGCTGTTGTCTGTGCTATTTTTACATGGTATGTATAATTCACACACACATTGACACAATTGGCTGATATATTAATTGAGGCCCGAACAATTTGGAAGTTGTCCCATCATATTGCTATGGCTGACATAATCAGGGTGGGCAACTAAACAAGTAAACCATGGTCAAAAGCAAATAAATACAGTATCATGGCCAGTTTCCTAAAAACATTTTTTTTTAATTGATAATATTAAAAAGTTGTGATGGCTTCTATTACTGTATCTTCATGAATCAGGTAGTAATGCTCGCAAGTCCCTCAGTTTTTTTTTGTTTTTTTTCTGGACGACTTGTTGCTGCAAGCTAATGTTAGCGTAGCTGCTGCTTCTAGTACCGGATGCCTTGGCTGTGCGCATGGCATCATGAAATCTGAGGACAACCAATGAATGTTTGGACATAATGTAGGGCTCAGTGTCAGAAAGCTGGGTCTCCGTCAGAGGTCATGGGTCTTCCAGCAGGACAACGACTCAAAGCATACTTCAAAAAGCACAATGCAAACAAAAAAAATAAACATATGAACACCACAGCATTTGTAATTTCAAGAATTTTCTGGGAGAAGGGGTGCATTATCTGACAGAAATGCAGGGGTGCCAATATTTTTGGCCATGACTGTATGTTTATATATGTTTATGTATGTGTTTATGTATGTGTATATATACGTATAAATATGTATATATGTGTATATGTTAATACGTATATGTATTTATGTGTGCGCGTGCACATGTATTGTTACCTTATATGCAGTCTGCTATCCCCCCACCCCCACCCCCCCCGTCCCGTCCCCCCCGTCCAAATAATAAAAAATTAAAAAAATACTCTGTATTGAGCCGAGGGAATGCATTATGCATTAATCTCTACTCCTGTCAGGCTCATTTTTAAAGTAATTTATTTTCATTATCCCTGTGTATAAACACTTAAGATCTTGGGTATTTTGCTTAATTGAGGATTGTGACACTGCTAAATACAGAAGACTGTTTTTATTCTAAGATATATTTCAGGATTAGTCTTGTGTATTTATTAAATTATCACAATCTGAAAGGTATTTCATTTGTAAAGTTATTTAGCGAACTATTCATAGATTGCTTACGCTAGTGTTATTTAGCCTGTTTAGACGGAAAAATGTGAATGCCTTACATCAGGGGCATGCAAAAGTTTTCCATTTTAGGGTTGCACACTAAAAATCTAAGGATGATATTTTGATGTATTTCATTTTGTTCAAAAAAATCTGAAGAAAAATCCAATACGATTAGAAGTTTTGGTGCTGTTCATAGTTATTAAGCACTTTTGGCAACGCACACCTATGGGATGGAATGATAAGATACTGAAGAAACAAATTATACCTTTTCTCAAAATAACAACATTGGTTGTCTTCTGGTTATAAATGGCAACATGCTGTATCAACAACCTGTAGTAGAAACACAATCCTAATTGTTTACTGTTCAGAAGTGTGGTATGATGTGTGGCCTATGATTTAAGACTGCAGAAAATAATATATACCCCAGATTTGTATCAACCTTTGTTGTTTGAGCTGCTATTTAAAGTAGTCAATTGACCATTTAAAGCTCCACATTATATACACACACAGAGGCATCTTGCCAGTCTCGTGCAAACTCTGCACTCATTGGCTGCATTATGGTCCAACCTGTGATGTTTTGCTATGTTGGGTAACATGTAGCACACAACTAATCTGTACCACCTTTTCTGGGCTATATAAACACGCAATCTAGACAAGAGAACCTACTTTTTAGCATGCTGGAGCGCTCTGGGAGACACCCCGCTTGTGTCAAAAACACCGGCAAGTTTTACCATATTGCGCTGGAATGAACCAGATGCAAGAAAATGACATTATTTTATATAGACATTTGGAGATGTGTTGATATCATCATAAGCCATTGAAAAAAAATACAAAAGCAGACACTGCAGGGTTTCCCGGTAATATAATTGATTGTGGCGGTGCGCCACGGCAACATATTAGCTGCCACACCTTAAAAAATGAGGGGTTTTTAACTGAAAACAAAATAAAGTAATATGATGTATTAGGTGTGTAACGATTTGTTTTAACTTCGATTTCATAGTTGTCGTTACCGATACGATTCAGGGACTATCTCATGTTTTTAGAACGATATGATCTAAAACGTTTCAGAAAAAAATTGTTTATAGTATAATTAAGATTTGTTTTAAATGACATTTTTTTTGCCTTTTTGAATAAAATACAGTATAAGCATCAAAGGACAATGCCTCTTAATAATTCACGTTATAAAATGGCATTAATGTAAAGGCAATATGTGGAATTATTTAATTTTATTGTTTCACGGCCCAAATATTGGCAAGCACACAGACAGAAGTTGCTCTCTCTATCGTCCGTCTTTGCACCATAATCGCCTCCCTGTCACAGATCTGACATGCATTGGAAGTATTTTACTGTTTCTGCATCACAAGACACCATAAATCCTTAAAACGCCACCGCAAAGTACAGTATGGTAAAACTGTGCAAAGCACACGCTCAAAAAAAATGTCAGAATCTCCAACCCTGTACAATGAAACTATATACCACCCACATTCTAGTATACACAAGAAGATAATAGCATTTTTTTGTTATGCTCAACAACAATAATAGCAATGAGAAGAGTTCCTGCTGCCCACTCTACTCGAATGACCATTAAAATGTTCTTTTTTGTTTTCTTTAAGTTCATCAGTTCAATAAACATTTTGTGAAATAATTGTAATCTCAATTCTAAGCAAAAAAATTAATCATGCTTCACATTTTTGCCAGAATCATGCGGCCCTATTCTTCATATACAGTAAGACGGACATGATAATTCATTGTGTTCACTATTTTGCCTATTTTTAAGAAGAGTCACACAATCTTCGGCGCACAAGCTTAGTAGATCCGCTTTGGTTGTGCTATTCTCAGATATTTCCAATGATTGTGAGAATCGCTGATCGTAAGGTACCCTTAAATACACAGCCCTACTCGTTCAATCTTTTTCATCCTAATAAACCCCTCTCTGCTTTAACAGGGAGGGTTTTCTCTGTCAATACATTACTTTGGCCATTAACCTGACATACTAGGACTTTCAAAGATTGTTTTAGCACTGCATCTGTCACTCCTCAAACTTCACGTTAGTTTCCATCCTTAACAAATTTTATGAATCAGATGGATTCTTTTTTATTTATACCCCAGATAAACCTGGCGCCTGTTCTTCAAAGCCAATTTGTTGCTCTGTTCATGAAATAAAAACTCATTTTGAAAGATGTAAAGATGTCCACTTTTGGCTGACATGCATGCACTTGTTTGTTGCAGGTATCGGCATGGGGAGGGTACGTGTTTATCATCAACCTGATTCCCCTCCATGTGTTTGTGCTCCTGCTAATGCAGCGCTACAGCAGAAGAGTCTACATTGGTAAGATGCACTGTAGAATGTGAATTACTTGATCTTGACACTTCAGTTGAAATTATTGACAGACCATAGTACTGAAGTCTTTTGTGCACACAAACCTATATCTGGAATTATAATTCTGGCATCATTTGACATTTAGATATCTTACCAAGCCTTCTCTCTCTGCCTTTGTTTCTGTCTAAAGCATACAGCACATTCTACATTGTTGGACTTGTACTATCAATGCAGATCCCTTTTGTTGGCTTCCAGCCCATCAGGACTAGCGAGCACATGGCTGCTGCTGGTAAGTCCAATGTTCTTTGACTTATGATAGCTTCCTGACTTTTAGTATACAAACATTGATTCTGTAAACTGTGATTTACTACGGGAATGTATTCAAAAGACACGGCCAAATTGGTGAATGTATTGGGTGGAAATGTTGGACAATAATCTTGCATGAGGTACAGCATATACTGCAGAGTTTTACATTAAAAGTCAACTTACAGTACTTTCAGGCACTCGCACAGTTATTATACACTAGTTTTTGAAAAGAGAACAGTAAAAGCTTGTATAATTTGTTCCTGCCAAAGGACGGTAAGACGGATTTAAAATCAATAGGCCAGCAGGTTAGTAATAAATCACATTGTTAATAGTTCTGGCATGTGAAATGTCTGTGAAAATGCGTAAATCCGAGTATTGTGGGCTTGTAAGTAGTGGACTTGAAGTGGGTGTGGCATGGATGATTGTTTGGCGCCCAACAAAAGACTTGATGGAGGATTCTTCAAAAGCAAGGCTTCAGTCAGCAGATGTTAAAGCAGCATAAATCTACTGGAGCCTATCCCAGTGCACCTTGACACTGGACAGGTGAAATGCGCCAAAATATCACTGTCGCGTTTTTTTAAAGAAATATAAATACGATCCAAACAAAATTTGTTGAACGCTTGCCTTAGCCACAGGTATTCACACTTCCCCTTGCCTAAACGCCACACTGAGTTGCAGAACGGGGGAGATGATCAGAAGCACCGAAACAAGTGATAACTCAATGACGACAACCTTCTTCTTTTTATACGTATACTTTACTGAGGGAACACAATAACAAACCGGCCACTGCCGTTCACATAACAGACTAAACACCGGAGCCCGCGCATAGAGCAATGCATGCTGGGAATTACCGTAAATACACTAAAAGAGTGTACCATAATAATGCGCAATGCAAAAACAGAACATTTACAATCTCCCACTTTTTCTTTTTAGTTTTTTTAACACAAAAAATCACAGTCTATTATTAATGTCCATAAGTATGAAAATGTAAGAACATGGTGATCAACAAAAAAACTTATACAAAAAAAACTGTCCACAAAAGCATAGTCTCTATTCCAGTTTCCACTCTCCAACACTGAGTGCCTTTAGGAGCTGAAGTGCGGATGCACCTCGTTTTGTCAAACAGTCAGCTAGCTGCTCTCCAGTAGGTGCCCAGAGAATCTGTTGAATTCTTTTACACTGAAGAAGTTCTTTGATGCCACTTATTTCAAGGCGGAGCCTTTTCTCTGTCACTGACTTAGTAGACTTGATTGCGTCTGCAAGGGAGTGGTTATCAGTGACACACACTATTGGTAAGACATGTTGTGATACATTCCCTGTGGTAAGTTCTGCATGAAGGTCAGATAAAGAAATGGCACTGTCAACAGCATCGGCAAGGGCAAGAGTTTCTCCAGCAAGAGTGCTCCGTACGACTCTTCTGATCTTTTTTGACTGCCAATACACAGGGGAGAATCTTCCTTCCTCACCCATCAGCAGAATGAGATGTCCCCTCATCTGTAAGGTTTCCCAGCGAGGCGTCGCAGAACACTACTAGCTTTAGGTTCTGAAACTTCAGTGTCACATGTTCTGATTTCAATTTTCTCACGACCTTGTTTGTGTCATGTAAAGTCTGCACAGTAGCATGTTTTATGTTAGCTGCAAGGACACATGTATCAAACATAATATCCGGTCTACTTTGTCTGGCAACCCACAGAAGTTGACCTATTTTTGATCTCAGGTCATCAATTTCACTTTCAGTCAAAAGAGCATCCCGTCTCATGGCTCTGGAGATGTCTATGTGAATTGGCTGGAGATTATGTATGTAGATGTCTTGATGCATACATGTTACTCCATTTGCAGTGACATACTCCATGCCTACATAGCGAAAGCTGTCATGTTCTTCTCTGCCCACTTGAAAGGCAGATTGCAGGTGAGGGATTACAGTTGTTGTGAAAATCTGTGAACCACCCCAGATGAAATCATCAACATGACAAGCAAGCACCCCAGACACATTACAATCTTTATCCAACCAATAAAATATAGCAGGGTCAATTTGTGACATCTTTCCTCCAGTTTGCAACATTGTTTCTTTAACCCTATTGTACCAGTACAGTGATGCATCATTTAGTCCATAAACACATTTGTTTAGCTTCCATAGAGTTCCCTCACTCTTGGCTTCAGGTGGTGGACGAACATAGAAGTCTCGGGATAACTCATTTCCTTTAAGGAATGCTGACTTAATGTCCATAGAGTGGGGTGTCCATCGGTTTTGACATATCAGACATGAGTAGTCTAAGAGACTCTGAGGCACATGTTGGCGAGTCTTTTGGGAGATCTTTTGTGTTTAGCTCTTCAAATCCTCTCGCCATTAGCCTTGCTTTTGGAACTATGCCGTCTGGTGTGTCTTTGAGTGTACACACCCATCTTGTGGAAATGCATTTTTGTCCCATGTTTTTTACTTCATCAAACACACCGTGTTTCTTCTTCTTACTGATTTCAGTAAGTTTAGCTGATTAAAATGACACATCCTGTAACAAGTACATCCTCGTGATCAGATGGCTGTTCCACCCTGTCCAATGACTGAATCTGCAGTGTGTGAACCTGTGAAAGGTTAGCTGACCTTGTTGTGCCAGTGAGGTTAACTGGCTCAGTGTACTCCAGATTGTACCAGTTCTTGTGTTTTCCAGTTGCCTTTCCCGCTCGACCTAGCACTTTTGCTGTGTGTGAAATTCCAGTGTCTCTTTCCACATACTTAATGAATTGTCCTGCCTTTAGATTCATACTATGGTCTGTTCTTATGATAGAAGGTTGTCTGTCAGATGGATCATTATCTTGCTCATTGCTGTCTCTGTCATTATTAGAGCTCCCTGCCGCATTCTCTGTGTTAGGCACACTGTCTCCATCACTAGATACAGTATTGGGTAGATCTTCAACATGTTCAATGCCACATTCTGCTGCATTAAGTTCTGTCTGGCTTTCTTGGCTGTCACGAGACGTGTCAGTGTAGTGATCTGTGGCCTTGCGCAGTCTACAGCGATGCACCCGGACATAGGAGCCTCCATGTCTAACAAATATTACCACCCCGTCTCGTCCAATTACCACCACAATGCCTTTCCATTCATTGCAGTCCATTCTTTTGTAGTACACTTTATCTCCAGTTTCGTAGTATTCATCTGTGCTGCGAAGCTGTGTGCGCAGAGCTCTCCTGATTCTCTCAGAGCACTCTGCCTCAGTAAACGCTGTCCTTGCTTCATGTAATGCTGAAATGTGCTGTCCTACCCATTTACTCATGGTAGTGCCCTCCAGGGCAGGTGGTTTATCAACCAGCACAGAAGGTAGGTTCGGGTTTTGTCCAAACACCAGCTGGTATGGACTAAATCCATGCACATTGTGCATTGTATTCTTTGCCATCAAGGCCCAATCTAGGGCTGTTTTCCAGTCACAAACACTGCTTTTCTTCACTTTTAACAGGATCTCTGTAAGGGTCTGGTTATGTCTTTCCATCAATCCATTACTCCATGGACTGTAGGCAGCAGTGGTTTTCACTTCAATATTAAAGTTCTCAGCCATGTCCCTCATTTCCTCGTTATTGAATTCACCTCCATTGTCACAAAAAAGTCTTAGATGGGGCTCCATGAACACTCACCCAGGAATGAATAAAGTGCCTCACAATTTCACTGGATTTTTTTGTTGTAACAATGCTACCAGCACTGAACCTGGTGAAGTGATCAATCATGTGGAGGTACCACACATTTGGTTCTAGCTCGTGTAGATCTAATGCCACAGTTTCATTGTATGTTGAAGCCATTGGTAGACCAACTGATGGCTTTGGTTTGGGCTTGTTGTACTTGAGACATGTTTCACAGCTACTTACGATGTCATTCAGAATAGTAACACTCTCATCATCATTACTTCCAGCACTAATTAGTAATTTTTTGAGTTTATCAACTGAGGCATGTCCAAACTGCTTGTGAAGTTTCACCAATACTTTTGAGTTTTTCATCTTTACTCATGCCATCTCTAATGGCCAGAACTTCATCAGTTTGGGGTTCATTCTCACGGGTGGCTGTGCAATCTCTGTCCACTATGTTTACACAGTAGTGTCCTGAGGATGTAATCTCAAGAGGCACTGGTTTCTGAAACATTGTGGCTTTATCATTCTCAATGTCAAGCACTGCTTTTTTTTTTTACTTAGTAGTAAAGGAATGTTCACTGAGACCACCTCAGTCTCTATGTGGCACCTGGTTTGTCCTATTTTTGCTGGGACTTTTACTTTTTTTATGGAATGAACAACTTGTCCATCACCAAACTTAAAAGCTCTTCTACTCTGTATATTTTCATTTTTTTTCTTGTAAACTCTCCTTCAGTGTATGAATGTAATTCTCCAGCCATTTTTCACCACAGACTGTTCTGGTGCATGCAGTGTCAATTACAGCTGAACCTAAGGCTTCTACCATGAATATTTCAGCATCAGAAACTGACTCTTTAGAAAACAATGTAACATTGCACTCTTCAATTGTTTCTGTCTCTGCATTTTCCTCTGTCATTTTTACATGTTCAGCCTTATTTGGGCAGTCCTTAGCCCAGTGAAATGTACTCTGGCAAATAGCGCACTTAGATCTTCTGCCAAACCTATCCAGTGGGTTTGAGCCAGTCAATGGCGCCCTCTTTTGGTCGGGTTGGGAACGAAATTTCCTTCCGTCTCTTTTCCTTTGATCCACATAAAAAGCAACATCTTCGCGCATGTGAATTCCCCCGCTGCATGTGGGCGGCTGCACATTGTCTCCAAAAATCCTTTTTAAAGCTGACTTCATGCTTGCAAATGTAAGTGTTGAACAAGCTGTAAGCGCAAGCTGTTTATCTTTAACATCGAGACTGGCTGTATCCAACAACTTGAATGCCAAAACAGCGTCAGGAAGAACCATGTCAAATTTGCGCATTTTGTTGTACCTCTGCTCGAACTGAACGATGTAATCCACCATGGAAACTTCGTTTTCTCTCCGAATCTTGTCAAAGTCCGTGTATGCATCATAAGCTCTGTCCTTTTCTTCTTTTAAGAATACATTATCCAATGCCTTTACAAGGGTCTTCATCCCGTCATCTTTGTTCAAATCATCCGCAGGTATTTCCAAAGCTGTATCTCTAGCTCTCCCCCTCAATGAGAGAGCAACAGCTAATGCTTGTTTCTCCTTATCCAGATCGGTAACACGTATCCACATTTCAACCTCATTTTTCCAGCTCTCATATGACTTCTTTTCTTCAAACGCAGGAGGGACTCTGTAGTTAGCGTTGTTAGACATCCTCTGCTACCATTGATAACTCAATGACGACAACCTTCTTCTTTTTATACGTATACTTTACTGAGGGAACACAATAACAAACCGGCCACTGCCGTTCACATAACAGACTAAACACCGGAGCCCGCGCATAGAGCAATGCATGCTGGGAATTACCGTAAATACACTAAAAGAGTGTACCATAATAATGCGCAATGCAAAAACAGAACATTTACAACAAGCTCTCGAGTTAGTGAACCGTTAGCTTGCTTGCTTGTTGTTGCCTTCGTTCACTCTCTGAATCGCAACTTTGACGGCTATCTGCTTTTCTACTAATCATATTTGGATGAATACAATCCGAGCAGTTAGGTCCGAATCATTTGTCGTTCTAGATTATTTTTTAGTAGCCAGCTCGAACGTGACCAATTGTGTATTAAGAAAATAAAAACTGGTTTAAAAAAACAAACTCCTTGGCTAAATTTTAGACCACCAACCTTCGAACCGAGCAATCATACCATAGCTAAAGACGTATGTAGATGTATTTCTGTATAGCTTGTTTTTCCTTTTTTTGTTAACTAAGTGAAACAGTAAATGTGTATTGCGACACATTTCCTCTTCTGATAACCAGCAACACAATGGGCCCTCAAATTGTGCAATTGAAGTAGACGTTTTATGAAAGGCTGCAGTACTCTCGTCTCAGGTACTCTTTTTCCAGAAACAAACGGCCCGTGTCTGATCCACAATTTGGTCTCTCCTGCTGTCCTAGTTTCCAGATAAAATTGAATTACGTTCCCAGTTTTAAAGCTTTCTAATAAGTCCTTTGTGTGTTACTTTGCTGCAAAAGAGTTTTATCACTTAATATAGAAGTATCTTGGTATTTTCGGTATGATGAATGATGATGATAATTGTTGAGTGGTTAAACATAGCAGCTTTTGAAGAATCATCTGCACCCTTTTAACACTGCAGCAGGCATACAAGTAATCTGTTTTTCGCCTTTTGCACCAACTGTATCATAAGAGTCTTTGAAAATGTGCCACCAGAAATAATATCTGCCACTTTCAGTTTTTGGTAACTCTCAGAGAGCAAATATATTTTCATGTTGCATGGGTAGCAGCTGCTCCGAACATCTGGTGGTAGCTTTTAGGATGTACAATTGTAGATGATAGTAGAGTGACTGAGCCATGGACTTCAGTATTCATGACGGTGGCACACAAGCACAGACTTTCATCACCATTGCTGCTCTCCAGGAAACATGCAGTGGCTTCACTGTGGTTTGTGCAGGGCAGGGTGACATCACACAATTGGGAGTTGTTCAAAAGGTTGTAAAATGTTTAGTTTTTATGTCAAATCTACAAGATTTGCAGCATCATCAGGGTCTTGGTACTGTGTTGTTTTATTTAAATCAATAATTCACCAAACGGATTGTTGTACACAGGTCTGTTACTTTAGACCAAATGTCAAACCTATGACAATACAACACGATTAGCAGTTAGCAAAGCGTTAACTCAGCTGCTAATGAGCCAACATGCCAAATAGCTTAACACTTAGCTAGGATAACTAAAGCATAGAGAAACATTGTGAAACATTAATTCACAAGGCAATCTAAGCGGACTGTTTAAAGAGCTCTGTGACAATGACTGAGTAAAGGGAGATTAAGTACAACTGAAGTGTGTGTGTATGAGATAAAAGCCCAACTAATCAGATGGCCTGGTTCAGTTAAACAAATTTGGAAATCTGTCCCATGATGTTTATCTTTTACATATGTAAAAACAGCCAAAGGGACGATTATAAACTGACTTGTCAGAAGTTTTAAAAATTTAAAATCCTCATGGTGTCTTTTTAATTATTCAGAATGCCCACAGTGTTTGCTCAGGTGTGGTGTTGTCTTGTTTTTTTTCCCCAGGTGTGTTTGCACTACTCCAAGCGTATGCCTTTCTGCAGTACCTGAGAGATAGATTGACCAAACAGGAATTCCAGACACTCTTCTTCCTTGGTGTCTCTCTTGCCGCTGGCATGGTCTTCCTCACCGTGATATATCTCACATACACAGGTGTGTATTTCAGCCAACGCATGCTCACAGTAATATTTAGTCACATTGTGCTAGTGTTGTCCCGATACCAACATTTTGGTATCAGTACCAATATGTATTTAATTAATCAACATCCATCCATCCCAACCATTTTCTACCGCTTATTCCCTTCGGGGTCGCGGGGGGCGCTGGAGCCTATCTCAGCTACAATCGGGCGGAAGGCGGGGTACACCCTGGACAAGTCGCCAGCTCATCAACATCAAAATCGAAATTGAGGTTTTAATTAGTGCGGTAACCAAACAGCAAGTGACACAGGTTCCCCCCGCTCGATTCGCCAATCAGAATGGTTGAGCCTTGTGTCCTTTGCCTCCTGGCCTCAGTCAAAGAAACATTACATTTGTGTGCGCTACAGTGGAGGCAGCCAGTACGTCAATAACAAACACCACTTGCACATTGGGAAAGGTTTTAATGGTGACTAGGTCTGGGCCGATAGTCAATAAGTCAATCGATTGCTGTGTCAGTGTGTTTATTTTCTTCGTCTCTCGCTTTAAACAGGGCGAAAGAGGTTTCACTCTGTGCATCACAGTGAGCTCTCTTTTCAGTCATTCACAAAAGTTCTCCGTGTGCAGAGAGCGAGATCGCTAGCTTGCACACACAAGAAGCACGGACCGAGAGCCTCTCAACTCACTAGTGATAAATTGTTCAAAGTAACAAAAATTAAGAGTAAACAAATTTAATTAAAAAGCCAAATGTTGTGCTGTGGGAATATTTCAGCTTCAGATGGGCAATATGAGACCTTCAACACGGACGGACAAACGAGCAACAACGTCGTGATGGCAACAAAAAAAGAAAACCCGACCTAGTTTTTCAAAATGGGAAAAAAATGCACTTTAAGATGTTAATTTATTTCCGCTGAAATTTTGCTTACAGAAACGAGTCCATTTTATTGTATTGTTTATTTATTAAGAATAACAAAGTTATTTAACTTCCAATTACAGTAAAATAGTAAACAATTCTACAGTAATCAGAAAAATAAGTTTATATCCTTTTTAATGTTTTATATGCATTGTTATATGATTACATCCCATTATAAACACTGTCTAAATACTGAAGAAATAACGGATACAAATCTTAAACGCCTTGATTATGTCTGCATAAAGCCAAATATTTTTGAAAGTAGATTATTGCATATTAATCTAAAGTGTGGGACTTTGAGACACACATATGTTAATTGACAGTCTAAAAGTAACATGTCGTCCTTCATTCGGTATTTTTGCAATTTTATGCATTTATATGTATAAAATATAAAAATGGCAAGGCAAATCAAATTGCAATCACAATTTTGGTGAGAAAAATTGCTATTAGGTTTTTTCTCAATCGTGCAGTCCTAATTTAAAGATACATTTAGAAATAAAGGAAACACAAAAAATGTCATTTCTGGCTTTATTTTAAGAGAACATCTTAGGATGACACTACATCTAATAACGTAAAGCACTGCCATTAAACATAAATAACTTTTCTTACAGCATTCTGATTAATTTTAGAACACTGAAATGAAATAAAATGGCATTCGAATTGCCGTATTTTTCGGAGTATAAGTCGCTCCGGAGTATAAATCGCACCGGCCGAAAATGCATAATAAAGAAGGAAAAAAAACATAAGTCGTAGTGGAGTATAAGTCGCATTTTTTGGGGAAATGTATTTGATAAAACCCAACACCAAGAATAGACATTTGAAAGGCAATTTTAAATAAAGAATAGTGAACAACAGGCTGAATAAGTGTACGTTATATGACGCATAAATAACCAACTGAGAACGTGCCTGGTATGTTAACGTAACATATTATGGTAAGAGTCATTCAAATAACTATAACATATAGAACATGCTATACGTTTACCAAACAATCTGTCACTCCTAATCGCTAAATCCGATGAAATCTTATATGTCTAATCTCTTACGTGAACGAGCTAAATAATATTATTTGATATTTTACGGTAATGTGTTAATAATTTCACACATAAATCGCTCCTGAGTATAAGTCGCACCCCCGACCAAACTATGAAAAAAACTGCGACTTTTAGTCCGAAAAATACGGTACGTAAAAATGTTTCTTTTTCAAAGTAACAGTGCGCTCCAATCACAGACTTATGAAATTCAGCCCATTCACTTGCATTAGTTTTCGGGGCTGTTTTGGCCCCGCTAATACGCCAATAATTGGGCATAACGGGAGCAGTCAATTACATTTTTGACATGTTTGTCTTGTAACTTGTTGTGCAGGTATTGATACTTGTCTTTCAAGTGTTTTGTCAAGCTAGCTTGGAAGTATTGAAACCTTTGGGAAGGCATGTTTTAAAGCAACTGCTTCAGTATTTGTTGCTTTACCTTTATCTTCTGCTTTAAAGCTAAAATATATCCATTCCATATTGCACTTTGTGCAGCCTCTTTATTGTGTAAAGTTGCCGCTTTCGCCATTCTCCCTCTTCTGTCTCCCCCGGCCTTCTCTACGCAGTTTCCATTTGTATGCGCTCTGTTGGCTCACTCACAATAAGGGATTGGTACCAAATTCAGTACTTTTATAGTCACCAACAAAATTCCGCCAGGACTACATGTTACTGATTCCATATTTCGATACATTTGTTGCGTGTGAGGTAATACATTTGTCAAACAAACAAGCAGCATTTTGATTGCCTTTAGATAAAGTTATCATTTCCATGTCAACATAGCAAGTAAAGCCTGATAGAAAATACTCAAATGTACTGTGAGGCTCCACGTTTTAAAATGTATTGCTCTATGCCAATTTACAAAACCCCGTTTCCATATGAGTTGAGAAATTGTGTTAGATGTAAATATAAACGGAATACAATGATTTGCAAATCCTTTTCAACCCATATTCAATTGAATGTACTACAAAGACAAGATATTTTGATGTTCAAACTCATAAACTTTATTTCTTTTTGCAAATAATAATTAACTTAGAATTTCATGGCTGCAACACGTGCCAAAGTAGTTGGGAAAGGGCATGTTCACCACTGTGTTACATGGCCTTTCCTTTTAACAACACTCGGTAAACGTTTGAGAACTGAGGAGACACATTTTTTTAAGCTTCTCAGGTGGAATTCTTTCCCGTTCTTGCTTGATGTACAGATTAAGTTGTTCAACAGTCTGGGGGTCTCCGTTGTGGTATTTTAGGCTTCCTAATGTGCCACACATTTTCAATGGGAGACAGATCTGGACTACAGGCAGGCCAGTTTAGTACCCGCACTCTTTTTACTATGAAGCCACATTGATGTAACACGTGGCTTGGCATTGTCTTGCTGAAATAAGCAGGGGCGTCCATGGTAACATTGCTTGGATGGCAACATATGTTGCTCCAAAACCTGTATATACCTTTCAGCATTAATGGCGCCTTCACAGATGTGTAAGTTACCCATGTCTTGGGCACTAATACACCCCCATACCATCACAGATGCTGGCTTTTCAACTTTGCGCCTAGAACAATCCGGATGGTTCTTTTCCTCTTTTGTCCGGAGGACATGACGTCCACAGTTTCCAAAAACAATTTGAAATGTGGACTCGTCAGACCATAGAACACTTTTCCACTTTGTATCAGTCCGTTTTAGATGAGCTCAGGCCCAGTGAAGCAGACGGCGTTTCTGGGTGTTGTTGATAAACGGGTTTTGCCTTGCATAGGAGAGTTTTAACTTGCACTTACAGATGTAGCGACCAACTGTAGTTACTGACAGTGGGTTTCTGAAGTGTTCCTGAGCCCATGTGGTGATATCCTTTACACACTGATGTCGCTTCTTGATGCAGTACAGCCTGAGGGATCGAAGGTCACGGGCTTAGCTGCTTACGTGCAGTGATTTCTCCAGATTCTCTGAACCCTTTGATGATATTACGGACCGTAGATGGTGAAATCCCTAAATTCCTTGCAATAGCTGCTTGAGAAAGGTTTTTCTTAAACTGTTCAAC
>NC_084750.1:35306962-35341962 GCF_033978785.1 Entelurus aequoreus | reverse complement strand
TCTATTAACGTTACTTTTTTTAAAAACATTTTTAAACATGCATAAACTTAAGTCTTGCTTTTAAATGTTTAAATTTTTTAAGGATACTATAATGTTCCGCTTAACTTAAGTAATCTACCTGTGCTACCCGGTCAGAATTTATCGCACACCACCCACCTGCTAGTGTACTGTGTGCACGCAGCGGCGTGTTGTTACAGCTTAGCATATAGCAGTGGAGACAATTTTACAAAAGCCCACAGCAAAGCCAAATTACTTGCAACGATTTGTGGCTCCAGAATGATCAATTTAATGCATGGTTGAAGCCAGTGGTTGGAAACATTTAAAGTGTTTAGAGTCCGGATGTGGTGCCAACCAGAAGGGAAGCGTTTGTAAACATTGCGGTGAAAGTGAATGGAATGATAATGTAAAAGTCAAAAATTCGGGATAAGTCCGTGCCAAAAATGTTGAAACGCCAAAAACTCTTGCACAAAGTATAAGTATCGACTTTACCCCTCCAAAGGAGTCTTAGGTGGGTAATGTGGCGCTAATGACCGAAGGAGATCAATATGAGATGTTTACCATTGAAATCGTACTATTAGATACAGTAAAACTATAACATCCATCCATCCATTTTCTAAATAAAATCATAATTCTCATATGTTGTTTAGATAATTTAATTCAATAAATTCAGGTCAGCTTCTCATGCCTAATCTTTTCTCCAAGTTAAAATAAAATAAATAAAAGTTACGTGTGTAAACTAGGTTGCAAAGAGTCCCTTTAATTGAAAGAGCATTGGAGTCAAAGCACAAAAATGACAATATATATGATGTATGGTGGCAAAAAGGTATTATGATTTAGTGGAGCCATGAAGTAGTGAAGTCATATTTGCTTAGATAAGAAAACACTGAAGGCCAGTCACAGTTGTCTGAAAGAAGTACATAGACTGTAAGAACAATTGGTCAATGTGGCCTTTTGAGATAAACACTGCCAAGATATCTCCCCTTTAGGTGTAAAGTTTTGTATTGTGGCCTCATAACAATCAGCTTTTACTTTTAACTGAGTCTTGAAATGAAGAAGTATGAAGGAGAGGGATGGCATATACTGTAACTTCCTAACATAACACAAAAAAATTACAAACAATAAAGATTGTAGCTATTTCGGTGGTTCTTGAGTTTAGCTCCAAGTTGGCGTTTTACAAGGACTGCAAGCAACCAGCAAGCGTTCTATTCAGAGCTTGTATTGTGGAAAACAATTGTCTTTGTACTATCTCCATTTGACATTACCGTATTTTTCTGACTATAAGGCACACCTAAGATCATTTAATTTTCTCCAAAATCCACAGTGCACCTTATAACCCGGTGCGCTTAATGTACGGAATAATTCTGGTTGTGCTATTGTGTGAATACTCAAAATAATTCACACTCATGCTTTTGTACACCAAAAATAATCTTATTTATTATTATTATTCTCCATATTTTGGCGTGCTCTACCTTCCACATTTTTCATCCAATTCAAACCGTTCCAACTTCAAACTATTCAGCCTATTCAAGAATCTCGGAACAAATTCCCAGATTTCCCAGAATTGCCGGTTTTCCAGGTAATTTTTCCCATTCAAAATGAATTGGCCATTTATCAAACTTACACCATTTCCACATTTTTCAACCGATTCAAACCATTCCACCTTCAGAATATTGCACTCATCCTGGAAATTCAAACTACCATTCTTCAAATTTAAAAGAAATTCCAGGAATTCCCGGTTTTTCAAACCATATTTGCACCTTCTTTTTTCGACTACTCCCTGCACATTTTTCAACTCACTTAGACCGTTTCACCATCAAAACATTCCTCTTAATCAGGACAAAAACAACGTTTTTTTTTATCTGGAAAAATTCCTGGTTTCCCCTGGTTTTCGAGGAATTCCGTAATATCTGTTCTCAATTAAAACTGTTACTACTACTATATCGCTCAACCGATATGAAACATTCTAATACTAACAATTTCAAGTCGTTCTGGACATTCAAGTTTTTTACCATTTTCCACAAAATTTCCACTTTTCCTGAAATTCCTAAATTTTCAGGAAATTCCCATTGAAATGAATGGGACATTTTTCAAAGTTCCACAATTCACACATTTTTCATCTAGTTCTAACCGTTCCAATTTCCAATTATTCAGCCTGTTCAGGAATTGTGCTCTTAAAAAATTCTAAAAAAATATAAAAAATCCCAGAATTCTTACTTTTCAGGGACATTTCCCATTCAAAATGAATTGTCCTTTTTTTTCAAATTTCTACAATTCCCACATTTTTCAATCGATTCAAACCATTTCACCTTCAACATCCTGGACATTCAAACTTCAAACTTTAATTTTTCCACTTTCAAAAAATTTCCAGGAATTCCTGTTTTTTTCTAATCCTATTTCCACCCTTTTTTTCCTTTCACATTTTTCAACCGTTCTACCGTCAAAACATTCCTCCTCATTTCCAACATCAACACATTCCACTCATCCTGGACACTTAAACTAAAACTTTCCCAAGTTCCAGACTGAATTCCGGTTTTCCTGGAATTCCCAAATTCCTGGAATTTTGTAACACTATTATTCAATTATAAATTGTCACTCCCAACACATTTATTAAATGATTCAAACCCTTCAAACACAAACCAATTGAACTCATTTAGGACATTCATGCTATTTATCGCCTTCAAGAAATTCTGTTTTTTCCCCGAAACTCCCAAATTACCAGAAAATTCCCACTGAAAGGAGTAGGACATTTTTCCCAAGTACTTCAATTCCCACATTCCTCAATCGATTCAATTAGCTCTAACACCAACATGTTCCGCTGATTTTATTACATGGCGCCACCTTGGAAGTATGCTAGCTGTTCCCCTGTCAGTATGCTAATGTTAGCATGCTAACATATTATGCTAGCATTTGATCTAATTTTGTACTTTGACCCAATAATCATGGCGCCATCATAAAATAAACACCGGTTAGCATGCTAATTTTAGCACGCTAAAGTTTTATGCTAGCATTTTCAAAAATGTTAATTTTAAACCTAATAATCATGGATTCCGGATGACGGGGAGAAGACGCTGTCGAAGTGGAGACACTTAAACAAGACCGCCCACAAAACTGCGCATCCTGAAGCAAAGGTCAGAAAGCGACTTGAAGATGGTCTGTAAAACATAATCTATGCAACATTTTGACCAAAGAACCACCATTACATTATGTAGACCACAAAGAAGTGTTTTACATTTAGAAAAAAAATCATACTATGACCCCTTTAATGCACCATATAATCCAGTGCACCTTTTGTATGAAAATAGATCTGAATAGACACGGTCATCGGTAGTGCGCCTTATAATCCAATGCGCCCTGTGGTACGAGTAATACGGTAATCTTTTGCATCATCTCATGGTTATACAAGTCATTGATTGGTTTTCGTCTTCCTTGCAGTGGCCCTGTACGCCATCAGTGCCGTGTATTTTGCTGGTGTGATGGTGCGTCTCATGCTGACACTGACTCCGGTAGTATGCATGCTGTCAGCCGTGGCTTTCTCCAGTGTCTTTGAGCATTACATGGGAGATGACACAAAAAGGGAGAAACCCCCGGCTGAAGACAGCAGCGACGAGGACGACAAAAGGAATTCTGGAAATCTCTATGATAAGGTAGGTGGTAATCCCTGTCACACTGTACTGGAAAGAAAATCACATTTTTTTGACACATACAGAAACTCACACAAGTCACTGCACCACTCACATTTCTGCAAATCTTAACATATCATTTCATGACATCTTTTCAGTGTTGTCCCATGAAAAGATACAATGAAATATGAGGAGTGTATTCCCTTTAGTGTGCTAGTCTATCTGGTTGCAATACTAGTCAATGTGTTAGTTATGTTGCAGCCTTTTGCTGTACTTATTTTTTTTTCACTCAACATGGGAGACTGGCAGACATGTCGTGAGCTTTTATCCACACATCCCACCAGTATTTTGAGCTGTGATTCATCTGTGATTCCGCTGCAACTATTTGATGTGCTTACTCAGTTATCAGCTGTCTCGCATTCGTGAATATTTGACTAACAAAGCCTCAGCCAAAGAGTGAGTTGATGCCTTTTACAGAAAGCAGGAAATGGTAACATCACATTTCTGGCGCTTTTAAATTCTTTCAAATTATAAACTATTAAATAATAGTAGTTTTTATTGTTTTGTGTAATCAAGTCAGTACAATCTCCGTATCATAAGAGCCTGATGTGTATCATCCATGCTGCCTTTCAAGGTTTCTCGGTGTTCCCATTGGGTTTTGTTTTTTCTTGCCCTGATGTGGGACCTGAGCCGAGGATGTTGTTGTGGCTTCTGTAGCCCTTTGAGACACTTGTGATTACAGGCTATATAAATAAACTTTGATTGATTGATAAAAAAACAAAAGACTTTGACGACAGTGTAAAGTGTATATATACTGTATGTATATCAAATATAAGGAAATAATTGATCAACAATCTCTTTACAGTATTATCCCAATACAACATCAGCAGTAAGCTGCTTTGTCAACTCGCGTGCACACACACCAAAGTTCCTCTTTAATGCTTTTAAAATCATTAACAACCATGTTGCTGTAAATTAAAAAAGTCAAATAATGTTTACCTTATATCGGCAAATATTAGTGGCATGCAAGCGAGAAGATGAATGCTTATGATTAACGTAGAGAGGGATCGAACTTATAGAGAGGAGGGTTTGGGTGAGGAGTAGCAGTGCTTCTCCAAGACGAAAGAAAGTCATTTTCTTCCTTAGTTCCCTCTCCTCTTCTTCCGTTACGTTGATTCCACTCTTCCAGGCCGGCCTTCACTTGGTCCTCGCTGCTACATGATTCTGTCCAGTGTGTCTTGTTTTCTGCGGTCTGTAGTGACCCATGGTGTTGCCATTATTGGCGTTTTTCCTCGCAAATAGTAATTTTTGGTCCACAGCAAATTCGTCCTTCTTTTCAGGCTGGTTTAAAACTTTGAAATCCATATTGAGTTGGCGAAATAGACAAAACTTGGGTGAATGGCGAGAGAAGAAACATACACTGCAGCACCGAGTGACTCTTGTGTCCTGTCCTGTGCAGCAAGTGACGTGCAGGGCTTTGTCTCCGGCAACAATGATGGACCCTGGTTTTTGTCTACAGGCAGATTGAAATTAATGACTGAATAGTGTTTGCACAAAGAGACATGGTTCGCACACGGAGGCATGTTTGGCTTGATCCAAAAGTTTATGAAGTTCGCAAATAGAGGGGTTCATTAATCAAGGTTTTACTGTACATCATACCAAAAATACATCACCTTTTGTGCACTCAGAGTGTGAAATCACAAAACTCCTTAACTATAACAACCAGGTCGCTACAATGATTAGAAATTAAAAAATAAAATCCACTTTATCTTGTTGGTTAATCTTCTTGCCATGCAGCCGAAGAAGGTGGGGGGTCGACAAAGCTTCGGATACTTCCTAAATGTTTCAAATTAGGCATCACTTGTCCCTTGCTTTCTTTGGAATGTGACAATTAACACATTAGCAAAAATTAGTAACAAATAAACAAGTAAAATAATAGTAATGCTAACAATAAATAAAAATGTCAATATAATAAAACGATTAAATTCAGTTTTTCCGTTAAAAATGTCTTCAATTCTGCTTTTTACACTTATTTTACCACCAAAGAGTGTGTGCTTCTCATGTCATGAATAAAATGTAATGACATTCACATTTATTGGTGCAATACATCCTGTATCAGTAAGTGCTTTAAGTACTTTATGCCTGTGTAAGGTACTTTTTTAAACCTTTATTTTGTTAGCGCAGCCAGACCGGATGTGTCGCACAACAGCGCTGTTATTGTGACGGGGGGGAAGTGTGCTGCTGTTCTGAGCTTGACGAGTCGGGAGGCGACTTGAGGCTGTAAAAAAAAAAAAAAAAAAGGATAGCGAACGCCTGTCAAGGTGCGACTGCTGTCTTGTTTGTACATTGATAATGCATCGATGATGTTGTTCACAACAACACAAGCAGATGTGGGTGGGTGTGTGGATTGTTTCCTGCTAGCTTCAGCTTCATAGTTTAGTCGTTGTTTCAAATGGCCGTCTCCACATTGATTAGTTCAGGACAAGGCGGTTGAGTGTTTTGGGTAAGAATGAGTGGTACTGGACACATTATTTTCCGAAACAAAGGTTCTTTCTCCTCATAATGGCAGCATTTCACTCACATTTACTGTATGTCAATTTCTGTGATTGTCTGCGTTTAACACCAAACTCCTTTTAAATGGCCAATTGTGTGACTCTGTTTGCGTTTACGTTAACGCAGAAATCCTGTGACTTACTTTTTTTGTTGAATTTAGTGATTATTGACTTACTTACTTACTTAGCAGTGTGTCAAATAAAAAATGATTAATTGTCCAGCCCTAAGATATAATTACAGTAACAATAAATTCATTACATTTTCAGAACATATTGAGGGACAAAAATGGCCCCTGGGATGCACTTTGGACACTTTTTTTAAGTGCTACTGATGGACCTCCTTCGTAACTCTGTCTTCCCCTGCAGGCCGGCAAGGTGCGCAAACATGTGTCTGAACAGGAGAAAGCGGAGGAAGGTTTGGGTCCAAACATAAAGTCCATAGTCACCATGCTCATGTTAATGCTCCTGATGATGTTTGCTGTCCACTGCACTTGGGTCACCAGCAACGCCTACTCCAGCCCAAGTGTGGTGCTCGCGTCATACAACCATGATGGGTATGAGTTACTTGGGTGACACACTTGCGCACACACATCTGCTGTCATTTGTTAATGGATGTTAAACTGCTATGAGAAGCTCTAAATCACATGTTGTAGTTCATACTGTAGTTCAAAAGTGTTTGGCTCTACATAAGGCAGCAAGTCAGGGAGCACATGCATATTTCATATGACATTTTGTTAAAATATTGATAAGTGCATGACAGCACAATCTTTAATATCGCTGCTTTTTTTTTGCTTTTTTATTTATTTATTTTTTTTTTTATAAAGAGTTTTTAGGTCACAGAAATATGTTTGTGTTAAGCATAAAGGAATTTCTGCAGTCAGTGCACACTTGCTATCACATGCCTAAACAAAAATGCAAGCAGATGTTCTAAGTTCTCTCTGTTTGACTTATTGTAGGTTAGGGACATAGAGGATGTGTTTTTTTTTCAGAATCATGTGCACTAATGTTTAAACTGTACTTCTGAGTCAGATGTTGGACACACCGTATTTACTCAAACACCATGCCCCAATTGATTAGCAGGTGCATCCACCACTTGAACAAATAACCAAGTGGTTGGATATATGTGTCCTTTAAAAGGTGAATTGAAGGAGGCCCCAACACATGGTAGAATATTATTGTATATATTATGTGTGAATGCTTTCCAACAATTACTGTATATGAAATAGATTTGTGATTTTAAAAAAAAAAAGTAACCTAAGAGCCGTAATACTGTCTCCAGTTAACAAAATTGAGATTGTTTCACCATGAGTGAGAATATTGAGTAGAATGGCCTTGCAGCCATGTCTTTGTTTGACGAGGTTGTTAACCTATTCTCGGTTTTTTTGTTTTTTTCCTTTTCAGGACACGTAACATCCTGGATGACTTCAGGGAGGCCTACTACTGGCTGAGGCAGAACACAGACGAGCATGCACGTGTCATGTCATGGTGGGACTATGGTTATCAAATTGCAGGGATGGCCAACAGGACCACACTTGTTGATAATAATACGTGGAATAACAGTCATATAGCGCTGGTGAGTTCGCGTTAATCTTATTTTCCCCCTTCTATCTCAGTATATCCTCTTGGCTGCCTGTCTTTGCTCTGCTGCTATTTTTAATGCACACACATGGAGAAACAAATTATTTATTCTCGCAGCTACCGGATGATCATCTAAGTGTTAAGTGAATGTTTAATGAAATTGCCAGTTCTAACTGCTCTCCTTATAAGCCAGATCATTTTGTTTTCTTAAATTGTTCTCAATTAGTTTAAGAGCACCTCGGTTAATAGCCGTCAGTTTCCTTAAGAGGCTGGGTGTTTTCTCCCTCTCTGCGTCCTTTTTAAATATTTTTCTTCTAACACTTTGTCTATTTGACTATGGGGTACTGCACTACTTGCCGTCTTTGCTTGTGTTCTGTTGCATTTTACTTAAGGAATTTTAAAGTCTGTAATAAGAAGAGGGACCATCACCAGTCACAGTTTACCATGTAAGGCCTTTTACAAGGAGAGCGTTTTAAAAGGTTTCATCTTCAAGGATGCAGTCATCTTCTGAAATTCAACCTTTCCTTTAGTCATCTGGAAGTGTTTGAACCTCAAAAATAATCAACAATTAAACAAGTTTGAGTTTATTTCTGTTCAAAGCGCTTGCATGGTATTGTATTCAGTTTCAGTAAATATGAATCAACTATCTATTCTCAAAAGAGGGGAGTTTATCATCGATATGAGGTAGGGTTCTCCCCCTTGATTGAACCAAGAAGATAGTTACATGGGAGGAGAGAATGATAATGAAGGCTCTACTTCCCATTCTACTTAAAGATTCTTGGAACCATATAAATGTAAGCTGTGAGAGCTTCTACTCGGTTGATACACCATACATGCCATCTAGTGCTCTGTTGGTAGGAGGGATTTTAAATCAAATTGTGGGTGGGAGGGAGCATATTATCTATGGCAGGGTTATGTAACTGGCGGCCGTGGGCCAAATGACACTACACCGGCCACCGAGTTCAGTTCAAAACTTGGGAGACATACATTTCTGCAGCAAATTCCTGTTGCATACAGGAACTTGGACCACTGTAAACACATTGGCAGATCCTTGCATTAACATTTTAACCTTGCTAGCAAACAACACTGGGGTCGAAACTTGTGATTTACATAACAGGCATTCCTTAAGGCACCACTTTAAGTCCTGTTCCTTTGGCAGTTACACTTTTTCTCATAATGCGATTAATGTAACTAAGGTGTTGATGTAGGCTTTTTACTTTAGAATCAGTCAGTAGTCATTTGTTCAAATTCTTTAGTTATACTAGTTGTGTTCCTCAGGGTTCCATTGCCTCTCTTTTTCATCTTTCGGGTTAATCAACTGGTGGCCTGCAAGTTTAGAAAAAAAAAAAAACTTGTGTGACTCACATTTTTGCAGCAGTTTCTTCAAAAGGCTATGTTTACAGTGTAGGACAGGGGTCGGCAACCCGCGGCTCCGGAGCCGCATGCGGCTCTTTGACCACTCTGATGCGGCTCAGCTGCATACTTGCGACCCCCCGATTTTCCCAGGAGACTTATGGATCTCAGTGCCTCTCCTAGAAAACTCCCAGGGCAAATATAATCCTATTTTCACTCTAATTACTAAATTAAGGGGGTGCCCTAATTGCACTGCAGTAATTGTCCTCTATAGCATTTACAAACAGCGTGCCAGCCCGGCCACATGTTGTATGTAGCTTTTACTTGCACACGTAGGAGACAGCAAGGCATACTTAGTCATCAGCCACACAGCTTACACTGACGGTAGCCGTATAAAACAACTTTAACACTGTTACGTTACAAATATGTGCCACACTGTGAACCCACACCAAAAAAGAATGAAAAACACATTTCTGGAGAACATCCGCACCGTAACACAACATAAACACAACACAACCATGCAGCCCTAACTCTTCCGGTCTAGATTATACACCCTCGCTACCACCAAACCCCCCCACACATCAACCCCCCTCCCCTCCCTGCGTCGGTTGAGCGGAAGAGTTAGGGCTGCATGGGATTCTGGGTATTTGTTGTGTTGTGTTTATGTTGTGTTACAGTGCAGATGTTCTCCAGAAATGTGTTTGTCATTCTTTTTTGGTGTGGGTTTAAAGTGTGGCGCATATTTGTAACGTAACAGTGTTAAAGTTGTTTTATATGGCAACCGTCAGTGTAAGCTGTGTGGCTGTTGAACTAGTACGCCTTGCTGTCACTGATACTTACGTGAGCAAGCTGAAGCTGCATTCTACATGTGGTCGAGCAGGTACACTGTTTGGGCAGGCTGTAGAGGGCGCCAAATGCAGTGCCATCACGCCATGATATTCGGGAGTCTCCCGGAAATAATGAGAGAGTTGGCAAGTATGACGCTATCAAGCGCCATTCATTCAAAACTCGCGGGCCGCATTAACATCAAATTTCCATATTAAGGTGCGTGTGTCTGAGACCCCTGGTTAACATAGCACAAAGCAATTTAAAGGCCTACTGAAACCCACTACTACCGACCACGCAGTCTGATAGTTTATATATCAATGATGAAATCTTAACATTATAACACATGCCAATACGGCCGGGTTAACTTATAAAGTGACATTTTAAATTTGCCGCTAAACTTCCGGTTCGAAACGCCTCTGAGGATGACGTATGCGTGTGACGTAGCCCGGCGAACACGGGTATGCCTTCCACATTGAAGCCGATATGAAAAAGCTCTGTTTTCATTTCATAATTCCACAGTATTCTGGACATCTGTGTTCGTGAATCTGTTTCAATCATGTTCATTGCATTATGGAGAAGGAAGCCAAGCAAGCAAAGAAGAAAGTTGTCGGTGCGAAATGGACGTATTTTTCGAACGTAGTCAGCCACAACAGTACACAGCCGGCGCTTCTTTGTTTACATTCCCGAAAGATGCAGTCAAGATGGAAGAACTCGGATAACAGAGACTCTAACCAGGAGGACTTTTGATTTGGATACACAGACGCCTGTAGGGAACTGGGACAACACAGACTCTTACCAGGATTACTTTGATTTGGATGACAAAGACGCAGACGTGCTACTGTGAGTATGCAGCTTTGGCTTTTTTTTGCGTATGTACGTAACTTTTTTAAAATATATAAGCTTTATGAACCTTGGGTTAGGTGAACGGTCTTTTGGGCTGAGTGATTGTGTGTGTTGATCATGTGTTTGAATTGTATTGGCGTGTTCTATGGAGCTAGGAGCTAGCAGAGGAGCTAGGAGCTAGCATAACACGTACCGTACCGTACGTGCGCGTCACGTACGTAACTTTTTAAAAATATATAAGCTTTATGAACCTTGGGTTAGGTGAACGGTCTTTTGGGCTGAGTGATTGTGTGTGTTGATCAGGTGTTTGAATTGTATTGGCGTGTTCTATGGAGCTAGGAGCTAGCAGAGGAGCTAGGAGCTAGCATAACAAACACGCAGGTGTTTTTATGCAGGATTAATTTGTGGCATATTAAATATAAGCCTGGTTGTGTTGTGGCTAATAGAGTATATATATGTCTTGTGTTTATTTACTGTTGTAGTCATTCCCAGCTGAATATCAGGTCACCCCCGGCTCTCACAGCATCTTCCCTATCTGAATAGCTTCAACTCCCCACTAGTCCTTCACTTGCACTTTACTCATCCACAAATCTTTCATCCTCGCTCAAATTAATGGGGAAATTGTCGCTTTCTCGGTCCGAATCTCTCTCACTTCATGCGGCCATCATTGTAAACAATAGGGAACTTTGCGTATATGTTCAACTGACTACGTCACGCTACTTCCGGTAGGGGCAAGCCTTTTTTTTATCAGATACCAAAAGTTGCAATCTTTATCGTCGTTGTTCTATACTAAATCCTTTCAGCAAAAATATGGCAATATCGCGAAATGATCAAGTATGACACATAGAATAGATCTGCTATCCCCGTTTAAATAAAAAAAATTCATTTCAGTAGGCCTTTAAGCTTTGTATGCGGTGTTTTTCATTTTAAATTTAAAAATTTTTTTTTGTGGCTCCCATTATTTTCTTTAATTTGTGAAACTTGCCAAAATGGCTCTTTGAGTGGTAAAGGTTGCCGACCCCTGGTGTAGGATGTCCAATTCCGATTTTTTGTCAAACCCAATCTTTCTATGTAGTTGTTCACATTACAAAAACTAATGTGAATACAAACTGACCCACATGCAGATGTGACGTCATGACATCACACGCGCTGTAGTGTTTACGTAAATTAACATGGCTCAAGTTTCCAGTCCTGTCACATTTGTGTCAATTTCAAGGATTTTGTGCTATCAAAGTCCACATTTTCTGAATGGAATTATTGCACGTAGAACAAAGATTAATTTTAAAATGTAAAACCTCGCAGTTTGTGGGACGTTTGCTACGATGTCTGTTTTGAAGAGCGTGTTGGCGAGCAGTGGGAGACCTAGGAGTGGTGGATCGTTGATGGGAGTTCCTAAAACAAGATTTTTGCCTGTTTTCTGCTCATTTGTCAACTATTTATTTTGCGACTGTCTATTTTGGCAAATAATTATTGTGCTTATCGCGACACTCTGGTTGGATGAATGCGACCCGAGCGTTCACACTGCAGTTTCATTACATACTGTACATACCCAATTTTTATCCACAAAGAGGCCTGGTTCGGATTTGAAAAAATCAAAATTGCACTGTTCTCATTGACATGAAAACATCCGATACAGGTTACAAATGGGCAAAAAAAATCGGAATTGACCTGCAGTGTGAACAAGGCCATATAGATAATATTTAACAAGCTTTTTGCAGCAGAAAAACACTACTGTAGAAGATGCTGGTTCTCAGGAATATATAAATGAGACTAAAGGGGAAGGAAGAAGTCTGTCCCCAGCTTTGTGGAAAGGTAGCCCCCTAAACAATTTTGATAAATATCCCTGCTTTATATGATTTATGGAGTTAAAAGTGGGAATAACAGAGGTGGTGTAATGCTGTTGAGGTGGGGCACTTTTCTCGTAATATATGGAGGACATTTGTCAAAACAATTGTACCACTTGTCACTGTGGCAAATTTGCTGTCAACCTCACATTTATCACATTGATAGTGTGCCCAATATCTCAAAGGACATCTGCAGTCTTTTCTTTTAAAGTGCAATTTTAGTTCTCAGTGTTTTAAATTTTGAAAAATACTGTGTAAAGTCATCCTGTTACATTTAAAACCTTTTGTAACCACTGTTTTAGGTGGGGAAAGCCATGTCTTCCAATGAAAGTGCAGCCTACAAAATCATGAGGTCCCTAGATGTGGACTATGTGCTGATTATTTTCGGCGGCGTCATAGGCTACTCTGGGGATGACATCAACAAGTTCCTGTGGATGGTGAGGATAGCTGAAGGGGAGCATCCAAAGGACATCAGGGTAAGTGTGAACCTGCTATCTGACCATAGTCTGCACTGTTCGAACAATTATCAAGTCGGTCAACTATTTACAGTTCAAGTTGACTCGATAACACCCCCTCTACCCTCTATTGCAGTACGGTAAACACCAGGGGTGTACTGATACATTTCACTTTCGATACAATACAGATATTGAAACCTTTAGCATTGGCGAATACTGATATTAATCTGATACGATATCAGCACGAATCATAGTACATATTTTTATTATTTTGTAGTGTGGAGTGTTAGAAAAGTTTTGTTCAAGTGAAATTACTCAGAACAATATTAGGTATGAAAAAAACACAAACTTTATTGCATAAAAGTACATCATTATTTTGTAGTGTGGAGTGTTAGAAAAGTTTTGTTCAAGTGAAATTACTTAGAACAATATTAGGTATGAAAAAACACAAACCTTATTGCATAAAGGTACATTATTATTTTGTAGTGTGGAGTGTTAGAAAAGGCTTGCTCAAGTGAGATTAATCAGAATAATGTTAGGTATGAATAACACAAACCTTATGACAGATTCATACTTTTGAAGTGGAGTGTTAATTAGTTTTTTGTCAACACCAAGTAGTCACAATAATTCATTAAATTAGGTCATAACACAGTAAATTGAATGAACCAGACATGTTTGTTACTCCATCCATCCATCGTCTTCCTCTTATCCGAGGTCGGGTCGCGGGGGCAGCAGCCTAAGCAGGGAAACCCAGACTTCCCTCTCCCCAGCCACTTTGTCCAGCTCCTCCCGGGGGATCCCGGGGCGTTCCCAGGCCATAGTCTTCCCAACGTGTCCTGGGTCTTCCCCGCGGCCTCCTACCGGTCGGACGTGCCCTAAACACCTCCCTAGGGAGGCGTTCGGGTGGCATCCTGACCAGATGCCCGAACCACCTCATCTGGCTCCTCTCGATGTGGAGGAGCAGCGGCTTTACTTTGAGCTCCCCCCGGATGGCAGAGCTTCTCACCCTATTTCTAAGGGAGAGCCCCACCACCCGGCGGAGGAAACTCATTTCGGCCGCTTGTACCCGTGATCTTGTCCTTTCGGTCATTACCCAAAGCTCATGACCATAGGTGAGGATGGGAACGTAGATCGACCGGTAAATTGAGAGCTTTGCCTTCCGGCTCAGCTCCTTCTTCACCACAACGGATCGATACAGCGTCCGCATTACTGAAGACGCCGCACCGATCCGCCTGTCGATCTCACGATCCACTCTTCCCTCACTCGTGAACAAGACTCCAAGGTACTTGAACTCCTCCACTTGGGGCAGGGTCTCCTCCGCAACCCGGAGATGGCACTCCACCCTTTTCCGGGCGAGAACCATGGACTCGGACTTGGAGGTGCTGATTCTCATCCCAGTCGCTTCACACTCGGCTGCGAACCGATCTAGTGAGAGCTGAAGATCCTGGCCAGATGAAGCCATCAGGACCACATCATCTGCAAAAAGCAGAGACCTAATCCTGCAGCCACCAAACCAGATCCCCTCAACGCCTTGACTGCGCCTAGAAATTCTGTCCATAAAAGTTATGAACAGAATCGGTGACAAAGGGCAGCCTTGGCGGAGTCCAACCCTCACTGAAAACGTGTCCGACTTACTGCCGGCAATGCGGACCAAACTCTGGCACTGATCATACAGGGAGCGGACCGCCACAATCAGACAGTCCGATACCCCATACTCTCTGAGCACTCCCCACAGGACTTCCCGAGGGACACGGTCGAATGCCTTCTCCAAGTCCACAAAACACATGTAGACTGGTTGGGCAAACTCCCATGCACCCTCAAGGGTCCACAGTTCCACGACCAGGACGAAAACCACACTGTTCCTCCTGAATCCGAGGTTCGACTATCCGGCGTAGCCTCCTCTCCAGCACACCTGAATAGACCTTACCGGGAAGGCTGAGGAGTGTGATCCCACGACAGTTAGAACACACCCTCCGGTTCCCCTTCTTAAAGAGAGGAACCACCACCATGTTTGTTACTGATACTCTTTAATAGGTTTCTTTTTGCTTTGGAGTCTTTATATATGCAAGTCATATTCAATGAATAATTATTTTATACGTTTTTTTTGTAGACTGCAATATTGTTTAATTAGGACAAGTTTTTTGTATGTTTGTGTGCTTAGCTGATTTGCAGCTGCTAGCTCATAGTATACAGTATAGCCTACCATGTTCACCTTTTGGAAATGCTCTCACTAAAATACAATAAAATATAACAATGATGTGCTTATCAGAGGACATTTAAATGTTAACTAACAGGACTGCTTGTATCAAAGCTCATATTCAAGATTTTAAATGCAAGCCTTGTTTTCTTGCTGATATCGGACCGAGACACCCCTAGTAAACACAATTTTAGTGTTTCTATGGTAAATGGTCTCTTAATATCCAACCAGTAGCATCCCACTTTAAAGAACCTTCAGTCATGCATTATGGGTAACGCTTCAATTTGTTTCCATTTTAAAGTTGGTTTTCCCAACTGTCCTGTCTTGACACCCAGTCGGGATGTAGTTTCCATTAAACATTCACCAAGCTGTTCCTCCACTCCACTTTTTTCACTCTTTCCCTTGAGTGGAATCCATCTTCAAGTCATTGCATTTTAGTTATTTCCCTAGTCATGCTGTCATTGTGACAGGGCTAAATCCTCGCCCGGTGAACCATCTCAGGTCAACTAACAGCTCATCTTCAGTGCGTGGCAGACAGAACTATAATGGATTTGTGTGACTGGCATTTTTCACTGTTCACTGGTATCAAGGCTTTTAGAATAAAGGTTGTTTCTTCTAAGTCAAAACCCAGCTCCCTGTATGTCTTTGAGATGCTTTTATTTCATATGGGATTTCATATTGATTCTGAAATGTGTTTACAAATCAGAATTTTATTTCTCTGAGAGAGTACAAAAAAATTGCAGCAAGAAATGTCTGATACACACCTTCGGCTCTTTAGTAGTTCCACAAAGGGTGGATGTGTGGTCTATGTGTTATTATAACATTTAACTTTGTCCAAACTCTGTATCTTTCAGGAGAGTGACTACTTCACTCCTCAGGGAGAGTTCAGAGTGGACAAGGACGGTTCGCCGACTTTGCTCAACTGCCTCATGTACAAGATGTCCTATTACCGATTTGGTGAAATGCAGGTGAGTGGAGCAGTGCTAACTAATTCTGTGTTTTGCATACGAAGTATGAAATCAATAAAATTTTGTGCTGTCAAACTATATATATTTTTTATCACATGAATCACAGGTTATTACTGGACTCGCATAATTTAAATTACTTTAAAAAAAAAATTCAACCCAAATTCATGCAATTTGCTGCCACTCTTGTTTGTTTCATCACTGCTGCGTCCTCCAAATAAAATTATTTTTCAGGGCACCTCTCTAACCTACACATTTCGGATGTCTGCTATTTAGTGGGATTCCGCAATTTTTTTAGCCAAAGTGGTATTTATTTTTTTTACATTTCCGTATAAAACCGCTTACTACAGCTGAGAGTACAGTAGACACTACCTGACTTGTTCATGCTTTCCGGTGTACCACCTTGGCTCTAAGCAGCCAGCCAGCTAGCCACAATAGTAGGCCTAGTGCAGCCTGCGCTAATTGGGGTGTCCACTCTGTCTAAATGTATTTTATTATTTTATTCTAACAGGCGGACCAACCCTCTAGCAGGGACAACCACTATTGTTACATGAAGCCATACTCTCGTTTATGGCGGCGTCAGAGTGGTGTTGTTTTCGGAGCTGGCGAAGCTAGGCTAAGCTAGCCTGCATGTGAAGTGATGAAAAATCAAAGAGTGAATGCTTTGGTAAAAAACAATTTCAGTTTGGACTGCGTTGCAGGTTAACTTGAGAGGCGGTAAAGAGCATGAAAGTAGTCAGTAGATCGAGAAATGCAGGCAATGTCTTTGTAGCAACATTAGTGCTGTATTAACACACATCCTGTTTCATGAATTGCTTGCATTCAAAATGACGTCATATCCGGCCAACGTCCGGCTCATTGAATACGCGTGGTGGTCAAGCCAGTGTCTATGCTTGTATTGTTTTCGGCTGTACGAACTTTTTAAATCACGAAAAGGATAAAAGGTTCCTCAGAGTTCCTCGAGAGGTTTTCAAGAATGACAGAGAGAGTAAGATTTTATGAAAAGAGACGACAAAAGTACCACAAACCTGCGGTACAAGGGAGCAGAGCCGAAGAATGCACAAGTTTGCAGTGACCACTCCGTTAAAGTTTTGTTTGTTATACTTTTGACGTTTAGTTTTTCACGTTTAAGTATTGTCTTGATATAATTTGTATTTCTTAAGACACATTTATATATACAGTATAATATAGGCCCCTTGTACTCTGCGCGCTATACAAGAGCCATTGTAGCTTGGTTGACTGCCACTGGTTTTCACTTCCCGTAAGAAATCACTTGTCGGAATACAAGCAATACATTGCTGATGACCAGTACTCTAAATATTGTGTCTCATGATTTTAATCATGATTTAAATTACTAAACCCACTAATTTCTACTAGATCTAGCGCTGCATATTAATTAAATCCTAAAAATCCCTATAAAGTATATACATGAATTCATTAAGATTAAATGTAGTAAAAAGCTTCATGTTATAATTGAACAAACAAACTTGTAGCAGATACCATGAATGCAATCTTACATCCATGACTTTACTAAGTGATTCACTAGCTCAACAAAATATTTGAGTTTTTACAATTATGGTATTTTTTTTCTCCCAAATATAGCCATCATATGTCATGTAGTCATCAAATGTATTTACAGCCATGAAGTGAAGATATTTTATCAAACCCAACAAAACACTAATGAAATAAACGATAGACATTTTGGAATGGCTCGTATTGATATGGTGTAGATATCTCAACAAAAACAATGAACAGAAGAAATAAACAATGGATGCTGTATTACATTCTTGGAAGGGCTAATATTGATATGGTAAATATATTTTCTTAACAAAAACAATGAACTATTAATGCTGTGGTACAATCATGAAAAATAAGTAAGTTTTTTTGCATTTTTACGGAAATCTAAGATAAGGTAATATCTCCAACTTCAGAGGCGATTTGCGATGTTGCCTCCTTGAACCTCAGCTGATATTTTTCAATATTTTTGTTTTATTTTTATTTTTTTTACCTCACTGGGATCTCTGTTAACAGTTTATCCACTGTAAAATTTTGCTCCTTCCTCGTCTGTCTTCTCACCAGCAATAAAAAAAAAAAAAGAGAACAATACAATCTAAGGGTCCTTTAGGTATGCACGTTGCATTCATAAGTCACTTTGACTTGGTTTATATGGTAAGGACGTGACGTATGTGTGCACATTTCTCCGCCAGGTGAGATCAATAAAGTACATATGTAAAAGTGTGTGTGCGAAAGTTTTTATAGGTAAGGATATTTCTGTATACGCACACATTTTGGGTTTCTGGCACACAAAGATTTATTCAGAATTCCACACAAAATTTTAAAGATGAAGCCAATATTACATTTTTGTCCTAATAACATTTGCCTGTCTTTCTCAATCAACATTTCTATGTCTTTGATCAGTTTCACATCTTGAGGGGAGGTTGGGACTCGTTAGCAACTCAGACTTTTTCCTTCCGGGCATTGTGATACACTTCATATACTTTATACAGATAATAAGTCACAGTGGTGTGTAAGAATCAGAACTTTTCTCATCCCAGAAGAGGTCGTACTGGCTGTGTTTTAAGCAGCTTTATAGACAATAACGAGAGGGCTGACAGGTTGAAAAATGTAGAGGTGGCTCGGGAATCCCTGCGGTGTGATGGGAGTTGGGAGGAAAAGATTTGAAAGATTTCCTGATGATTTGTGCTACAGTGACTGCAGGTGTGTGGCAAAGGCAAGAGTAGAGTGATCCTCCTTGTCAGCTGACATGACTGTTGTAGCTGCAGACAGGCTTGCAGGTCAATTAAATAAATGCACTTGCAGCCAAGAGATCTGACAAAAACAAATGGCAAGCATTGTACAGTAAAGTTTATAAAGAAATTATTATTAATAATTTCTTTATAAACTTTCAAATATTGATTAAACTGTCTTACTATTTTGGCAGAAAGCAAATACAGGTGAATTACAATATATTTGAAAAGTTAATTTGTTTCAGTAGTTCATGCCAAAAAGTGACATTTGCATCTATATTTAGATTGTTTTAAGAATGTATTTAATTTCTTAATGATGTTAATTATAGCTCACAGTTAATAAAAGCCCAAAATACAGTGTCTCTTAACATTTAAAAAAATGTCTAAGTTCAATAATGTACTTGTATCAACTTTAAAGCTTTAAAGTAGTCAGTGTACACCTTGCGATAGTATATATCGGTTCGGATCTATGCTCGTGCTTTTGTTAGCGCAGTCAGACTGTGGATGTTGGGCACAGCACTGTTATTGCGAAGGCTGGAAGTGTGCTGCTGTTTTTGAGGGCGCTTGACGACTGTCATGTTTTTAAGTGGAGATGACTCGAGGCTGTTTTAAAAATAAACAAAAGTGCCTCAATTTACGGCTGCCGTCCTGTCTGTACATTGTACTGGCATCTGTGGTCTTGGCCACAACAACACAAACAGATGAGATGTGTTGCAGGTGTATGGGTCGTCCTGGCTAGCTAATATTAACTTCGTAGGTTGTCCGCAGACTTGGTCAGTGTTTCAAGTGGCCATTTCGACTTTGGGACCGCTCATTCATCCTCCAAACACTCAACCCCAGACACATGATTTCCCCAGGCAAATTTTCCTTCTTCACAATTATCTTGTTGCTATGCACATTGAAAATAAAGGCTAGTCTATTCTATTAATTTCACTCACATTTATGTGAATTTCCGTGTTTAACAGTAGATTTCATTTTTATTAGCTAATTCTATGATTCCTTCATGGAAATCATAGGGCCCTACTTTAGCTCACGATGCTCAGAACTACATGTTCACGTCCAAACGGATTAGTAACACAAAAAAAAAGCGTATAACCCAAGCAAAACACGCACTCCGAACCATGTCAGGTCAACCGAGTGGTTTGTATTTTTTTCATCAACTGTTCAATCCCTAGTTCACTGTGAGGCGTACTCACTTTTCAGACAGTAATGTAAAGCTTCTGCTTTAGAGGCTGAACTTTGACTCGGTAGAACAGGGTGCGTGTGCTTTACAAGAAGAAGGTCCTGGGTTTGGCGTTCAGGCTTGTCACTCACTCTGTCTCGCCAACATGTACATACAGAGAGAGAGCGTGTGCACACATACAAAAGCAGTCCAAACAATTTGCAGTCATGTTGTTATATGTATTAGTTATGTACGTACTTTGTGTAAGTCATCCCGTTCTAAAAGCCGTAAGTGGACGGAATATGATGCTTAAAATGAAAAGCAAAAATTAGCGTCCTCTAGGCATCTGTGTAATGTTGCAAACATCCACTTTAATGTACAAACATGCAGCTTTTCTGCCTGTGGTGCTTAAATTCTTCTGACATTTTACTCTGCCCATCTTTTAGTTGGACTTCCGAACGCCCCCCGGTTTCGACCGTACACGCAATGCAGAGATTGGCAACAAGGATATTAAATTCAAGCACCTGGAGGAGGCCTTCACCTCGGAGCACTGGCTGGTTAGAATCTACAAGGTGAAGAACCTGGGCAACAGAGAGCCACTGGATCACAAGCTTCGCAGCATTGTGCCCAAACAGAAGTACACCTCCAAGAAGGTAATTGTCCTGTCTTTGTCCTCTCTTACATAAATCATGCCCAGGTACCTGTGATCATTCTAAAAAGTTCCAGTACAGAAGTTGCACCAAACATTCTGCTGTAATGCTTTCTTCTGCACTCACAGTGGCATATATTTATTTGGTTTATTACTGTCATGGTGGTTTTACTAATTTAGGTAACCAACATATTAGTCACTATAACAGATCGTTATTTATTTTTTCTTGGCTGTACAGTCACTTGTTACTACATAAGGAGTTTAAAAATATATATACAGGTATATATATATACATTTTAATTAACAAAAAAAATGCACACAATCGGTGGTGCAGAATTACACAAACTAGTTTCCTAGAGGTTATTAATTAGCTTAACCACTAAACTTAAACTAGAAAGTGGGGTGACATTTTAGTGGCAATATGCATTTTGGCATGAGTAACATGTAAGGTAGTAACAGTTTAAAGGCCTACTGAAATTACATTTTTTTTATTTACAGGGATAGCAGATCTATTCTGTGTGTCATACTTGATCATTTCGCGATATTGCCATATTTTTGCTGAAAGGATTTAGTATAGAACAACGACGATAAAGATTGCAACTTTTGGTATCTGATAAAAAAAGGCTTGCCCCTACCGGAAGTAGCGTGACGTAGTCAATTGAACATATACGCAAAGTTCCCTATTGTTTACAATGATGGCCGCATGAAGTGAGAGAGATTCGGACCGAGAAAGCGACAATTTCCCCATTAATTTGAGCGAGGATGAAAGATTTGTGGATGAGTAAAGTGCAAGTGAAGGACTAGTGGGGAGTGGATGCAATTCAGATAGGGAAGATGCTGTGAGAGCCGGGGGTGACCTGATATTCAGCTGCGAATATAGATAAACACAAGACATATATATACTCTATTAGCCACAACACAACCAGGCTTATATTTAATATGCCACAAATTAATCCTGCATAAAAACACCTGCGTGTTTGTTATGCTAGCTCCTAGCTCCTATGCTAGCTCCTAGCTCCATATAAGCCGCCAATCCAATTCAAACACCTGCACAACACACACAATCACTCAGCCCAAAAGACCGTTCACCTAACCCAAGGTTCATAAAGCTTATATATTTAAACAAAGTTACGTACGTGACGCGCACGTACGTGCAAGCGATCAAATGTTTGGAAGCCAAAGCTGCATACTCACGGTAGCACGTCTGCGTCTTTGTCATCCAAATCAAAGTAATCCTGGTAAGAGTCTGTGTTGTCCCAGTTCTCTACAGGCGTCTGGCAAGCGATCAAATGTTTGGAAGCGCAGCTGCTACTCACGGTACCTGATATTCAGCTGGGAATGACTAAAACAGTAAATAAACACAAGACATATATATACTCTATTAGCCACAACACAACCAGGCTTATATTTAATATGCCACAAATTAATCCTGCATAAAAACACCTAGGTGTTTATGCTAGCTCCTAGCTCCTCTGCTAGCTCCTAGCTCCATAGAACACGCCAATACAATTCAAACACCTGATCAACACACACAATCACTCAGCCCAAAAGACCGTTCACCTAACCCAAGGTTCATAAAGCTTATATATTTAAACAAAGTTACGTACGTGACGCGCACGTACGTGCAAGCGATCAAATGTTTGGAAGCCAAAGCTGCATACTCACGGTAGCACGTCTGCGTCTTTGTCATCCAAATCAAAGTAATCCTGGTAAGAGTCTGTGTTGTCCCAGTTCTCTACAGGCGTCTGTGTATCGAAGTCAAAAGTCCTCCTGGTTAGAGTCTCTGTTATCCGAGTTCTTCGATCTTGACTGCATCTTTCGGGAATGTAAACAATGAAACACCGGCTCTGTTGTGTTGCTGCTGACTTCCTTCGCAAAATACGTCCGCTTTGCACCGAGAACTTTCTTCTTTGCTTGCTCAGCTTCTTTCTCCATAATGCAATGAACATAATTGCAACAGATTCACCAACACAGATGTCCAGAATACATCCAGAATGAGATGAAAACAGCTATTTCGTATTGGCTTCAATGTGGAAGCCATACCTGTGTTCTACTGGCTACGTCACGCGCATACGTCATCCTCAGAGGCGTTTCGAACCGGAAGTTCCCCGGGACATTTAAAATTGCACTTTATAAGTCAACCCGGCCATATTGGCAATGTTAAGATTTCATCATTGATATATAAACTAACAGACTGCGTGGTCGGTAGTAGTGGGTTTCAGTAGGCCTTTAATGTATTGTGCTCATTAACTGAAAAGACCAGACCAAACAGGCATAGTATACTATAATATCTTATTTTATCTCACCACTTACAATCGATGATCAAGCTGTCTTCGACTAAGGATTTTCATAGTCAAATCTGATTTGTTAAATTTTGCCCTTAGTCGACGAGCAGTCAAATCTATGGCTTTTTTGCCTTGTTTTTACGAGCAAAATAAACCCTTTGTGATAATGCAGTGTATGCTGACTCTTTATTAGGTGTCAGTAATGTCACATGGATGTAGAACAAGTTGCTATATGGTGATTATTCCAAAGTTGATTAAAGATACTACTAAAAGGAAAAAACTTGGACTTAGACAAACTTCACTGATCCTTAAGGGAAATGTTTGGTACAGGAGCTCAATTACAAGAGAAAAGGAAAGGATAACTAAACTCTTTCAAGGTCACAAAAAGAGAAATAAATAATATTTACAATGTAGTATAATGACAATACAAAAAAAGGTACATTGGTACATTGGGACAGCTTATCATGAGATAAATTATAATTAAATACACTATAAACAAAGGAAGGTACAGAAACATTAAAGCAGAAACAGAATAAAGGAGTTCTTGTACCCTACACTGTGTGAGAAAAGCAAAGAATGCATTATTTTATTAAAGTGAACAAAACAAAGATCTCGTTTGCGACTTTTTCACCATAAAAAAGGCTAAACCACTCCGATACACAAAAACACTGTAGAGATTAGATAGTTTAGTGAGGTCCTCTGTTTTGGTGCTGCGCCATGAAGACATTCAACTTGACCAAAGTAAAGTAAAAGTCCAAAGTTTCCATAGGTGAACACCTCCGGGGCAAGGCGTGACAGCTGTGCGTCCCGACGAGCCCTTTTGTAGAAACATCCTCCCGACACTATTAGTAAAATATTTGTGTGTGCAGACAGTTTTTAAAGAGTAAGAGAAATGAAGGTGTACAACACGGCCAGCTGTTTTTAGACTTGTCACACCAGTAAGCGTAGACCACACTGATGAAGGCTTACCTGAAACCTGAATGAACATTTAATTGTGTAAAATTGGTTAAATATGTGTATAAGCAGTATATGCCAATATTTATTTTAGACAAATATTTTTAAACTTATTTTAAATAAATTACTACATTAATAAACATGTTTTAGTGATGTGCTAATCACATACTAACATATATTTTTAACATGTACATTACAGGCTAGAGTCTACACCCTAGATTTTGAGCCTTATTAGAAAAGCACTCTCAGAATGCACCAGTCACTCTGATAGCTTTAAAGAGTGCGCTACCACATTTACCTTTCGATGTGAGTTTGCTCCCTGCTTGGAGCGGTGGCAGTATGGGAATATCGATAACACAGCGCAGGGCCGCTACACTCGTGTACACTACTGCAAAGCACAGTAACATAGATTTTGTGACGTTATTTAATCAAAACAAGGCATTACAGTGGAACCCATTTCAGTCAATGCCCCTCAGAATGGCTGACTGACGTCAACATAAGTGGTTGTAGACAAAACCTAAACCGATTTCTTGCGCATTGTAACTTTCGCCAAAAATATAAGAATGTGTGATGATAAAGCATTTTATAAATTACGGCAGTTTTTTATTAATTGTGTTATATATATAGGGATGTCATTGTCATGGATTTGAATGAATTAATGAATGAATGAATGATCTTTATTGTCATTGTGCATGTACAGGTACAGGTCCAACGAAATTTAGATTGCTTCCCTGAGGTGCTTTGCATTTTTTTTAAAAGAAGAAACCACACAATATACAAAAACAACACAATATGCAATATACAATGTGGCCTAAGACCACTCTAGGAGGCAATGTAAAAGAAAACGAGACAGTAAAAAGTATAAAGTGACTAGAGAGGAGTAATGCTGAATCCCAGTGTGTTAAGGGGGTGGGAGTCAGCATTTCCTACCTCCTATGCTGTGCAGGCTTTTTATTGTGGATTAATTGTGTGAATAAATATGATAAATATTGTCCAGTTGGCATGTAATCGCTGATTATACAGTCCCGGATCGTGATTGACCGGTGGCTTCCTCATGTTGCACGTGAGGGAGTATTTGTTTTTTTTTGTTTTTTTACAATTTAGCTGCGTTTAGTGCAGTTATGGCCCGGGGGTAGAAACTGTTCCTGAGTCTATTTGTGCGGGTTCGCATGGTTCTGAAACGTCTGCCGGAAGGCAGCCGATCGAAGTGGCTGTTGCCGGGGTGGGCTGGGTCCTTGAGTATGTTGGCTGCCTTCTTCAGGCAGCGGGAGTTATACAGTTCTTCCAGGGAGGGGAGGGGGCACCCGATGATTTTTTGGGCCGAGTTAACGACCCTCTGGAGAGCTTTCCTCTCTGCTGCTGTGCAGCTGCAGAACCATACGCAGATGCAGTATGTGAGAATGCTCTCCAGAGCACACAGCAGATCCTGTCTCAGGTGGAGATTCCTGAGTACTCTCAAGAAGTAGAGCCTCTGCTGTGCCCTCTTGACGATGGCCGTGGTGTTGGTCCTCCAGGACAGGTCCTCATCCAGGTGAACTCCCAGGAAGCGTAGGGATGAGACTCTTTCCACACAGCCCCCGTCGATGTACAGGGGCTGTATGGTAGTTTTTCTCCTCCTGCTGTCCAAGATCACTTCCTGGGTCTTGAGCTGGTTCAGCTTCAGGTTGTTCACCCTGCTCAACACTGCCAGCTGCTCCACCTCGTCCCGGTATGCCGTCTCGTCGACCCCAGAGATGCAGCCCACCACCGTTGTGTCATCGGCAAACTTTATGTTGTGATTGCCGGGGTGGGTGGCTGTGAAGTCGTGGGTGTAGAGTGAGTAGAGCAGGGGGCTCAGCACGCAGCCCTGAGGTGAGCCGGTGCTGAGGGCTGTGGAGGTGTGGGTACCCATCCTCACCCTCTGATGGCGGTCAGTCAGGAAGTCTTTAATCCAGAGACAGGTGGGGTTGGATATTCCGAGGTCTGCTAGCTTGGTCACCAGTCTGTCAGGTAAGATGGTATTAAATGCAGAGCTGAAGTCTACAAAGAGCAGCCGTACATAGCTCCCCCCCCCCTCCATGTGGGACATGGCGGAGTGGAGAGCCGTAGCGATGGCGTCCTCCGTAGACCGGTTGGCTCGGTAGGCAAACTGATGGGGGTCCAATGCGGGCGGTAGGGATGAGAGGATGTGGGTCCGGACCAGTTTCTCGAAACACTTCATTGTGATGGAAGTGAGTGCCACTGGCCGGTAGTCGTTCAGACAGCTGACAGTGTTTTTCTTTTTGGGGACCGGGATGATGGTGGAGGTTTTCAGGCAGGATGGGACGGTGGCCTGGGACAGAGACCGGTTGAAGATGTCGGTGAGGACACCAGCCAGCTGATCAGCGCAGTCTCTCAGCACCCGTCCGGAGACGCCGTCCGGTCCCGCAGCCTTCCTCGGGTTCACGGCTTTCAGTGTGCGTCTGACCTCGTGTTCCGTCACTGAAAGGGTGAGGCTGCTGTGGTCTGCCGAGTGAGGTGTGACTGCTGATTGAGGTGTGGCTGTTGGGTGAGGTGTTGCTACTGAGTGAAGTGTGACTGCTTCCGATGGTGTTACCTCAAAGCGAGCGTAGAAGGAGTTCAGCTCCTCTGCCAGCCGGGGGTCTCCCCTGCCGGCCGGGAGGTTGCTGGGCCTGTAGTTGGTCATGTGCTGGACCCCCTGCCATACCCTCCTGGAGTCGTTGCTTTGGAAGCAGTCCTCAATCTTCGTTTTGTAGTCCTCCTTAGCCTCCCTGATACCACGCTTCAGGCTGGCTCTGGCAGTGCTGTAGAGCTCCCTGTCGCCAGATCTGAACGCGGTGTCCCTCTCCCTCAGCAGCCTCTGCACCTCTCTCGTCATCCATGGCTTTGTGTTGGAATAGACTCGGACGCACTTATCCACAGTAACAGAGTCTGTGCAGTGTTTTATGTAGCCCAGTACTCCTGATGTGTATTTCTCCAGGTCCTCGTCTACAAAGACCTCCCACGCAGTGGTGTCAAAGCAGCTTTTCAGTGGCACCTTCAGGCCAGGTTTTGATGGACTTTGTTGTGGTGGTGTATGCTGGGATGAGTAGCAGGGATGTGTGGTCTGACTGGCCCATGTGTGCTAAAGGTTAAGCTCTGTAGCCCAGTTTAATATTTGAGTAAACCTTGTCCAGTGTGTTTTTGCCTCTTGTGGCACATTTTACATGCTGGTGTAGTTTGGGGAGCACTACCTTCAGATTAGCATGGTTAAAGTCTCCTGCGATGATATGAGCAGCCTCCGGATACATGCTTTTATGCTACTTATTCCGATAAAATGTATCCATGGGTGAGATCGGCCAATTTTGATGACATGCATTAACTGTACATTTTTCCGTAAATAATTTTCTTTTATTAAATACAATTGTTTGAGCTAAATAAAGTCAATACCACACACTAACTTAACAAAATTTAAAAAAAGAAAAATCTATTACTCATTTAAATCCTTTTTGCTTTCAAAATGCATCCTGTGTCCAGGAAATTATAATTTTAGTTTGTAAAAAACAACAAAGGCTTTTGAAAAAATAAGATATTGATCTATCTCATCACACTTGTATCGATCATATGCTGTATCGACAATTCTGACACACCAATATAGTTGTTGAAATATATTATCCTTTCTCAAACTGTTATTAATATACTTGTGTATTTCCTGTTAATAACTGCTTACTTCTTGATGCAATGTGGTTCTATCTACACTTCTTCAACTTAACTAAGCATATATTATTGGTTTTGTTTAAATCTAGCTTAGTGGTTATTTTAGCTATTAGCGTATCAACATGTTTAGCCTCATTCTCCAGTGATAATACTTGATATTAAGAAGTGTATAAATGATTAACTTAAGGGGAGTTACTCCCTATTGTGTATGGAGACACATGATTAGTTGACAGCCAGGGGACTAAAAATAAATACAATAGCCAGAGGGGATTTGCGTTTGTGATCAGCATTTATAGACATTAAATGGCAATGGTCATCACATACTTTATAAAAATAAAAATAAAACTTTTATCAAGAAAATCAGCAGATACTGATCGATGGTCTGTAGATAGGCACATCTCTAATTTTATATTGTCATCTACCAGAGCTGCTGGCCTATTTTGTATGTCTCGTCTGCAATGGTAATACAGCTTTCATCCATTTTAAAATCTTTCTTCAAGTGGATATAACCTAAAAAAATGTGTGCATTTTAATTACTATAGAAGGGTTGCATATTTTGTCACATCCATTTTTCTTCGCAGCTTAATTCACACAATGGTCAAGCATTCTGAGCGAAGCATTATAACAAGTGAGTGTTTAGTTAGAGCAGAAAATTACGTATTGCTGTTCTGTCCTTGGGTGTTAGTCTTTCAAATGGAGAGATAGGAAATAGCTTTCATTTAGTCCCGAAAGAAGTGACTCATAGAGGTAGTAATTAAGTCAGAAAAAACGAAATTGCATCGAAGGAAATGGCTCTTAAAAATATCACTTCCATCATCTTGTGGAATACAGTTAGACTGCTTGTGTCTGCAGGGATCACTTTGTTAAATGTTTGTTTGAACATTTGATTTGTTTGAGAAACATTCTGTGATGCAATCAAGTTTAGTCTCTACAATATTAGTAGTGTTTGATAGCAGAACTAAATTTAAAGAAAGGACAATAGATGGCATTAGTTGTTTGTTGTTTTATGGTTGCAATGCCTAAATAAATCTACAAATATCTACCTGGTTGTGCAAATAAACTAAGGTCATGTTAAGTCCTAGAAATAAATATTGTGAATGTTGGTCCAATACACCGCATTCATTGTCTTTCTCGATTTTCGTAACAGTAACTAAAAGCTTAGTTTCTGTGCAAGAAAGCCAAGTGCTTTATTTGACACAGATGACCACATTGTAGTGTATTTGGTGAGATTTGTTAGCATCAAGAAAATATCCTTAATAGTATTAATAAACCAGATGAATAAATCTCTCGTAGGCTCAATATCTAGTAAGCTTGATATCGATAGCAAAGATTCATGCTGAACAACAGGGACATATACAGCTAAATAATGAGACAAGGTATACTTGTCTTATAAAAACAACTACAGACATGAATTGTAGATGAGACTAATATTTGGAGCAGGAAAACTGCAAACAAACGTATCCTTTTTCTAATTAGCGTCAGGATCACAGCAGCACGGCACTCGTTATAGCAATCAAATATATTACTTAGCAATGCACAAATAAATCCAATTTATGCTTAATTTGTGGACCCCTCGGATGTACAGACATGATGTGCCTCCAATCTTCTTCTCGAAATACTGTGTCAAATGAAGTGAGGGAGCAGTAACCTCTTAGTGATGATAAATGGTTTAAATCTTTTTAGAATATATTTTTAAGGGTGTAAAAATCCACTCTATCCCATTTATAAAACAAAAATAAAAAAATAAAAATGATATGTATATAAATAAATAAATACATTCTGTGATCACTTTTATATTTGCCTCTAAACATTTCAAAATAAGCCTGAATCTGCACTGATTCAGGTAAATAAACTGTAGCCTAATGGGGCTTAGACCATTGCCTGAAATCCGAAAGTGCCCGGATGTGCCTCAAGGTCACCCGATTGCAACCCACCTATAGTCAAATAAAAGTTAAAACTGCCCTTTTATTTTGAAGTGAACATTTTTTTTGTAAAAACACCAATTTGTTGAACCAGGACACAATCAGCTGGTGGACTTGAAGCTGGTTTACTGTATTAGTAATGCAGAATGTGTGATGCAACTCTTTGACTCGTTAATAAGTATGATGTACAACCATGGTTTTTTTCCTCATCTCCACACAGACCGCCAAGACTGTATTAGTAATGCAGAATGTGTGATGCAACTCTTTGACTCGTTAATAAGTATGATGTACAACCATGGTTTTTTTCCTCATCTCCACACAGACCGCCAAGAGGAAGCGAGGCTACGTCAAGAACAAACTGGTCCTGAAAAAAGGCAAGAAACTCCCCAAAAAATAACGATGACGAACTGTCTTAGGAAAAACAAATGAAAAGCGAAGAAACCTCTTGACAAACAATGAAGAACACCGGGGGCGATCATGTGGCCCTTGAGCTCAAGCGTTTTTCTCATTCGAGCGCCCCCGAGTGGCGAGGAAGGTGAAGTGTCAAATTCTGGCTCACTCCAGAATCGTTGTCCATTTTTATCTTGGGGGACATTTTGTCTTGCTTATTTTCTCCAATGTTTTGTTTTTCTTCCCTTTTTTTTTGACTTTGTACTTGAATGTGTGGCAAGGCATCGGGCTGCTCTGTTGGTTTTTGTCGATTAAACATTTTTTTTGTGTTACGTGAAAGATCTGATTATGAGTGTGGGTAAGAAAACGGACGACGTGTAGGAATAATTGCACCAAAGAGCCATCGACTTGACCTTGCTCCATGGCACACTCATTAACGAGTGAGGAGGCGCTCGGGATTCGTTCCTGACACGTGTACACGCACGAGCGTATGCGGTATGGAGGAACGTCACTGTCTATGAGCACACCTGTTTGAATTAACCTCTTTAACTCATTTACAAACCAATTGACCCAATATATATGTAAAGAAAATGAGTATAATATATTGGAGTATTGCGCTGATTTTGAAATATGCAGTTTTTTCTTCAAAATTTATTTTTTTCCCGGTGTTTTTTTGTATGACAGCAAGAACGGTGAATGCAATAATTATTGTACTGAGGGCCTTGAGATTTTTCTTCATGGATTGAATGAATGTGAATTTTTTCAACGCCGTCCATCGCCGCCCGCATTAATAGCTTAGATTGTACGTTTTTGCTGCTGGAGCGTTTGAAAAGTTGTGCTGTTATTCCATTAGGCCTCCCCTCCTGCAGGGGGAGCTCTCTAGTTTGCGTAAGCAAGCCTAGTGCCTCTTTGCTGTTTGTCATCGTCTCCGTATTTTCCGTCTTCCTCTATGGGATTGTCGTTTAGCCCGCAGCAGGTGGGACACGGAGGTGGAAGTGGTCCATTAAAGTCCACCGTGACGGGCACCCAAACTGCAAATACTCAATACTTTTTGAGTTTAATATAATTCTGTCTTTGCCTTCATTTTAATAGGGACAAACGTGAAACACGCAGAGTAACAGAAGTGTGTCCTACTGCATACTGCTTACAAGCAGCATGTTCTGGTTCATGCACTGCAGTGTTGGCGCCACACTGGAAACAAGAAAATAGACTAGAAATTTACGATCGTGCGTCAAGTGGTTGTAATCGCATGCATAATGTATACAAATTAAGTTATAATTTAATGACAGTGCTTTTAATTCATTCATAATTTGATGAGAAATAATTAAGTCATGTGTTTATGACAGGCGTGTCCAAAGTGGAACTTGGCATATTTCTTAAAGCAAATGCTAAACAAAAAAGAAAATGCTTCAAATTGAAAAGAAAGCTATGTTTTGTCACCTACAAAGTTTTAACACATCTACCTTGTTTAAAAATATCAGAAAAATATTTTATTTTCAGCTTGCGAACCGCGGCATTATGAATATACACAATGTTTATGATGGTCTTTATTTAACATGACAAACTCTGACTGATCATGTTTTTTGATGCATTTTCTGCATTGAAGATGCTAAAACCCATCCAATACAGGTAAATAATATACATACATATATATATATATATATATATATATATATATATATATATATATATATATATATATATATATATATATATATATATATATATATATATATATATATATATATATATATATATATATATATATAACGCCTCCTTGTACGACATGGCAGGGCTATAAAAAATTAGCTTTGGGCTAAAAATGTCCTTTGGTCACTCCACTGAAGATGTGCGACTTTTAACTGAAATCATGTCAAAACATAAGTTTTTTGTATTGTACAAGCAACAATCTGAGTTAAATTATGTTAGAATATTACAAGAATGAAGCAGACGTTCTGTGTTAGCTTGTCATTTAACAGGAATAAGGTCGTAAATGTGTGATTAACAGTATGCAAATATTTTAAATTTCGACAGGGACGTTATGTTACAATTAAAAAAATAATAAATAATTTATGAGAAACCAGAAATATTGGAAACATTTAGTCAACATTTTGGAAATATGCTGAGTCAATAAAAAAAGTATATTCATACTTTGCACTTCCCTTGCTAAAAAAAAAATGGCATGGTATTTCAACGGGCTCTGCGGCATGAATTAAGTCACAATGTCTAAAAAAAAAAGAATTGCAACCAAAAAGCTGAATCAAAGTGGACATATTACGAGATCAATGCAAAGAATGATGTGGTATTTTTTCGTTATGGTCAAAAATCTGGAATAAAGTCAGAATGTTGTGACTGAAAGAGCACAAATTAAGTTACAGTTTTTAAAGAGATTATTTGCCCTAAAAAGTAAAGAATAAAAATCAAAACGACAAAAATAACTGGCAGAATCAAGTCAAAATGGTACAATACATATTATTTCTAATTTTAAAAAAAAGTAGAAATGTTATGGCATTAATGTTAAACTTGTTAAAGTAAAATGTTCACAAAAATCTACGTTTTAAATTGATTTCTTAACCTTTTTTGTCATAAAATTGACTTTTTCATCATTCTTAACTTTCCCTTGTAAACGCAAACTTTGTCATTGTTTTTTATTGACTTACAACAGTTTGTTGTTTTACTTTGGGGTTTTTTTCAGTGTGGCACTGACTTGTTACTATGTTGTCGTTTGAGTAACAGCGAGCTTCAACAGCCATGCAAGTATCACATTCATGTCTTAAAAAGCTTTCTTTTTCTTGGTTGCTTTTACATGTTCAGTGCTGAAAAATGCCTAAAAAGGTTAAATGAATAAAGTTGCAAGTTGAAGGGCTTGGCTAAAAGGGTGTGTAACAAGGACACAGCTGTAATGACCAGTAAGCTTTTACTTTGAAAAGTTTGTCACGTCTTAAGATGAACACTTCGTCCAAATGTTTTGTTTTCACCCTTTTTGTCTGTTTTTAGGCTGCAAACATCAAGTCAGTCAATGTGTTTGCATCCAGGAGTGCAAGCCAAGCCTTAATGTGACGTCACCTTCCTAACATCCTGTCTTTGCCTTTATTTTGTTTTCATTTGCTATTCTGTCCAGGTTAGTAACGAAACTAAACAAAGTCCTTCCTTCATTTTTGGTTTCTCAGTGCTGTCTGTTCTTGACATGTTTTACTTTCTCTTTTTGTTGGTTTGTGGTTTGATGCAATCTGTCTTTGTGGCTTTTTTTCTCCTTTTCCCTTTCAGCGTTTACACTGTTCAGTCATCTTGAAATACACACCCAAATTAAATCACCTGTGTTGTTATTCAAGTGCAGCTTGGACAATAGTAAGAGTGTCCGCCAGGGGGCAGCATTGACCCTGTCATCAAGACCTTGGGATGACTGAACACATCACTGGTGAGCACATTGTCAACATTGGGATTCATGTTAATTTTTGCACTATTGCTATTTAACGCGACTTAAAAATGTTGCCTTGACAATAAGTTAAGTTCTATTTCAAGTTAAAGTGCTGTAAATTTAACAGAAAATGTAAGATTATTTAAATAAGACTGGGGAAAAAAGCAGAAATAAGGGTGCAATATTAAAATTAATGGCCACATTTCTCTACTGTCATTAATGTTTAAACTTTTCCCACTCCAGAAATGTATTTAAAAAATGGTTAAATAGTTTCAGTGCTTAGTTGGTTTTTTTATTTGCCCTTGCTTAATGACTTAACTCCCTTTTTACTTAGATTTTGTTCCTCATGAAATGTACTTTTTAGTAAAATAATATATAACCTTTTAAAAATCCCCAACTTACTTTGCGCACTATTACCCCAAAATGACTACGTTTTCCAGCGAAATCTCAACCTTATTTAAAACTAGTGCTTTATTCATGTCCTATTTCAATGTTATTAGTACAGAGACGACCAGAGTGACTGTTACGGCCTGCAGCCAAGTTTTTAACTAAAGCATTAAAATAAGAGTGGGCATGTGTGTATTGTGAGAAAAAAATTAAAATGTTGACACTAATAACACAGAGCATATATCAGCCACAGACAGTGGGTATGGAAAGTATTCAGACACCTTGAAAAAAGTTTTATTTCCCGATTAATGTACACTCAGCAATCCATCTTAACAGAAAATAAATGTATACACTTTTAGAAAATGTATTTAAAATCAAATCACATAAATATTTAGACCCTTTGCTCAATACTTTGTTGATGCACCTTTGGCAGAAATTACAGCCTCAAATATTTTTGAATACAATGTCACAAGCTTGGCACACCTATCTTTGACAGTTTGGCCCATTCCTCTTTGCAGCACCTCTCAAGCTCCACCAGGTTAGATGGGAAGTCAACACATTTACAATACATTGCTGCATTCATCTTTCCCTCTATCTTGAAAACCATCCCCACAGCGTGATGCTGCCGCCACCATGCTTCACTGTAGGGATGGTATTGGCCTGGTGATGAGCGGTGCCTGGTTTCCTCCAAACATGACACCTGGCATTCACGCCAAAGAGTTAAATCTTTGTCTCATCAGACCAGAGAATTTTGTTTCTCATGGTCTTTCAGGTTCAATTTGGCAAACGTTTTACTTAAAAATGGCTTCCGTGTGGCCACAGGCCTGATAGGTGATTTGTTCTTCTAGAAGGTTCTTGTCTGTCCAGAGGAATGCTCTTTTTCTTGACTAGACTAAGATGAATGCAACAATGTACAGAGACATCCTGGATGAAAACAGTTTCCCATCCAACCTGATGGCGCTTGAGAGGTGCTTTCTAAGATAGGTGTGCCAAGCTTGTGGCATCTTATTCAACTAAAGTATTGGTCTAAGTACTTGCATACATGTGATTTGTTTGATTTTTGATTTTAAATACATTTGCTTAAAGTGTATGCTTTATTCCTCAATGCACACTCAGCAGAGTGTACATTGAGGAATACAATCAGCAGAGTGTACATTGAGGAATACAATCAGCAGA
>NC_084750.1:35286962-35291962 GCF_033978785.1 Entelurus aequoreus | reverse complement strand
GACTTTGGTCTCGCCGCTGCTGTAGGTGAACTCCAACGTACCGTTCCACTCGCCCTGAGCTTTGCACACCGTGGTGTTGGTCAGGTTGTGTTTCACTTCTGCTGTCACTCTGACAAACAAACAAAGCAGTTGTTTACAGGACCGTCCATTCTTACCTGCTTCAAACTTTCAAGGTTTACCGTATTGACCCTAATATGAGGGAAGCATTTTTCTCCTCAATAAAATTCTAAAAATTGGATTTGGGGTCGAAACATTTAATGCATCCAAATCCACAGGTGGCCACTCATAGCTTTTCTAGCTGTCACTCACACACCAGAGACCTGGACAGATGCATCCAGTTGGGAAGTTTTGACAGCAAATAAATATTTTTGATTTTTTAAAACCTGGAAAAAAAAGAGTGGTTGTGTTTTGGTAAATGCAGTATGCTCTCCCTATGAATGTTATTTCAAATGTACACGTTATAAAGTCTCCAATGATATTCTGTCTGCAAGGGATCACTATTGATCAGAACCACATTGATTGGCCAAGTACGTTCAACGCACAATGTTGATTAAGATGCACCCAATAATATCAACAAAAAAATCGGAAGATATCGGCTTAGAATGGAAAATAGTCCTGCAGAAGGTTTACTTGTGCAAAGCTGGACAGCCAGTGAACATACTTTGTATTTTAGTGAAGTCATTTCCAAAAGGTAAAACACATGTGAACTTAATTGAAGGATATTGCAGTCTTAACACTTGACAATACAACAAAGTATGACATAATTATTGTGGCATAGTATATTACTCACACAAACAAAGTTTCCAGTGACAAATGTGTCCGCATCGTTCAACTTGCTGTGTCATGAACTTAAATAAAGGAATTATTGTGACCACTAGGTGTCGCCACCACTGTTTTCACTTCAGAGACAGAATAAGTCTGTCAAAAGGTTATTAGTGTTTTTCAAACAGAGTCATTTCACTCGATCAAACCTTGTCAAGCATGCCACACTACAAAATAATACAAGTGTATGATTTGTGCTGATATATATCAGATTAATATTGTACTGGCCAAATGTCAAGGCTCCAATATGGGTGTCACTTGGGAAATAAAAGAATTGTATCGGGACAGCCCTAATTACTATTGTTATTATTATTATTATGATTATTACAGCCTGCATGTTCTTTATTTCCTAGCAAGTTCAAAGGAGGTTACCTCTCATCTTGTATTGGTTCCACCACAACCTCGTAGGTCGAATTAAGTCGTTAGTGTCAAATGTCAAGTAAAATTATTTTCGTTCTTTCAAACCTGAAACTTTAGTTTTTTCCAAGTAGAAACCTTTACTTACTTCCTGCCTTCTTTTGGTTTCACCTTTGCTCCAAAACAATAACCTCTTTCCACTCCATCGCTGCCATTTAATAACATGTTTTATCATATGTGTTTTTTTGCCAATGGAACAGGTGCTTCACAGAGAGTAAATGGGACAATGAAAAAGGAGGATTACCTCCAAATTCTTCAGGACAACCTAAAATGATCAGCCCGGAGGTTGGGTCTTGGGCGCAGTTGGGTGTTCCAACAGGACAATGACCCCAAACACACGTCAAAAGTGGTAAAGGAATGGCTAAAACAGGCTAGAATTAAGGTTTTAGAATGGCCTTTCCAAAGTCCTGACTTAAACATGTGGACAATGCTGAAGAAACAAGTCCATGTGAGAAAACCAACACATTTAGCTGAACTGCACCAATTTTGTCAAGAGGAGTGGTCAAAAATTCAACCAGAAGCTTGTGGATGGCTACCAAAAGCGTCTTATTGCAGTGAAACTTGCCAAGGGACATGTAACCAAATATTAACATTGCTGTATGTATACTTTTGACCAGGCAGATTTGTAAGAGTTGTAAAAATAAGAGTTGTAGAAATTATTGGAAACTCAAGACAGCCATGACATTATGTTCTTTACATGTGTATGTAAACTTTTGACAACGACAGTATATACACACACACACACACACACATACATATATATATATATATATATATATATATATATATATATATATATATATATATATACACACACACACATATATATACATATATACATATATATATATATATATATATATACACACACATATATATATATACATACATATATATACATATATATACGTATACAAACATACATATTTATATACATATAAAAACATACATATTTATATACATATATATACACATATACATACATACATATATATACACATATACATACATATATACATACATATATATACATACATAAATATATATATATACATACACATATACATATATACATACATATATATACATACATAAATATATATATATATATATATACACATATACAAACATACATATTTATACACATATAAAAACATATACACATATATACATACATACATATAAACCTATAAATACATACATATATATATATATACATATATATAAATATACATATATATATAAATATATATATACATATACATACATATACATATACCTATACATATATATATATACATAAATATATATGTATATAAATATATACATAAATATATATGTATATAAATATATACATAAATATATATGTATATAAATATATACATAAATATATATATATATATATATATACATATATGTATATAAATATATACATATATATAAATATATACATACATACATATATATATAAATATATACATATATATATAAATATACATATATATATGAATATATATATACATACATACATATATGCATATATGCATATATAAACACACATACATATATATACATACATACATATATACCTATATATATATACATAAATATATATGTTTATATATATATATAAACATATATATATATACAAATATACATTTTCTTCCATTTTCGGGTTTGGTCGGGACTCCTGATAACGTTTTGAGACATCTCCTACAACTACAGCACCAGAATTGTGCTGCTGAAGCAAGTCCGTTTTTCAAATTTTTGTAAGGGTCCCCCTTACGACATTTTAGCAAAATATTTTTTCAGGAAAATATGCATTTTCTTACATTTTCTTACATTTACGGGTTTTGTCTGGACTCCTGATGACGTTTTGAGACATTTCCTACAACTACAGCACCAGAATTGTGCTGCTGAAGCAAGTCTGTTTTTTGAATTTTTTTTTGTGAAAATTTTTTTTCTCAAAAAAAGCATTTTCTGCCATTTTTAGGTTTTGTCGGGACTCCTGATGACGTTTTGAGACATCTCCTACAACTATAGCACCAGAATTGTGCTGCTGAAGCAAGTCCGTTTTTTTGGATTTTGTTACGACATTTTAGCAAAACATTTTTTTTCGTAAAATATAAATTTTCTTACATTTTCGGGTTTTGTCGGGACTCCTGATGACGTTTTGAGACATCTCCTACAACTACAGCACCAGAATTGTGCTGCTGAAGCAAGTCCGTTTTTTTGAATTTTTTGTAAGGGTCCCCCCTTATGACATTTTAGCAAAAAAATGTTTTCGTAAAATATAAATTTTCTTACATTTACGGGTTTTGTCGGGACTCCCGATGACGTTTTGAGACATCTTCTTCAACTACAGCACCAGAATTGTGGTGCTGAAGCAAGTCCGGTTTTTTGAATTTTTTTACGACATTTTAGCAAAATATTGTTTCAGGAAAATATGCATTTTCTTACATTGTCTTACATTTACGGGTTTTGTCGGGAGTCCTGATGACGTTTTGAGACATCTCCTACAACTACAGCACCAGAATTGTGCTGCTGAAGCAAGTCCGTTTTTTTGAATTTTTTGTAAGGGTCCTCCCTTACGACATTTTAGCAAAAAAATGTTTTCGTAAAATATAAATTTTCTTACATTTACGGGTTTTGTCGGGACTCCTGATGACGTTTTGAGACATCTTCTTCAACTACAGCACCAGAATTGTGCTGCTGAAGCAAGTCCGTTTTTTTGAATTTTTTTACGACATTTTAGCAAAATATTTTTTCAGGAAAATATGCATTTTCTTACATTGTCTTACATTTACGGGTTTTGTCGGGAGTCCTGATGACGTTTTGAGACATCTCCTACAACTACAGCACCAGAATTGTGCTGCTGAAGCAAGTCTGTTTTTTGGAAAAAAAATTGTGAAAAAAGTTTTCCCAAAAAAAGCATTTTCTGACATTTTTAGGTTTTGTCTATAATGCTGTGAAAACCATCCATGGCCCCAGGAACTCCTCTCTCTCACCTGTGAAGTCGGTTGATGGCTCAACCCTCATAAAGGACAAGAAACACGTTGTGGACAGATGGGCGGAACACTTTCAGACACTTTTAAACTAACCTGCCACCCCTGATCTGGCAGTGCTGGATGAGCTGCCCAGCTACCCAACTATTGAAGAACTGGATCTTCCACCAACCCTCTCTGAAGTCCTGGCTGCAATTAGGTCACTTAAGAACAACAAGACCCCTGGCCCGGATGGCATCCCTGCAGAGATCCTTAAACAGGGAGGCTATCTCTGTACCAGAGCAATTTTCCACTATATTGCTGATATATGGAAGCGCGGAGCAGTCCCCCAACAATGGCGGGATGCAAATGTTGTGACCATATATAAAGGGAAGGGTGAGAAGTCTGTCTGTGGCAATAGTAGAGGAATATCCCTTCCGCGACAACTGCTGTAAGGTCAACTTCATCATGGCCAGAGATCTGCAGGAGGCCAAAAGTGGAGATATAAGGACCAACTGAAAATAACTCTCAAGAGTTGTGGAATACAGCACACACAGCTGGAAAGCTCTGCCTCAGATCGCCCTCTCTGGAGGCAACTCTGCCATGCAGGCCTTCAACATTTTGAAGAGGAGAGAAGCGCAGCGAGGGAAGGGAAACGCCAGAGGAGGAAGATGGGCCCTGCAGCCAAGACCACAACAAACACTAACTTCATATGCCCCCATTGCAATAGACCATGTGGCTCTTGTATTGGACTTTTTAGTCACCTCAAAACTCACC
>NC_084750.1:35274462-35281962 GCF_033978785.1 Entelurus aequoreus | reverse complement strand
AACATTAAAACTGCACGATCTTGTTGACTTTAACACTGCTCTTGTGACGTACAAAGCTCATAACCACATGCTGCCTCGTGTCTACAGGAGAGGTTCAAACCTAGGGAGAGTCCCTATGACCTCAGAGGTTCAGCTGTCTTTCAGAAAGCAAACATAAGAACGAGCTTAAAAAGTAGATGTGTTTCTGTCAGGGGGGTTCAACTGTGGAACAGCTTGGATGATTCCTTCAAATGTTCCAGTTACATTCACACATTTAAAAAAAACTTTAAGACCAATGTCTTGTAAAAATATATCACTCTTGAATCAACACTGTAGTTAATACTATGATCAATGTTAATTAAAAACTAAATGTGGGATATAAATATAATGGAAGTATAATTGTTTGTATATAGTATATAATTGGTGCAAAGGTTTAACATGTGTACAAGGATATTTCACATGCCTTTACTGTGTATATAATTGAACAGTATTTATGTTGTGTACAATATGTATTTATAATATGTTGTGAAAAGGAAATTTCATATTTTTTTTGGAAGCTCATCTCGTACTTGACTTTGTTCATAGGGTTAGGCGCAATAAGTGTTCAACTTCAGCCTAAACCCTTTCGGTCTGCAACATTTTTTTTTTTTTAAATTTATGAATGTACAACTGTTTGTTTATAAATGTACATCTGTTTGTTTATGTAAAACTGTTTGTTTATTTTGTTGACCATTGACCGAAGAAATAATAAACTAAACTAACTAATACTTGGTTAATATTCCAAGTCATGAAATGTAAATTGAGTATTGTTGGTGCTTTTTGAAAGGTTATTTATTAAGTTTTATGGGTGGAATAGAGGACCACCCATTGGCTGCAATGCAAGCAGAATTTTATTTATTAAAAAGAATACTTCCGTGGTCATGAAATGATTGTGAACGATAAACCAAATTCCAAAAAAAAGTGCAGTTCCCCTTTAAGAACATGATGTTGTGTTTCCAAGCGACAAAGAAGACATTTCCTGCCTCACCTTCTCCAACCATGGACACTCCAATAGACATGCCCATGAACTTGCTCTTGGTCCACACGTGGGCGCTGACACACACCCTCCTCTCCCAGCACTCGCAGTAAAACGCCGAGACGGGTGGATGATGGGACACCTGCTCGCCCACGAAGCGGACTCTGTAGCAGCCTCCCGGTGGGTCGTCGCCCTGCTGCGCGTTGTTGGGGCCCCTGCCCGGCTCCCGGGCGGACCCCTGGTTGGCCTTGACTTTGTCGCGAGGGACGTCCCAGGAGCAGTGGAAGGTCTCCCCCAGCACGGGGTTGTAGGGCTTCTTGGCCACGGCCCCCTTGCGGCCTTCGTGGAAGGAGGTCAAGTAGTACTCCACAAAGCGGATGATGCGGTCCTCGGCCGTGGCGCCGGCTGTGATGGACAGGAACAAGTCCGGGTGGGCCATGAAGTTGGCGTACATCTCCAGCAGCGAGCGCTTCTCCAGGATAAAAGTAGGCAGCACCACCTAGAAAGTGCCAGGAAAATCCAGAGAGAGAAAATGAAAGTTCAGAAAGGAACCGTTGGTGTTCGATTGTTGCAATGTTCACCCGTGTGAGATCCATGCCCAGTTTGAGCTGGGAGAGCAGGTGGAGAATGACGCTCCTCTGCTCGTCCAGGACCCCCAGGTCCTCCTCCTCGTTGTCCTCCGTGTCCGTCACCTCCTCGCTGGGGCCGATGTCTGCCAGGCCTGCTGCTCGCTGCTCACACATCAAAACAAAACCGCCATTGTAAGTTGGAGCATTCACAAGTTTAACGAACTTTGCTGCTGTCGTCAGACGTGGAAATCGCAAATTTTTCTGATTCCTATGAAAGACACAGGTGCTTCAATTTTACGCCTCTGTCGGGAGGCCATTAACTTCTTCATCATCACCACCAAGCAGAGACAACAAGCACCACGGAACTACGGTCTTGTTACACAGCAATAACATGGCAAAAAAACATGGCCGTATTGACCTGGATTCTACCACAGCAACTAAAACAAGAACGATTTGTGTTTTTGTTTGTATTTACCAGTGTTTAATACAATAGTCCTCACTCAAACACATTATGATGGGACTGTCTGTGAATGTAGTTTGTTGTTAAAACCGCATACGGTAGGTAGTGGTATACAATGAAGTACCAAACGGCACATTCGCCAGCCTCGATAATCGCCATGTGTATGGGTTGTTACCAACGTTCCCTCTAAAGTGCGCGCCTGTGCAATTGCACACTGCTCAAGCGTCCTCTGCACACGGCAAATCTATGCCACGCACAAAATCAAATTAAAAAATAAGCACATAACAATTTTCGCCACGACAGACAAAACAGTTTTCGTCATCATTGTTCAAATATTGTAACGTCTGTCGAGACGCTTTGAGGACATGAAGTCCATCCATCACTTTACTGAGCAAAACTCTTTATTGTCAGCCATAAACACACCAAAACATTAGTAAAACAAATTATATCTAGCAAAAGTGGTAATTTTCTGCCGTACAAACCAGACCAAAAGCAACTTTGTTATATCAACAGCAGCCGCTCGCTCTTTCTCACTTGCGCCAACGCATGCACATAAGGCACTTAGCCAGTGATGCGTTTACAGCCACACAAAAAGTCGGACAACTCCAACACCACACATAAAGTGTCATTCCAGGTCGTTACACTATGATTTACCAATCAAATGTGTGCTTATTCTAGTGTCATTTATTAGGAATCTTCATTTATAAATATTAGTCATGAAATGCTGTTAGTATATTAAATAAATACTAATAAAAATATATTTTTTACAAACAGGAAGTTGCAGGAATGTACACATGATCCCCTGCTTACATCTCATTGTGCAACGTGAATGTTTTAATAGGAACTAATTATCTATCTGTCTATCTGTGTTGGCCCTGCGATGAGGTGGGGACTTGTACAGGGTGTACCCTGCCTTCCGCCCGAATGCAGCTGAGATAGGCTCCAGCACCCCCCGCGACCCCGAAAGGGACAAGCGGTAGAAAATGGATGGATGGATGGAGATTGAACTTGTTATTTAGTCAGGTTTGGGACAGGTGTGCTGCTGGTGTAGCCACAGTGTGCACGTCTGATGTTGCTCACATGGGCTCCACTGAATGCTCAGGGAGTTTTTGCGTTTGCTCACACACATGAAAAATTAGAGGGAACATTGGTTGTTACGGATAACAAGAGCCATCACTCTTCTCATCGGTTTCAGCAGCTGTGGGCGTTTGTACTCCATGCACATAAACGGCAATAATTGTAATCGCTGTAAATCTTCTGACCGTTTGTATTACCGTATTATTTTGAAATGATCGAAAAACTGATAAATACACTTTGATAAAATTATGGATACCACCTAGAGTTAGCTTGCTAGTTTGCTTAAATGTTAACATGTAGACAAAAGGTTAACGTTATTAATGTAAACTCGACAGCGTCAAGTTGAAACAGACGGACACAAACTCTGTTTAACTGGAAGTGAACTCGAGAGATGTCACATAAACTGGAAGTTAAATAACTGATCACGTAATTGAGATTTTTTTTTAAAACATTCTAAAACGTTTACATATTAAAAAGGAAGATAATCATTTAAACACACAAATAAAAATATGGCTCTTGAAGCCAAAACAATATCCGATGTTTCCTCTTTCAAGAACGTATATTGTGTGGCTATTTATTTTAGTAAAACATTTTTTTCAACTTAATTAAAATATTTTGTGTGTATATAATTACTTTTTAAGCACATTAAACAATAATAATGATAACCGTGAACTTTATTTAGCCAACTTGTTTATTGTTTTGTTTGTGTATATTTGAGGGTCGCCCACTCCCTCCTTGACAGAGAAAGAACCTATTTTATTGCTTTTGGTTGTGATTTTTATTCAAGTGCAACATTTTGCTTATAGAGTATATTTGATTTTTATTATTTATTGGTTTTATTTAACTTGGTATTAAAAAGTTTGTATTTCAATTACATTGTATTACAATTGAGTGTGTGTGTCTTACACAGGGTGTGTGTGACGCGTCTAGTGCAGTAGAAGTAGAGAGATGTCTGTAGATAGTGCATGTTGCATGTTGCTTTCTGCTTGCTACTCTCTGCTTACAGCTACCGCCGCCAGCTAGCCCCCCTCGGGGGGTAAAAAGAGGAGCCGAGTGCGTAAGTCTCCTCCTGCTGGTACAAAGCCTCTCCACCACCAAGACTCCTTCAGTGCCTCCTCGTGGCCACACACGGATAAGGGTCTTTGCAGACCCCGAACTAAACTGAAGGGGATCTCGGAGCAGCAGTGGGCCCCAGAGACGTGGCGTATAGGCCCACCATTGTGTGGAACACGCCCTGACGCCCGTCAACCCTGCCCCAACTATGGGTAAATAGCCCCATTGCCGTGTGGGTCAGCTTATTTAGGCAAAGGCTAAGGGAGCACACCCTGACAGAAAAGCAATGTGCTGGCGGTGCGCAATAGGCGGGCCTTGAAAGATTAAGGACCCGGCAACCTCCTGCAGTCATGATGGGGGGCTGGTCGTCATGGGCTCACCCACGCCACCGGGTTTACCTCATTGTGGTGAAGATAGTGCTACTGGAGAAAGCGCACCTCCTTTGGCACTTAAATATCTCCTTGCGCAGGTACCCACTTCTGACCATGGTGAACAGTACCTGGACTAACATCTGGTTGAAGTCTGACGGCGATGGGGTTTCTGGCAACGGGAGCAGGTTTGAATGGACTGGAAGCTCTTAGCTAGAACCCTGCACGGCAGCAGCACAGGGTATAGGTCGCTAACAGCTCGGTTGAGTGGAAGCTGTTTTCGGCAGACCCCTGTGTGTTTGAGCAGCCTTATTTAGGGACGGCACTGCTCACCTCAATTGAGGACGGGCCTAGAAAAGGTGGCCTAAAAATTGCCCACTCAATCTCGCCTGGATAGGATACCGCACCTATCGGGCCATTCCATAGCTGCGGTCGAAATAAAAATAAAAATAAAAAATCATGCAACTTGAAACTGGCAACATGGAATGTAAGGACTCTCCTGGACTCGTACGGCAGATCTGACAGGCCTCACAGAAGAACTGCCTTGGTTGCTGCAGAGCTGAATCGCTACAACATTGACATTGCAGTCCTGAGTGAAACCAGGATCCTGGATGAAGGCTCTCTAACTGAGGAAGGTATGGGCTACACATTCTTCTGGAAAGGCTACCCCTCAGGAGGACAACATCTGCATGGTGTAGGACTGGCCATCAAAAACACACTGCTGCCAAGACTCACTGAAACACCTGTCGGCATTAGTGAGAGACTAATGACCCTCCGTATCCCCCTGGTCAGGAATCGCTACGCCACTCTTCTCAGTGCTTATGCACCGACCCTACCATCTGAGAATGAGGTCAAGGATTCCTTCTATCAGTCACTTGATGAGGCTCTTTGCCGGATCCCCAAGAAAGACAAGATTTTCTTGCTTGGGGATTTTAATGCCCGAGTGGGACAGAACAACAGGATATGGAGTGGAGTACTTGGCAGACATGGAGTTGGTCAGGTTAACTCAAATGGGATGAGATTGCTTACTCTCTGCTCAGAGCATAACCTGACCATAACCAACACCATCTTCCAGCAGAAGGCTAAATATAAGACTTCATGGATGCACCCCCGTTCTAAACATTGGCACCTGATAGATTATATCATAGTGAGGCGTAGTGACATCAAAGACATCCTCATCACCCGTGCCATGAGAGGTGCAGAGTGCTGGACAGATCATCATTTGATTATGACCAATGTCCACATGCAAGTGCGCCCCCCCTTGAGACGGCGAGGACCCAAAAGGAAGAAGCTAGACTGCGCCCGCCTGGAAAACCCTGATCCAAGAAATTAATTTCGCCGCTCCCTGCCTGAGAAACTTGGGGCGGTGGAGTCTTCCTTGAACTCTTCTGAGAACTCTATCGACCAGAACTGGAACTCTATCAGCTCGGCTCTCTATGAGGCAGCAGCCCAAACAATCGGCTTCAAGAGCAAGAACCACCAAGACTGGTTTGATGAAAACTCAGACACCATCCATGTCCTGTTGAAGGATATGCACAAAGCACACAGGGCAACCCTAGAGAACCCTTCATCCAGTAGCTCCAGGCAGAAATGGCAGAGAGCTCGAGGGGAAGTGCAAAGGGCTGTTAGGAGGATGCAGAATGAGTGGTGGAGAAAAAAGGCACATGAAATCCAAACCTTTGCCGATAAAAATGACATGCACAACTTTTACAATGCTGTCAAGAAGACCTACGGCCCAACAAACCGCTGCATCACTCCCCTGAAAACAGCAGACGGCCTGTCAACCTTGAAGGACCAACCTAGCATCCTGCTGAGATGGGCGGAACACTTTAGCACCCTGTTGAATCAGGAATCTGATGCAGACCCCACTGTTCTGGATGAACTGCCTACACTTCCCGTCATGCACAATTTGGACGAGCCCCCAACCTTCCTGGAGGTCCGATCAGCTACCCGCTCACTCAAAAACAACAAATCCCCCGGTAATGACAACATCCCGGCTGAACTACTGAAGCAAGGAGGATACCTCTGCACAACAACATTGCACCAGTACATCACAAAGGTCTGGGCTGAAGAGAACGTCCCACAACAATGGAGAGACGCCAATGTTGTCACTATTTACATGAACAAGGGTGACAAGGCTGTCTGTGGCAACAGTAGGGGCATTTCACTCCTTGCTGTTGCCGGTAAAGTTCTGGCAAAAGTGATGCTCCAGAGGCTGATTAATAACATCACTGAGTCGATACTGCCTGAATCACAGTGCGGGTTTAGAAAGAATAGGAGCACAGTGGACATGATTTTCACAGCTAGACAGCTGCAGGAAAAATGTAGGGAACAACATCAGGACCTATTCATGGCCTTTGTCGACCTCTCCAAAGCCTTCGACACTGTTCAGAGAGAACTTCTATGGGAAGTCCTCCTCAAGTTTGTCTGTCCCATTAAGTTCGTTAACATCCTCCGTCAGTTTCATGATGGAATGACTGCTCGAGTGACCATAGGAGGTCAAGAGTTTGCCCCCTTCCCTGTACATACAGGAGTAAGGCAGGGGTGTGTACTAGCACCAGTGCTTTTTAACATCTTCTTGCTATGTGTTACCAAGCTTCTCCACAAGGAGATTGAGGACAGCAGCGGTGTGACAGTGGACTTCCGTCGAGATGGCAACCTCTTTAATATCAGGAGGCTTCAGGCTACCACCAAATTGCAGAGGGAGAGAATTGTTGAGATGCAGTACGCAGATGACTGTGTTCTTGTATCTCACAGCCCACAAGACCTTCAGTCTGTTCTTGCGGCTGTGGTGAGAGCGTACAGCAGGATGGGACTGACCGTCAACACCAGCAAGACGGAAGTAGTTTGCCAGTGGAGCTCCAACAAGCCATCTACATCACCTGTCTTCACGGTTTCTGGAGAAAAAATAGCAATCGTTCCATCCTTCAGATATCTGGTGAGCATTCTTTCTGATGACAACACTGTTGATAGTGAGGT
>NC_084750.1:35231962-35269462 GCF_033978785.1 Entelurus aequoreus | reverse complement strand
AATGTTTATTTATATAGCCCTAAATCACAAGTGTCTCAAAGGGCTGCACAAGCCACAACGACATCCTTGGTACAGAGCCCAGATAAGGGCAAGGAAAAACTCACCCCAGTGGGACGTCGATGTAATGACTATGAGAAACCTTGGAGAAGACCGCATATGTGGGGGGGTTACTTATAAATAACAATCAGTGTCGGACGTATTGCACTCGAAGGGTAATACAGTAGGGTATTAGGGTAGGATATTGTGTAGGGGTGAATTATTATTATTAGTTAGAGTTCAAGATGGTGACAGCTCTGGGAAATAAGCTGTCTCTGAGCCTGTTTGTCCTGGCTCTGATCCACCTGTAACGCCTGCCCGATGGTAGCAGGTCGAACAGGTGGAAGCCAGGTACAGTACAGTAAATGTACTGTACTGTGTATAGACAGAGTGGAGATGCTCCTCTAAGTTAATAATTATCATTGCAGCAAATATCGTATTTTTCAGACTATAAGCCGCAACTTTTTTCAGACGCTTTGAACCCTGCGGCTTATAAAAAAGGTGCAGCTAGTTTATGGATTGTTCTTCGCTAACGGACATTTTTGGTATTTAACAAATAGTAGAAACAACAGACAAGGTGTGTTATTGTTTGAGCTCTGGCGTCATCTTTCCGCTCACTGCAGGTGTTGTGGGTTGAAAATGTACTTCCTGCTTTAATGCCCTGAACTAGAAGTAAAACAGTCTATAGCGTTTCTGCTCGAAAGGATTCTTCATCATAATAAGCAACGTTTTTAAGCTTTACAATTAGAGATGTCCGATAATGGCTTTTTTGCCGATATCCGATATTGATGTTCAAACCGATAAACTTTTTTTTTTTTTTTTGCAAATAATCATTAACTTTAAAATTTGATGCCAGCAACACATGACAAAGAAGTTGGGAAAGGTGGCAATAAATACTGATAAAGTTGAGGAAAGCTCATCAAACACTTATTTGGAACATCCCAAGGGTGAACAGGCAAATTGGGAACAGGTGGGTGCCATGATTGGGTATAAAAGTAGATTCCATGAAATGCTCAGTCATTCACAAACAAGGATGGGGCGAGGGTCACCACTTTGTCAACAAATGTGTGAGCAAATTGTTGAACAGTTTAAGAAAAACCTTTCTCAACCAGCTATTGCAAGGAATTTAGGGATTTCACCCCCTACGGTCCGTAATATCATCAAAGAGTTCAGAGACTCTGGAGAAATCACTGCACATAAGCAGCTAAGCCCGTGACCTTCGATCCCTCAGGCTGTACTGCATCAACAAGCGACATCAGTGTGTAAAGGATATCACCACATGGGCTCAGGAACACTTCAGAAACCCACTGTCAGTAACTACAGTTGGCCGCTACATCTGTAAGTGTAACTTACACATCTGTGAAGGCGCCATTAATGCTGAAAGGTACATACAGGTTTTGGAGCCACATATGTTGCCATCCAAGCAACGTTACCATGGACGCCCCTGCTTATTTCAGCAAGACAATGCCAAGCCATGTGTTACATCAACGTGGCTTCATAGTAAATTAGTCCAGACCTGTCTCCCATTGAAAATGTGTGGTGCATTATGAAGCCTAAAATACCACAACGGAGACCCCCGGACTGTTGAACAACTTAAGCTGTACATCAAGCAAGAATGGGAAAGAATTCCACCTGAGAAGCTTAAAAAATGTGTCTCCTCAGTTCCCAAACGTTTACTGAGTGTTGTTAAAAGGAAAGGCCACGTAACACAGTGGTGAACATGCCCTTTCCCAACTACTTTGGCACGTGTTGCAGCCATGAAATTCTAAGTGTATTATTATTTGCAAAAAAAAATTAAAGTTTATGAGTTTGAACATCAACTATCTTGTCTTTGTAGTGCATTCAATTGAATATGGGTTGAAAAGGATTTGCAAATCATTGTATTCCGTTTATATTTACATCTAACACAATTTCCCAACTCATATGGAAATGGGGTTTGTATGTAAATATAAATGTGCAGCTAATATATGTAAAATACTTACTTCTTGTAAAATTTGCCTTAAATACACTGCACAATGCACTCCATAGCCCAAAATTTCCTGTATATTTCTTACGAGTATTATTATCACCGGAGGACAAGGCTGCACACCGAGGAAGCACAAGCTGGAGCAGACAAACTTGTTAGCAAACAAGCTTCCAGCTAGGTGGCAGCAGTGCTTTAATAAATCAACATTTGAGTTTTATTTTTACAGTATATAATGAGAACGATGCTGTAATATATACGTAATATATACGTATATATATACATTATAATACTGTATGTATTATAGTATATAAAGACTATTGTTTTTGTACAATAATATTTATTCCATATAACGTAGAAAACTAAAGGTTGACGTCATATAGTTAGGAAAGTTGTTATGGTGAACAATGAATGCATATTTCTTTATTTTTAGGGGCAATTGTGCTCCTAAATACACAGTAAAAAAAATTCTAGATTTTATGTTAAAAAACAAAAAAACTGGCAGCTCAGTCACCAGGATTTTACCGTAAAATTTATGGTGATTTTTACTTTGAATTACCGTAAACCAAAAAAAAACTATCCCTGTCAATTTTCTGTTAACAATTCTGGAGACTGAGCTGCAAGTTTTTGACAATTTTTGTTTTGTTTTTACGGTGCATTACTGTTAATGCAAAAACAGTATGACTTTTTGTTAAAGTAAAATTCTGGCGACTGAGCTGCCGGTCTTTGACCATAAAATCTATGGTTCTTTTTACAGTGTTTTACTGTACATGGAAAAACAGTACAGTTCCAGTGTTATTTTCACCGTAAAATTCTGGTTAACTGAGCTGCCAATTTTTCACCATAAAATCTACAGTTGTTTTTAAGACTGCATTACTGTAAATGGAAAAATGGAAAACTCAGATTTTACGCCAAAGACTGGTTGCTCAGACGCCATAGTTTCTAGCTAACACTAAAAACTATGGTTGTTGTTTTTACATTGCATTACTGTAAATGGAAAAAGGGTACTACAGTTTTTACCGTAAAATTCTGGCTACCGAGCTGCCAGTTTTGGAACTTTTTTTGTTTTTATAGTGCATTCGTGTGAATGGAAAAATAGTCTTGACTTTTATCGTTACAGTACAATTCTGGCGACTGAGCTCCCAGTCCGAGCTACGTTGTTTTACAGTGTACATGGAAAAACAGTACCGCTGTTATTTTTCTGTGAGAATTTTAACGACTGAGCTGCCATTTTTTTCCACCGTAAAATCTATAGTTGTTTTAACAGTGCATTATTGTAAATAGAAAAACTGTACCATTGTTATTTTTATCATAAAATTCTGGCGACTGAGCTGCCAGTCTTTTACAATGTTTTGTTTTTACAGCGCATTACTCTAAATGCAATTACAGTACAGCTTCTATTGTTACAGTAAAATTCTGGCTACTGAACTACCAGTCTTTGATCATAGAATCTAGGGTTGTTTTTTTTTTTTTTACAATGCATTGTTGTACATAGAAAAACAGTACCATTGTTATTCTTACCTTAAAATTCTAGCAACTGAGCTACCAGTTTGATTTGAGCTACCGTTGTTTTCACAGTGCGTTACGCTACATGGAAAAACAGTGGCAGTTATTTTTCTGTTAGATTTTGGCAACTGAGCGACAATTTTTTTCCACCATAAAATCTACAGTTTGTTTTTACAGTGCATTACTGTAAATGGAAAAACGCTAATTTTTACCGTAAAATTATAGTGTCTAAGCTGTTAGATTGTGAACGTTTTCTTTTTACATTTCATTACCGTAAATGGAAAAACAGTCTGACTTATTGTTACAGTAAAATTCTGGCGACTGAGCTACCGACTCTAGAAAGAGGTTCCGCAGCCTCCGAAGCAGAACCTCCAGGTTCTGTAACAGCTTCTTCCCTCAAGCCGTAAGACTCTTGAACGCATCACAATTAAATTATCCCCTCAACTCCCCCCAAAATGGATTAACTCGTTCGAATAAAAAAGACAATATAACATACATCCATAAACGTGGACGCATGTGGAAAAGTGCAATATATTTATCTGTACAGTAATGTATTTATTTATTTATATATATTTATTTATTTTATATATATATATATTTATTTATTATTTAGATATATTTATTTATTTACATATGCACCTTATTGCTTTTTTTTATCCTGCACTACCATGAGTTTTTGTAACGAAATTTCGTTCTTATCTGTGCTGTAAAGTTCAAATTTGAGTGACAATAAAAAGGAAGTCTAAGTCTAAGTCTCTAACCAGTCTGAGCTACACTACCGTTCAAAAGTTTGGGGTCACATTGAAATGTCCTTATTTTTGAAGGAAAAGCACTGTACTTTTCAATGAAGATAACTTTAAACTAGTCTTAACTTTAAAGAAATACACTCTATACATTGCTAATGTGGTAAATGACTATTCTAGCTGCAAATGTCTGGTTTTTGGTGCAATATCTACATAGGTGTATAGAGGCCCATTCCCAACAACTATCACTCCAGTGTTCTAATGGTACAATGTGTTTACTCATTGGCTCAGAAGGCTAATTGATTATTAGAAAACCCTTGTGCAATCATGTTCACACATCCGAAGACAGTTTAGCTCGTTACAGAAGCTACAAAACTGACCTTCCTTTGAGCAGATTGAGTTTCTGGAGCATCACATTTGTGGGGTCAATTAAACGCTCAAAATGGCCAGAAAAAGAGAACTTTCATCTGAAACTCGACAGACTATTCTTGTTCTTAGAAATGAAGGCTATTCCACAAAATTGTTTGGGTGACCCCAAACTTTTGAACGGTAGTGTATGTTGTTTTTTATAGTTTGTTGCTCTACATAAAAAAACAGTACCAATGTTATTTTTCTGTTAGAATTTTGGCGACTGAGCTTCCATTTTTCACTGTAAAATCTACAGTTGTTTTTACAGTGCATTACTGTAAATAGAAAAACAGTACAACTTTAATTGTTACAGTAACATTGTGGCATCTGAGCTACCAATTTTTGACCGTAAAATCTATTGGTTGCTGTTTTTACAGTGCACTGTAAAAACAAGTATAGTCACCATAATTTTACTGTGATAATAAAAGTCACATGTGCAGTAGTGCACTGTGAAAACAAAATACAGTCAAAAACAGGCAGCTCTGTTGCCAAATTTTTAGGGTAAAAAATAAGTTTTTCCATTTACAGTAATGTACTGTAAAAAAAAAAAAAAAGCATAGGTTTTGCAGGTAAAGATCAGTTGCCAAAATGTTACTGTAACCATAAAAGTTGTACTGTTATTCCATTTACAGTAATGCACTGTAACGGTCAAAAACTGGTATCTCAGATGGCAGAATTTTACAGTAAAAATAACAATGCTACGGTTTTTCCATTTACAGGACTGTATATGGAAAATTTGCCCCACTGTTTTTTGTATGGTAAAATGCAGGCGATTGAGCTACCATTTTTTTACCAAAAAATCCAGTGTAGCTACCAATTGATTGAAACTTTTATTAGTAGATTGCACAGTACAGTACATATTCCGTACAATTGACCACTAAATGGTAACACCCGAATACGTTTTTCAACTTGTTTAAGTCGGGGTCCACGTTAATCAATTCATCACTTGTACTTCCTGCTAAGATAGCCAAAAATAAATTCCAACAAAGATCTTGAAAATCCTCACACATTGTCTTAACTTGTGGTGTTGTTTTTTTGTTTTAATAAGAAAAAGTTTGGCCGCATACAACAAACACTGCTGGATAATTAAGTCAACAAGGTTAAAACCTAGGCTGGAACTAAACCATCCGCTCCTTACACAAAACAGTTCTAACACACACATGTGCATAAAGAAGTGAAGCGCACACAGACACACATTTTAAAACATAACCATGTAAATACTCACACTGCCTTGCTGTGCAGCTGAAGGCTTGCCCAGCATACAACTAGATTTCATTTCCAAAGAATAAGGTCTAGAAAGGGAAAAGCACACTCAACCAGCCCACGAACGGGAAAAAGAAAGTTGAAGCAAAGAGAAGCAGCCATAACGACACATCTTCGAGCTTCCGTGCCAGTCAGCTGCTTCTCTGCCCATAATAAAACAAGTCTCAGGCAAGTCTCAGGGTAAATCCCAATGACGTCTTTGTCTTCTGCTTCCCAACATGCCTTAGCTGCGTTCCCCTACATGGACGTGACTTCACCCTCCTCTTCCTCACGTCTGCCCTCCCGCATGCTTCCTCTTCTGACATCACTTCATGCCCTCCTCCTCCCTGAAGTAGTCGCTTCCTCTCCTCCACTGATTTCAGGGCGTGTGGAACAGCTTGCCTAAAGGCTTAAGCGGGACACTTTCACATTGTCGGCATTAACAGTACCAACTTAAGCAGATTCCACTGGGACTGTTTCTAAAGTGTTATTCTTGTGTTACTTCATATATATATATATATATATATATATATATATATATATATATATATATATATATATATATATATATATATACATATATATATATATATATATACATACACATATATACATACATATATAAATACATATATACAAATATATGTATGGATGATATATATATATATATATATATATATATATATATATATATATATATATATATATATATATATATATATATATATATATATATATATATATATACATACATACAGTACATATATAAATACATACATATACATACAGTATGTATATATATATATATATATATATATATACATACAGTACATATATAAATACATACATATACATACAGTATGTACATATATACATACAGTATATACATATATATACATACGGTATATACATGTATATACATGTATATTCATACATATATACACATACATAAAGATATACATGCATACACATATATACATGCATACACAAACATACACATATTAATATATGCAAATATACATAAGTATATATACATATATATGTATATATATATATATGTATAGTATATGCACATTTGTATATATGTATATGTATATACATATATGTGTATATACATATAAACATATACAGTATGTATTAAAGATGTCCGATAATATCGGACTGCCGATATTATCGGCCGATAAATGCTTTAAAATGTATTATCAGAAATTATTGGTATCGGTTTCAAAAAGTAAAATGTATGACTTTTTAAAACGCCGCTGTGTACACAGACGTAGGGAGAAGTACAGAGCGCCAATAAACCTTTGCGTGCCGGCCCAGTCACATAATATCTATGGCTTTTCACACATACAAGTGAATGCCATGCATACTTGGTCAACAGCCATACAGGTCACACTGAGGGTGACCGTATAAACAACTTTAACAGTTACAAATATGCGCCACACTGTGAACCCATACCAAACAAGAATGACAAACACATTTCGGGAGAACATCCGCACCGTAACAAAACATAAATGATAAATGGGTTATACTTGTATTGCGCTTTTCTACCTTCAAGGTACTCAAAGCGCTTTGACAGTATTTCCACATTCACCCATTCACACACACATTCACACACTTAAGGAGGGAGCTGCCATGCAAGGCGCTACCAGCACCCATCAGGAGCAAGGGTGAAGTGTCTTGCCCAAGGACACAACGGACGTGACTAGGATGGTAGAAGGTGGGGATTGAACCCCAGTAACCAGCAACCCTCCGATTGCTGGCACAGCCACTCTACCAACTTCGCCACGCCGTCCCCGTAACATAAACACAACAGAAACATAACAGTAACATAAACACAACAGAACAAATACCCAGAACCCCTTGCAGCACTAACTCTTCCAGGACGCTACAATACACCCCCCCCTTCCCCCCGCTATATATATACATTTATACACATACATATGTATACTGTATATATACATATATACATACATTTATACACATACATATGTATACTGTATATATACATATATACATACATTTATACACATACATATGTATATATATATATATACATTTATACATATACATATGTATATACATACATTTATACATATACATACATATATACAGTACATACATTTATACATACATCTATACATTTAGACATATACATACATATATACATACATACATACATATATACATACACATATATTTACATATATACACATACACATACATATATACACATATACATACATATATACACATATACATACATATATACACATATACACACATAAACACATATACAGGTATATCTCTTTATGTATGTATATATATATATATATATATATATATATATATATATATATATACTGTATGTATATATATATATATACATATATATATATACTGTATATATAGATCAAGAGATATATATATATATATATACACTACCGTTCAAAAATTTGGGGTCACATTGAAATGTCCTTATTTTTGAAGGAAAAGCACTGTACTTTTCAATGAAGATAACTTTAAACTAGTCTTAACTTTAAAGAAATACATTCTATACATTGCTAATGTGGTAAATGACTATTCTAGCTGCAAATGTCTGGTTTTTGGTGCAATATCTACATAGGTGTATAGAGGCCCATTTCCAGCAACTATCACTCCAGTGTTCTAATGGTACAATGTGTTTGCTCATTGGCTCAGAAGGCTAGTTGATGATTAGAAAACCCTTGTGCAATCATGTTCACACATCTGAAAACAGTTTAGCTCGTTACAGAAGCTACAAAACTGACCTTCCTTTGAGCAGATTGAGTTTCTGGAGAATCACATTTGTGGGGTCAATTAAACGCTCAAAATGGCCAGAAAAAGAGAACTTTCATCTGAAACTCGACAGTCTATTCTTGTTCTTAGAAATGAAGGCTATTCCACAAAATTGTTTGGGCGACCCCAAACTTTTGAACGGTAGTGTGTATATATATATATATATATATATATATATATATATATCTAGATATATAGATATATATAGATATATATCTAGATATATAGATATATATAGATATATCTATATATATCAATTCATCACACGATCTAGATCTGTATCTATATCGATCTAGATCTAGATCTATATAGATCTACATATACATTTACATATAGATCTATATAGATATATAGATCTATATCTATATAGATATAGATCTATATCTATATCCATATAGATCTAAATATATATCTATATAGATCTATATAGATATAGATCTATATAGATCTGTATAGATATAGATCTATATCTATATATATATCTATATCTATATCGATATAGATCTAGATCGATATATATATCTAGATCTATATCGATAAGGATATATATCTATATCGATATAGATATAGATATACATCAACGTACATAACATGTAAGCAAATACGCCGCAGATTCAGTTCTCGTCTTCCAAATATATATTCATATATTACTTATTATATTATTATTGCACACTATTGGCAAGTGATGCACCAAAAATTTGACAGCCAAAACTAATGTTGTGATGAAGTATCCACTTCCACTGGCGGCTGCGTCCTTCCCCGCGCACAGGAATGACGTAGGTCGCCTAAAGCTGACGATAAAGTCGCATTGCCGTTTAGACTGAAGTCACATCTGAAAAGATCAGATTCCTATCGGATTTGGAATACCTCCTGATGTGGTCTGAATGTGATGCAAAAAGATCAGATTTGAAGCACTTTGGAGCGCTTAGACTGACAAAAAAAATCTGATTTAGTGTGCAGTCTAAACGGGGCCAAACATTTTATTTTGGATTATTCGCAAAGAATCAGTAAATTAATTGCTTTTATTATTTAAATCAACTTTTAAAAAAGGAAACCCATATTTTGACACTAATGCCATTTTATTGTCAGAATGTCACAGAGTAACATGTTTTTTAAATGTGTTACTTGACTGCACTACATTTATTGGCACAATACTTGGTAACGGTTTTATGTCAAGTCCCACCAGGGTGTATTTTGAAGCCAAATGTACCAGCGAGCACACCATTTTTGCACTGACGTGTGCATCCACCTGATCACTGATCGTATAGCAACTTACGGCGTGGTTATTAAGGTAAAGGAGCATGTGCAGTCAAAATAAATTGTATGATTGATCTGCATTTATACATGATTAATGCAATATACGTCTTGGGTATGACATTAAACTACATCCAGGCATGAGATGGGAGGTTGTGTGTGGGGTTAGTGAGTCCCAACTAACGTCTATAAAATGCACACAAAGAACCGTTTGCACCTTCTCTTGTGACTGGCGGGCGGTCACCGCCATAAAGCTGAGCGGGTCCCTGGGTAATTGGGGCGCGGACAACAAACAGGACAGACTAAGTTCAACAGCCCAGTAAGGCAATTAGTCTAGGAGAAGGATCTCTGATATAAAATACCCCTTCCAACCCGCACCAAGCCAGCGTGGAAGGTGTAGGCTAATAACCGGCATGAAGAGTACGCCAAGAAGACGGCCCCCAGTCCCCAGCAGTTCCAGAGCTCCAGACCAAGATGGCGGTTCGTTAAGTGGCAGGGAGCAGCTAGAGATCGTTCACCATGGCAGAAACATGCTGAGGCTTTCGTCCAGCAGTGGACTGACAACGGCTGATGATGAATGCAATATAATATGTGGTTAAGGGCCTGCTTTAATGCACAACGGGGGCCAGATCTGGCCCGCCACAAAATTTTAGGTGGCCTGCGAAAACCTGGAAATATATCCGTCAGACGGCGTGCATGTAAATATGTATTTATTTACAGAAGTAAGGCTATAGTGCAGCGGGGAAGTGCACAGGGAAAGCACTGCACATTTTGGAAAAAAACAACAACAAAAAACAATGAAAATGATCCAGCCTCATCTTATAAGCGAGGCTGGCATATAAACCCTTCTGATTGGTGATCAGAGGCAGGTGAGTCTCCTAATCAATAATCAGAGGCAGGTGTGCTCACAGCAAGAAGTGGTAAAATAAATAGGAAGGAAGGAGTGCTGAAACAGAAATGACACTTAACAAAGAAAAGCAAACAGTCTGACTTGTCTTGACATAAATACATATCATAAAAGCATTGGAAATTATGTAGTAATATCATGAGGCGATTATACTATTATATTTATACACATATTCCCTGTACAAGCAGCCCTCAATGAAAATTAGTTTGACACCTGTGCAGTAAAGCATTAACTTTGTGTAAAATATCTATTCCGATTTATGACCTGTTATTAGTAATGGCACAACAAAACACTTGTAATAAACTCATTTCATCCAGTTTTGGTTATCAATCCATTCTAAAGGGTCAGGCGAAAACCCAATGGTATAAAAACTGAACACATTTTTCCAATAACAAATAATGTAAATCTAATTCATCCGTTCCAGACACCCAAAAATGTTACCAAAAAACTGATTTTAAAGAGCATAATTATATTTTTACTTGTGCCAACAATGTAACATATTATTAAATGATAAATGAAAAGTTTAGAGGGTAGACGTCATTCTTTGTACGAGTTCTTTCTTGAATCCTTTATTGTTTCTCACCTTCCTTATCAAAGGGCTGATACTCGCAACCTTTTCTGACCCCATGGTAGATTATTTTGCAGCCATACTCAATAAAGAAAAGAAGACATGTGGTGTAACTGTGTTAGTTAGCAAAGTAATAGAGTCAACAAGTGATGATGTCATAAAGCAGGCTAACACACATGATTTGTAATAAAGGGATGTTGCAAAGAGCGTTGGACTCGCGCACTGTACTAACAACATGCAGTCAGGGAGTCCGGATTTACCGTGTTCATTTCCGATATTATACTGATATTGGAGCTTTGAGTTTTGGCCGATAACAATAATAACCCTAAACATTATCAGCACGAATCATACCTACTTTTATTAATTTGTAGTGTCGGATTCTAGAAAAGGTGAAATTACTCAAGAGAACAATGAAAAACAAGTATGAAAAACACTAACCTATTCATTATTAACCAGCTGGAAAGGACTTGATCTAGGTATTTGTGTTTAAATGAAACCAGTATTATCAGACAGGTCTTGTTAAGACAATTTCAGTGATATATACAGTATAATTTTCTCGTGATAAATATTAAGAAAGTTATGAATTTTTTAACCCGGTAAAAAATACACTAATTTATGGTCAACCTCTTCAATACAAAGTCAACGGGGCTAAAGTTTTTAGGTATGCCCTTTTTGTTAAAATGTCATAACTTTCTTAATATTTACCCCATTTTTAAAGGCCTACTGAAATGAAATTGTCTTATTTAAACAGGGATAGCAGGTCCATTCTATGTGTCATACTTGATCATTTCGCGATATTGTCATATTTTTGCTGAAAGGATTTAGTGCGGAACATCGACGATAAAGTTCGCAACTTTTGGTCGCTGATAAAAAAAGCCTTGCCTGTACCGGAAGTAGCGTGACGTCACAGGTTGTAGAGCTCCTCACATCTGCACATTGTTTACAATCATTCCCACCAGCAGCGAGAGCGATTCGGACCGAGAAAGCGACGATTAACCCATTAATTTGAGCGAGGATGAAAGATTTGTGGATGAGGAAAGTGAGAGTGAAGGATTAGAGGGCAGCGGAAGCGATTCAGATAGGGAAGATGCTGTGAGAGGCGGGTTGGACCTGATATTCAGCTGGGAATGACTAAAACAGTAAATATATAATAAATAATAATAAATAATAATAATAAATTATAAATAAATAATAAATAAATAAATAAATAAAATAATAATAATAATAATAAAACAAGACATATATATATACTCTATTAGCCACAACACAACCAGGCTTATATTTAATATGCCATAAATGAATCCGCATAACAAACACCTCCACCCTCCCATCCATATAACCCACCAATACAACTCAAACACCCGCACAACACACTCAATCCCACAGCCCAAAGTACCGTTCACCTCCGTAAAGTTCATACAGCACATATATTTCCCCAAAGTTACGTACGTGACATGCACATAGCGGCACGCACGTATGGGCAAGCGATCAAATGTTTGGAAGCCAAAGCTGTACTCACAGTAGCGCGTCTGCTATCCAACTCAAAGTCCTCCTGGTTGTGTTGCTGCAGCCACCCGCTAATACACCGATCCCACCTACAGCTTTCTTCTTTACGGTCTTCATTGTTCATTAAACAAATTGCAAAAGATTCACCAACACAGATGTCCAGAATACTGTGGAATTTTGCGATAAAAACAGACGACTTAATAGCTGGCCACAATGGTGTCCCAATATGTCCGCACAATCCGTGACGTCACGCGCAAACGTCATCATACCGAGACGTTTTCAGCAGAATATTTTGCGGGAAATTTAAAATTGCACTTAACTAATCTAACCCGGCCGTATTGGCATGTGTTGCAATGTTAAGATTTCATCATTGATATATAAACTATCAGACTGCGTGGTCGGTAGTAGTGGGTTTCAGTAGGCCTTTAAAAGGTTGGTATTAATGGAAAGCCTGTTGAAGAAACAGAAACATATGATTGACAGTTAAGGTGTATTTTTAATTGATCAATTTAATGAAATTAGTGTAGGAAGTGACAGAAAATCTGAGTAAACAAGATTGGTCTGACTGGACTTGTGACCTGAGTCACATCAAAGCGACCAGGAAGAGGAAGTCGGCCAGTCTAAAAAAATCAGTGTTTGAATCTATCAATTTAAAAGATTATTGGAAGACTCACACATTGCAGGGGACTTTTGTCGAGTGTAAACGAGTAAGTAAGTATCTGTATCTGTAAGTAAGTATCAGTCCAATCGGGAAATGTCGATGTTCTGGATGAACTAGGATATGTGTTCTAAGTCACGAGTGAAATGCTCTGAGTGACCATAATTAATTACAGTGGTGTTAATTAATTTTTTCGGCGACACCTGCTGGTCACAGTAATTAATTAAGTTGACGGATTAAGTTGAAAGATCCGCAGACGTTTCTTGCTGGATACTTTCTAATACGCTTCGCCTTGGAGACTTTTGTTAATATGTAACTATACTGCAATTATTTGTTCAAATAAGGACACCTATTACCTACGTCTACCACAGTTGCTGCTAGCTTCTAATAGTAGCTTTTAGTCTACCAACCTTTTACAAATGCCTTCATGAAAATACATGAAACGACCAACTTTGTGTTTATTGGAAGACAATCAGGACAATTTGTTTTTTTGGGTGACACCCCTACTTAATACCACAACAAGACAGTCACCAACACGTGGGATACTTTAAAGAATTGATTTGTTACGAAGACAAACAAACAGCAGAACAATCGCTGACAAACGAGACATAGTTTGGGCGAAAATCTTTGTATAAAGCCGAATTCTACAAATGTATATGAAAGCAACAAAAACATGACCACAGTGCTGTGCAATTGTACGGTATACTGTATATGGTAGTATGAAAGTAGTATAATGTTAACATTGTATTTTTAATGTCTGAACTGTGGCGGATAAACTGCAAACACGCTGCTACTTTACTAGAGCATTTTTATGTCACTTGAAAGAACTTTATAGTGAGAGTCGGTAGCATGGATGTCAACAACAGTCTGCTGCAAGCGCACACAATAAGCACAACGGAAGCTAAACCAACAAAACCCCAAGAGGAATTGGTGCTAAAAGGAGGGAAGAAAAAAAAGTGCCAATGATTGTCACACACACACTAGGTGTGGTGAAATTTGTCCTCTGCATTTGACCCATCCCCTTGATCACCCCCTGGGAGGTGAGGGGAGCAGTGGGCAGCAGCGTAGCCGCGCCCGGGAATCAATTTTGGTGATTTAACCCCCAATTCCAACCCTTGATGCTGAGTGCCAAGCAGGGAGGTAATGGGTCCCATTTTTATAGTCTTTGGTACGACCCGGCCGGGGTTTGAACTCACAACCTACCGATCTCAGGGCGGACACTCTAACCACTAGGCCACTGAAGAAGGCCTTTGTTTAGGGAAAAATATTTATATTGTTTTAATGGTCTTGTTATAGTCGTGGTCAAAGGTTTACATACACTTGTAAAGACCCAACCTCCGGGCTGATGATTTTAGGTTGTACTGAAAAATTTGGAGGTTATCCTCCTTTTACTCTCTGTAAAGCACTAGTCCCATTGGCAGCAAAACAGGCCCAGAGCAAACACTACCACCACCATGCTTGACGGTAGGTGTGGTGTTCCTGGGTATAAAGGCCTCACCTTTTCTCCTCCAAACATATTGCTGGGTATTGTGGCCAAACAGCTAAATTTTTGTTTCATCTGACATCACATGGACAAAGATAAGACCTTCTGGAGGAAAGTTTTGTGGTCAATTTAGATATAATCAGTGAATACAATTAAAATCAATAGTAAGATAAATAATTCAGTGTTAATATTTGAGTGGGGTCCAGGGCCCCTCTGTAGTGGAAAAGTTGGTCCCCGACGTCAAAAAGGTTAAGAACCCCTGCAGTATGTAATATTAAGAAAAAATACTATACTGTGATATATATCCTTATTGGGATATACAAACCCCGTTTCCATATGAGTTGGGAAATTGTGTTAGATGTAAACATAAACGGAATACAATGATTTGCAAATCCTTTTCAACCCATATTCAATTGAATGCACTACAAAGACAAGGTATTTGATGTTCAAACTCAAACTTTATTTTTTTTTTGCAAATAATAATTAACTCAGAATTTCATGGCTGCAACACGTGCCAAAGTAGTTGGGAAAGGGCATGTTCACCACTGTGTTACATGGCCTTTCCTTTTAACAACACAATAAACGATTGGGAACTGAGGAAACTAATTGTTGAAGCTTTGAAAGTGGAATTCTTTACCATTCTTGTTTTATGTAGAACTTCAGTCGTTCAACAGTCCGGGTTGAAAATTATTTGCAAATCATTGGAGTTTGCATGTTCTCCCCGTGACTGCGTGGGTTCCCCCCGGGTACTCCGGCTTCCTCCCACCTCCAAAGACATGCACCTGGGGATAGGTTGATTGGCAACACTAAATTGGCCCTAGTGTGTGAATGTGAGTGTGAATGTTGTCTGTCTATCTGTGTTGGCCCTGCGATGAGGTGGCGACTTGTCCAGGGTGTACCCCGCCTTCTGCCCGATTGTAGCTGAGATAGGCTCCAGCGCCCCCCGCGACCCCGAAGGGAATAAGCGGTAGAAAATGGATGGATGGATGTATTCCGTTTATATTTACATCTAACACAATTTCCCAACTCATATGGAAACAGGGTTTGTATGTATTTTGATGTTTCGATCTTGTTTTCATGTGTTTTTAACTTATTTGTATCTGCACTGCAACTACAGTTTTTCCATTATGGGATGAATACAGTCTAGCCTATTCTATACATATTTGTGTCCATTTCACACAGAACGAGGCTAAAGGAAGAACATTAGTGAATGTACAAACAAGTGGCTAAAAAAAACTTGATAGTTTATATAAGATAATAGGACATGTATAATCATGTTCCTGCTTGGCAATACAATATACAGTCTAAAAAATAAGTATGTGATCCCTTTTTGATTACAGAGATGTGAACCGTCCAAAACATTTAAGGTGACCGATATCTTATCATTTATAATAGAAAGAGACTGATGTGGAAAAAAATAAATGTAATATTAAATGACCCCACAATGATTCTGTCATAAAAAGTATGGAGTGTTTATGTCTGAAAAGTGTTAAATCAGCAGGAGATCAAACACTTACTGTGTACGGCACATATGTTTATTTAATCTATTTCACATCATCAATGGCTGGCAGTCCCCAACACATTCATATTTCATCTCATAAATCCCTTTTAACTTCAATTCCGTTTGATTCAGCCATCTTGTTTTCCTCCTCGTGTGCTGGAAGTGCTCTTTTCTTTGTTATTGTTTCCTTCATTCACCCTCATTTCCTTCCTCTCCTCATTCCTGCTCCCTTGTTGCATCATCGTCTCCAAGCCCCCCGCCCGCTCCAACTGTCTTCCACATCCATTCGCGTATGTAGGTCAGAGTATGCTAAGCTACGCAACACGTTTCCTTGTCTTCCCTTACTGTGACTTTTTCCGACTCCGCATGGAAACACAGCAAGATAGCAGTGCTTCACAAAGCTGACTTTCACATAACATTACATTATCGTACGCCCTTTTTCTTTCACTTTCACCAAGGGATTGACAGCTCCCCTTAAAGGCCTACTGAAACCCACTACTACCGACCACGCAGTCTGATAGTTTATATATCAATGATGAAATCTTAACATTGCAACACATGCCAATACGCCCGGGTTAACTTATAAAGTGCAATTTTAAATTTCCCGGGAAATATCCGGCTGAAAACGTCTCGGTATGATGACGTTAGCGCGTGACGTCACGGATTGAACGGAAGTATTGGGACACCATTGTGTCCCAATACAAATAGCGTCTCTTTTCATCGCAAAATTCCACAGTATTCTGGACATCTGTTTTGGTGAATCTTTTGCAATTTGTTTAATGAACAATGGAGACGGCAAAGAAGAAAGCTGTAGGTGGGATCGGTGTATTAGCGGCTGGCTACAGCAACACAACCAGGAGGACTTTGAGTTGGATAGCAGACGCGCTATCCGACGCTAGCCGCCGACCGCACCGATGATCAGGTGAAGTCTTTCGTCGCGCCGTCGATCGCTGGAACGCAGGTGAGCACGGGTCGTGATGAGCAGATGAGGGCTGGCGTAGGTGGAGAGCTAATGTTTTTAGCATAGCTCTGTCGAGGTCCCGTAGCTAAGTTAGCTTCAATGGCGTCGTTAGCAACAGCATTGCTAGGCTTCGCCAGGCTGGACAGCATTAACCGTGTGGTTACAAGTCCAGGGTTTGGTTCAGTGTCTCCTGATAGTAGAAGTAATAGTAGTATTGTTGATCTTCTGTCTATCCTTCCAGTCAGGGGCATGTTTCTTCTGTTTCTATCTGCAGTTAAGCACGATGCTATCACGTTAGCTCCGAAGCTAAAGTGCTTCACCGATGTATTGTCGTGGAGATAAAAGTCACCGTGAATGTCCATTTCGCGTTCTGGACTCTCATTTTCAAGAGGATATAGTATCCGAGGTGGTTTAAAATACAAATCTGTGATCCACAATAGAAAAAGGAGAAAGTGTGGAATCCAATGAGCCCTTGTACCTAAGTTAGACTTAGACTTAGACTTAAGACTTCTTAGACTTAGACTTCCTTTTTATTGTCATTCAAATTTTAACTTTAGAGCACAGATAAGAACGAAATTTCGTTACATAAGCTCATGGTAGTTACGGTCAGAGCGAAAAAAGATACACCGTGGCGTCCTGCACTGCACTCTAATCCTTCACTCTCACTTTCCTCATCCTCGCTCAAATTAATGGGGTAATCGTCGCTTTCTTGGTCCGAATCGCTCTCGCTGCTGGTGTAAACAATGTGCAGATGTGAGGAGCTCTTCAACCTGTGACGTCACGCTACTTCCGGTACAAGCAAGGCTTTTTTATCAGCGACCAAAAGTTGCAAACTTTATCGTCGATGTTCTCTACTAAATCCTTTCAGCAAAAATATGGCAATATCGCAAAATGATCAAGTATGACACATAGAATGGACCTGCTATCCCCGTTTAAATAAGAAAATTTCATTTCAGTAGGTCTTTAATTTATACAAGTTACCATGGGTTGATTTAAAAAAAAATCAGCGGGCCAAACTTTGGACACCCATGGCGTACTGGGAGTTATCGTTTAGTTTAATCCCGCGATTGAAGATTACCGTATTTTCCGGAGCATAGGGTGCACCAGATTATAAGGCGCACTGCCGATGAATGGTCTATTTTAGATCATTTTTCATATATCAGGCGCATCGGATTATAGGGCGCATTAAAGAAGTCATATTTTTTTTAATTTTCTAAATTTAAAACACTTCCTTGTGGTCTACATAACATGTAATGGTGGTTCTTTGGTCAAAATGTTGCATAGATTATGTTTTACAGATCATCTTCAAGCCGTTTTTTGACAGTCGCTTCCGGATGCTCTGTTTTGTGGGCGGTCTTATTTACGTGGCTCACCTTCGGCAGCGTCTTCTCCCCGTCATCTTTGTTGTAGCGGTGTAGCGTGCAAGGACGGGAGTGGAAAAAGTGTCAAAAGATGGAGCTAACTGTTTTAATGACATTCAGACTTTACTTCAATCAATAACGGAGCAGCATCTCCTCATCCGGAAACAACACCACCGGGAATGTGTCCCGTGTAAAACCGCCCGACCGGAACTCTCAAATAACTGAAGTTCCGTGGGTGAAGGATGTAAACTCACTACACCGGTATGTTTTAGCACTTTCATGGCGAGTTTACTGACAGATATAAGTAAGAACTTTACACTACTTTATATTTTAAATGGCAACAGCGGAGGATGAATGTACCATAACAAGAAGATACAGAAAAAGAAGAAGCTTATCAACTACGGTGTCGTCACGGACTACAAAGGCGGACGCGCGCAATTTTTCAGGATTCATGCAGAACCCAAATACACATCAGCAGGTACCAGAAGGTAAGAAAAGTTGTTTTTGCATAATATTGCGAAACAAAACGCCAGATAATGTCTTACCTTATACCGTATTTTTCGGACTATAAGTCGCAGTTTTTTTCATAGTTTGGCTGGTGGTGCGACTTGTACTCAGGAGCGACTTATGTGTGAAATTATTAACACATTACCGTAAAATATCAAATAATATTATTTAGCTCATTCACGTAAGAGACTACACGTATAAGATTTCATGGAATTTAGCGATTAGGAGTGACAGATTGTTTGGTAAACGTATAGCATGTTCTAGATGTTATAGTTATTTGAAGTCACAGTGCTACACTTATTGACAATATATTCACTAATGTCTTTGATAATAATATAACAAGTGGACTGTTAACAACCGACATCAGCGACCATCTGCCAGTCTTTACTATTTATGATGGGAACTACAGGAAGAAGAACATTGACAAAAAGACATTTCAAAGACTATGTACAGAGGAAGGAATGATTTTCTTCAAGAAGGATCTGAGGAAACAAATTTGGGACAATGTATATAATGAAGATGATGTAGATGATGCATATGGGAATTTTGTCAACACCTTTCTAACACTCTATGATAAACATTGCCCATGGAAAGAACGTAGTAAGAAGCAAAAGAAAAACAACCAACCGTGGATGACAAAAGGACTGAAAAATGCTTGTCACAAAAAAAACACATTGTATCGAATATTTATAACACAAAGATCTATAGAGGCAGAAAATAAGTATAAGAAATATAAAAACAAGCTAATTGGTATACTACGAACATGTAAGAAGGAATACTACAGTCAATTATTAAACAAGAACAAAAACAACATGAGAGCAACATGGGGCATCCTAAATAGCATCATTAAAAATGGTGCTAAGAAAGATTACCCCCAGTACTTTCTAGATGGACATACAAAAAATGACAATATGAACCAAATAGCTGAACGTTTCAATGATTATTTTGTTAATATCGGAACAAATCTGGATCAAAGAATTCCAAATGCAGATGATGGGTCAGTTGAGGACTTGAGTGAGCTCATAGACAGAAATCCCAATTCCATGTTTCTTAAAAGTGTAACAAAAAAAGAAATAATCAAAATTGTAAAAAATTGTAAATACAAGACTTCAACTGACTGTCATGGAATAGATATGGTAACGATAAAAAAGGTTATAGAAGACATTTCAGAACCTCTGACATATATCACCAATGTATCATTTTTAACCGGAAAATTCCCAGACAAAATGAAAATTGCAAAAGTCGTACCAATCTATAAGAATAGAGACGTACACCAGTTTACTAACTACAGACCAGTTTCATTACTTCCACAATTCTCCAAAATCATGGAAAAATTATTCAATAGTCGATTACATTTATTTATTAACAAAAGTGGGACGCTCGTGGAGAACCAATATGGATTTCGAGCAAATATCTCAACATCAATACCATTAATTAAAATAACAGAGGAAATTACCAATGCAATAGATGGTAAAGAATGTGCGGCAGCAGTATTCATGGACTTAACAAAAGCATTTGATACAATTAATCATGATATTTTAATACAAAAATTAGAACGATATGGCATCAGAGGTTTGGTATTTAACTGGGTAAGAAGCTATTTAACCAACAGGAAGCAATATGTGAAGATGGGTGAAAATATGTCAACACGGCTAGATATATCCTGTGGTGTGCCGCAGGGATCAATACTGGGACCAAAATTGTTTAATCTTTATATAAACGACATTTGTAAAGTTACAAAGGACTTAAAGTTAGTTTTATTTACAGATGATACAACTGCTTTCTGTTCAGGAGAGAACACACAGAAGATAATACAAATAATAACAGAAGAAATGAACAAATTAAAAAGATGGTTTGACAAAAACAGACTATCTTTGAATCTCAGTAAAACTAAAATAATGCTATTTGGTATTAGTAGGAAAGAGCAACATACGCAAATACAAATAGACGGAGTAGACATCGAAAGGGTGTAAGAAACCAGATTTTTGGGAGTATTAATAGATGATAAAATGAACTGGAAATCTCATATACAAAACATACAACATAAGGTAGCAAAAAACATTTCAATAATGAATAAAACAAAAAAACGTCCTGGGCCAAAAATCACTTCATATTCTCTACTGCTCACTAGTGTTACCATATCTGACTTATTGTGCAGAAATATGGGGAAATAACTACAAATGTGCGCTACATTCGTTAACCATGTTACAAAAAAGATCAGTTAGAATAATACATAATGTTGGATATAGAGAACATACAAACCCTTTATTTATTAAGTCAAAAATATTAAAGTTTGGTGATTTGGTAAAATTGCAAACAGCTAAAATGATGTACAAAGCAATCTATAACCTGCTACCAAAGAATGTACAACATTTCTTCTCAACTAAAGAGGAGAAATATAACCTTAGAGGAAAAAATAATTTAAAACATTTATATGCACGTACAACACTTAAAACTTTTAGCATAACAGTATGTGGAATGAAATTATGGAATGGATTAAGTAAAGAAGTGAAAAATTGTACTGACATGATCCAGTTTAAGAGGTTGTTTAAATTAATAGTGCTTACAAAGTACAAAGAAGAAGAATTATGAGAAAAACTTCCAACCTTATTGAAAATATTCTTCATCTCAGTATGTTAATAATGACTGAATTAATTAATTACATATTACAAACTTTTGTATATACTAATTCATAGATGTTATTTTATTATATAAAAAGGTCAGTAAATGATTTTATATAATTGTAAATGCTTTGAAGTGGGAAAGGGGTAGGATTAAATAAGCTTTGCTTCTTCCTACTCCTTTTCGGGCATGATGTAAATGAAATGATATGAAATTGTGTGATGTATTATGATGTAAATGTGTTCATGTTCGAAATAAACTAAAAGAAAGAAAGAAAGAAAGAAAGAATGACTCTTACCATAATATGTTACGTTAACATACCGGGCACGTTTTCAGTTGGTTATTTATGCGTCATATAACGTACACTTATTCAGCCTGTTGTTCACTATTCTTTATTTATTTTAAATTGCCTTTCAAATGTCTATTCTTGGTGTTGGGTTTTATCAAATACATTTCCCCAAAAAATGCGATTTATACTCCAGTGCGACTTATTTATGTTTTTTCCTTCATTATGCATTTTCGGCCGGTGCGACTTATACTCCGGAGCGACTTATACTCCGAAAAATACGGTGCACACACCATAATAATACTCGTATGTTGAAGCACATCAAGCGGTGAGACTCCATAGCTTACCAAAGTCGTACTAAAACATTTGGAGAGATTTGAGCGCAGTGTGTAATGTTCTATATTTTCAATGGAACATAAAAAATGTTGGTGTTTACTTGAGTCATATTGCAGTCTACACGTGTCTCTTATGTGTGACTGACATCTACTGGTCACACTTATCAATACACCATGTACCAAATAAAATTGCTAAATTACTTCGAGGTCGGTAAACAAAACCAGAATTATTCTGTACTTTAGGCACAACGGGTTGCACTGTCGAGTTTTGAGGAAAAAAAGAAGATTTTAAGTGCGCCTTATAGTCCGGAAAATACGGTAAACAAGCTCCAAAGTTTACCAGGAGCAAACAGGTGTGGAAAGCAACCAACAGGAAATATAAAGCACTGCCATTTTGTATTTTTCTTTCAAAAAGCCCACGCTGTAACTTAAGCCAAAAGAACAGCACGGTTCAGAGGGCAAGAGTGCTTCTGGCCGCTGCTTTCCACCAGGAACAGAGAAAAAGAGAGACATCCCTGTGGTAATATAGGATTTACAGCGCAAAGTAAGAAATAATATGCGTTAAACTCACGGAAATGTCTGGAAAGTTATGGAGTTGTATTTGCGTCCTAATATTGAGGTCGCAAAAGCAGATTTTGAGAAAATAATATATTTTGCAAGCAGAGACATAATATTTTGAAAATAAGTTAAAATCAACGAAAAATAATGTTGGAGCAAAAAAAATGGTTTTGTGCATAATAAAGTGTTTGCTATATTTATGCTTTCAGGCCCCCTATTTTTCTCTCTCTCAACTTTTAATCTCTGAGCATTCAGATTTTTTTTTTACACTGCTCAGATTTCTGTTTCGCAAGTTTTGACACACCGTTATGTTTGTGTCAAAAAGGCAACTGAGCGTACATTTGTCCAGTTCTCTGATTGGCTTCTTGGTCTTTAATTAGATCGTTTGTTATATTAGTCCCGAAGCTTTAGTTCACGCCTGATGGAGTTAATTGTCGTGTCCCAGGATCCTTCCAAGGACCCGGCCCATGCAGGTCCTGGAGAGAGTCCTTCAGCCGCAGCTGGAGCGATGTGAATTGGGACGGTCTAGCATTCGCAACACTTCCTGGTCTTGTCACGTGTTCACATCCCCCGGCTTGGGGTCAGATTTAGAAACAAAGAGAAAGGATAGACTTAACAAAATATTAGATTAAAATTGTTTTAGATTTATCGTTTGTATGTGTGTTGCCGTCGGCAGATTCATCGCCTAACCAGACTATTCTTTTTAAATTAATCTTAAATAGTCCTTTGGCGCTACAATATAGCAGTTGATTTTTTTCTTCAATCCTGTGGTAAATATTGTACTTTCAACTGCACTTGTAAATATTAATTGGAATATCATTTGAAAAAACTGAATATATTCTCCTATTTTGGAATAGTTGCAATTCCAATTTTTGTGAATCACAACAGCAGTAGTTTGAGCACTTTGTTTATTCATTTATACAGGTTAAACAAATGCTTTCTTCCGTTGTGTCCTTGGGCAAGACACTTTACCCACCTGCTCCCAGTGCCAGCCACACTGGTTTAAATGTAACTTACATATGGGGTTTCACTATGTAAAAGCTCTTTGAGTCACAAGAGAAAAGCGCTATATAAATATAATAATAATAATAATAGATTTTATTTGTAAAAAGCACTTTATATTGAGTAAACAATCTCAGAGTGCTACAGTGTATTAAAAAAATAAAATAAAATAAATTAAAAAAAAGATAAATGATAAATGGGTTATACTTGTATAGCGCTTTTCTACCTTCAAGGTACTCAAAGCGCTTTGACAGTATTTCCACATTTACCCATTCACACACACATTCACACACTGATGGCGGGAGCTGCCATGCAAGGCGCTAACCAGCACCCATCAGGAGCAAGGGTGAAGTGTCTTGCCCAAGGACACAACGGACGTGACTAGGAAGGTAGAAGGTGGGAAAAAAATAAAAACTAGAACAGCCAAATAGCTATAGCTAGTATGCACATATCTTAAAAAAAGGCTTTTTTAAAAAAAGAAGGGCTTTTAAGCCTTTTTTAAAGGCATCCACAGTCTGTGGTGCCCTCAGGTGGTCAGGGAGAGCGGTCCACAGACTGGGAGCGGCGGAGCAGAAAGCCCGGTCTCCCATTGTTCGTAGCTTATATATAATCTGGCATCTGTTTGTCTCGAGAGACAATAGAGTTTTGCGCTCAAATGTCAATTCCTGTGCAACGCCTGTTGTGACTATATAAGCCAATTCTTAACAGACATGCTTTGTTGCAGTTCCTGCACACATATTGTATTGTTGGTTGATTCAGTGGGGGTGTGACTGTTCGCTTTCTACGTTCACGCTTCTCCTCCCATTGTCTTACTCTTCTTAAGTCACTCTGATGTACGCCCTCCTCCACTAACTTCCTCCATTTCCCACGTTCAGCTGAAGAAGCTTCCCAGTTTAATGGGTTGATGTCACTGGCCTTCATATCACGCTTACACACATCTTTAAATCGAAGGACAGGTCTTCCCACAGCCCTTGTTCCAGAGGCCAGTTCTCTGTACAGGATGTCTTTTGGAATGCGAGTATCATCCATTCGACTTACATGGCCAAGCCATCTGAGACGTCGTTGTGTAGGGAGAGCGAAGATTGTCTTCATTCCTGTTTTCTCGAGGATATCCTTATTCGAGATGCGATCCTGCCATTTAATTCCCAGAATCCGCCTTAGGCACCGAAGATGGAAGGAGTTCAAACGGCGCTCTTGGCGTGCATACGTGGTCCATGACTCACTGCCATAAAGTAGAGTGCTGAGATCACAGGCTTGATAGATCTTATTTTTCGTGTTGATGGTTAGCAGTCTGTTCTCCCAAGCACGCTTGGAGAGTCTAGCCATCGTTGTAGATGCTTTGCCGATGCGAATGTTGATCTCGGCATTGAGAGAGAGATTGCTGGATATGGTTGAGCCAAGATAGGTGAAGTTCTCAACAACTTGCAGGGTGTGGTTTCCAATGGAGATCCTTGGAATGTTGTGCATATCTTGTCCCATAATGTTTGTCTTCTTGAGGCTTATAGTTAAGCCAAAGTCTTTGCATGCATCAGAAAAGCTGTTGATCAGCCTCTGTAGTGCTTCCACTGATGGTGAGGCCAGAGCAGCATCGTCTGCGAAGAGCATCTCTCTGATGAGGACTTTACGCACTCTAGTCTTTGCCCGGAGACGTGCGAGGTTGAACAGTTTCCCGTCGCTCCTTGTGTGCAGGTAAACACCATCGTCAGATGATTTGAATGTTTCTGACAATAGCAACGAGAAGAAGATTCCGAAGAGCGTAGGAGCAAGCACGCATCCTTGCTTCACTCCATTCTCAATTGGGAATGGGGCTGATGCGGAGCCGTCATACTGGATAGTTCCTTGCATATCTTCATGGAATGATGTTATCAGCTTTAGCAGCTTTGGTGGACAACCTATCTTGTGCAAAAGCTTGAAGAGAGCCTTCCTGCTAACTAAATCAAAGGCCTTTGTAAGGTCGATGAAGGCGATATACAATGGTTGTCTCTGCTCACGGCATTTCTCTTGTAATTGTCTGATAGAAAATATCATGTCGATGGTCGATCTCCCCGACCTGAATCCACATTGCGATTCTGGATATACACGGGCCGCAAGCAATTGCAGTCTGTTGAGCAACACTCTAGCAAAGGTCTTCCCGACAGTGCTTAGGAGGGATATTCCACGGTAATTGTTGCAGTCGCTGCGATCTCCTTTATTTTTGTACAGTGCGATGATGTTTGAGTCACGCATATCCTGAGGAATTGTTCCTTCATCCCAGCATTGACATAGAAGCTCATGAAGATGGTCTAGAAGAACAGTGTCCTTACTGTTCTTGATGATCTCAGTGGGAATGCCATCATTCCCCAGAGCTTTGCCACGGATAAGGGAGTTGACTGCCTTCTGGAGCTCCGCTAATGTTGGGAGCTTGTCGAGATCATCCATGACAGGTAGGTTCTCTATGCTTTCAATTGTAGTGTCATTGACTGCAATATCCCGGGAGTAGAGTTCCTGATAGTGCTCGACCCATCTTTCCATCTGGAGCCCACGGTCTGTGATGACTTCTCCAGTGGAGGATTTCAGTGGCACTACCTTCTTGGTAGTTGGTCCGAAAGCTCTCTTCATACCTTCATACATGCCACGAGAATCACCGTTATCTGCAGCCAGTTGGATACTCTCGCAGAGGCCGAGCCAGTAGCTGTTAGCACATTTCCTTGCAATGCGTTTGGCATTATTTCTTGTCTTCCTGAGAGCTTCAAGTGTCTTTGCAGATGAATCGTTCTTATAACTCATTAGGGCTGTTCTCTTGGCTTCGATGATGGGCTCCATCTCTGCAAGCCCAGCGACAAACCAGTCTGGGTTCTTCTTTTCTCTCTTACCATAGATGGCCATGGCTGTGCTGTGAACAGCATCGCGGATGTAGTTCCATCGTTCTTCAGCATTACCAGCAGGGCAGTCCTGGAGTGCATTTTCGATGGACTCGGCGAAGCATTCACGTAGGTCGGGGGCATGCATTTTGGCAGCTATAGCGCTATATAAATATAATAATAATAATAATAGATTTTATTTGTAAAAAGCACTTTATATTGAGTGAACAATCTCAGAGTGCTACAGTGTATTAAAAAAATTAAATAAAATAAATTCAAAAAAGATAAAGAAAAAAATAAAAACTAGAACAGCCAAATAGCTATAGCTAGTATGCACATATCTAAAAAAAAAAGGCTTTTTTTTTTTAAAAAAAAGAGGGGCTTTTAAGCCTTTTTTAAAGGCATCCAGAGTCTGTTGTGCCCTCTGGTGGTCAGGGAGAGCGGTCCACAGGGAGCGGCGGAGCAGAAAGCCCGGTCTCCCATTGTTCGTAGCTTATATATAATATATAATTCATTAATTCACTAAGTGACGGGAGAATATAGGAATGGGAATCGAGAGAACCGGTTCCCAGTGTATCAATTCCTCGGAATCGCTTGCCAATTTTTCAAACGGTTCCGTTATCAATGCCAGAGGTTGGGAATGATGTAATCACGCAATGTGCGTAGTGACTTGAGTACCGTATTTTTCGGACTATAAGTCGCAGTTTTTTTCATAGTTTGGCCGGGGGTGCGACTTATACTCAGGAGTGATTTATGTGTGAAATTATTAACACATTACCGTAAAATATCAAATAATATTATTTAGCTCATTCACGTAAGAGACTACACGTATAAGATTTCATGGGATTTAGCGATTAGGAGTGACAGATTGTTTGGTAAACGTATAGCATGTTCTATATGTTATAGTTATTTGAATGACTCTTACCATAATATGTTACGTTAACATACCAGGCACGTTCTCAGTTGGTTATTTATGCCTCATATAACGTACACTTATTCAGCCTGTTGTTCACTATTCTTTATTTATTTTGAATTGCCTTTCAAATGTCTATTCTTGGTGTTGGGTTTGATCAAATACATTTCCCCCAAAAATGCGACTTATATGTTTTTTTCCTTCTTTATTATGCATTTTCGGCAGGTGCGACTTATACTCCGGTGCGACTTATACTCAGAAAAATACGGTAAGTAAAATGGCGACGCCCGGGCAAAACAAACGCTTAGTTGACCACATTTGACAAAAAAACGACTGCAACAGCGCTACTTGTAATAACTGCAAGGTTGCTACTTCATCAAGAAGAGGACATATGAGCACTATGCTGAAACATTTGAACACAAAGCATGCAACAACTATAAATGAATGTCACGTTTTTGAACCGCGTCGATCTCATCCCAGCAGCAGTAACGCTAGCACGTCATCTGCCACAACAGTTACTAACTCACCACCTATCAAGTCAGCGCTATTACCTGTTCAATTTAAATCATGCCTTCTCATTTAGATGAGCAAGTGGAGAGTGGCGAGCACTAAATACACGCTCCAGTTCATGTCTGCCGCCCGGCGCTATTGCGTCTCCTTTCATCGTGGCAGGGAAGTGTACAAACAGTGACTACGTTTGTGGTTTAAAACCTGCACCAATTTGCCACAGTTTTATTGATTTCAAGAAGTGAATGTTCAATTGTAGTCTGAGAAAAGTTAAATACATTTTTGCAACCACATTTTTACTAAGTCATTTCCATTATTGAGGTAAAACTCATGAAATTAGGATATGGTGTAAAAGTCCCTCTCATGTCAGCAGTTTAACTTCAAATGTGAAACTAATATGTTACCTTATTACATGAGGTAAATAAATGAGATATGTCAAGCTTCTATTTGTTATAATTTTGATGATCATGATTTACAGTTTTTGAAGACCCCACTCTTTCTAAAATGTTCAATTCAAGGTTTTCATAAACTAAGAAGCCATCATCATCAAAATTAAATCAAAAGAAAGCTTGGAATATATTGTGTTGCATATTATGTATGTGATAATTTCATCTAAACAACCATTTTAATATTTTGAGTGTCACCTACAGTATATATTTTCTAGGGACAAAAGATTCTTGAACATTTTAAAAATGTTAATATAAATGTTACATTCCTGAGTAATTCCCCCATATGTTTTATTTAGTTAAATTCTACTGAAGAGTATTTATTTCTTTTTTTTCCCCCCAAAAGTAATATTTTTCTATGATATGTGCCTCCTAACACCTCACTGTTAGCTTTGTAAGGTCATGCCAGTTCTAAACTAAACACAATTGATGCTAATCTACCGTTTTGTTGTCTTTTTTTTTCAAAATAAGAATAGATAAGAGAAACGCTAAAGAACCGAATCGTTAAGCAGAATCGAAAGTGGAATTGGAACCGGAAAAATCTTAGCAATTCCCATCCCTAGGAGAGGATATGCTATACTTAAGCCATGCCCGCTTTCTCTTACACACACACACACACACACACACACACACACACACACACACACACACACACACACACACACACACACACACACACACACACACACACACACACACACACACACACACACACACACACACACACACACACACACACACACACACACACACACACACACACACACACACACACACAGAGGTGAAGCACTACAACACGCAGAAGCCTCATAATTGGTTTGTGTGCAAATGTTATTTTAATCAAGTAAATGTTAAACAAATGATTTTAATCATACAGAAAATATTTTTTTTTAAATTCAATGGACAAATATTAATATTTTTTCCCATCATGAGAAGTGAGGCTCTGCCTTACCTGCCTACCCCTAACCGCACGTCCCTGCTGTACATCTCATGAGAGTCGATTGTGACTAAGAAAACCCATTGTACAATACTTGTTTTGTATAAATAGGCCTGGGCCTGTATTTGAAAAGTCAATTAACCGGTTGATAAATGAAAATTAAGTTGTTAAGTTTGCCAGCCTCGATAATCGCCATGTGTATGGGTTGTTACAGGTTACAAGAGAGATCACTCTATTGCACCTGACATTTACAGCTGTGGGCGTTTGTACTACAAACAAACGGAAGTAATGATAACCGCTGTAAAACTCCCGATTAAATTAAAATGATCGAAAAACAGTGATTGAAAACCACACGTTGATAAGATTATGGAGACCAACTAGCCACAAAAGAGACCATGTCTTTCCCCATTAAGAAACGTCATTCCCCAATCTAAACCTGTACACACTACTGTCTAAACAACCGAGTTATGGTATCCACATTAAACATAAAGGCAGTGCTGTTTTTGAACAAAGTTATGGATATAATGTCCGCAGTGTCTAGTTGAAACCGTTTAACAGGAAGTGAACATGTGTGATGTCACATACACCGGAAATTAAACAACTGATCACCCAATTTTCAATAATTAAAAAAACATTCTAAAACGTTTACAAATTAAAATAGAAGAAGATAAACATATTTAAACATACACATACAAATAATTTGGCTCCTCTGCCAAGAAAGTATATTGTGTGGCTATTTATTTTAGTTATTAAAAAAAAAATAGAATTTGGTTAAAAGATTTTAGCGTGTGTATAAGTACTTTTTGAGCACATTAAACAATAACACAATAATATTGATAATGGAGATCATTTTGGTCACAATGACTTTATTTAGCGGTTTTGTTTGTGTATATTTGAGGGTCTCCCACCCCCTCCTTAACAGAGACAGAACCTATTTTGGTTGTGTTTTTTATTCAAGTGGAACATTTTGCTTACAGAGAGTATTTTTGTTTTGTTGTTTATTTTATTTAACTTGGTATTTAAAAGTTTATATTTCAATTACAATGTTAAAATATACAATAAATACAAGTTGATTGCATTTGAAAGGGTCTACTTGCATTATTATTATGTAATATGACATCAGTGGTTAATTTTGTCTCCAAAAAATAATTATCGTTTATCTGCAATAACTTGTAGGTCAATATATCGACGAGCTAAACATACCTTCATTCCTCAAACAAAAATATACAGTATTTTATAGATACACAGTATACAATATATTATGATGTATACAGTGGTACCACTTGATACAAGTTTACTTGGTTCTGTGACGCAGCTTGTACCACTAAAAACTTGTAATGCGAAACAGCGTCGCTGTAGGCTGCACAATTGATCCAATTTCAATTATGATCACAATTTTGGCTGCCAAGAATAAATTAGGGGGATTTTCTGCGACATTAACATTTAAAAAGCAGATTCTGCTGCATATTATTAAAATCAAAGTCTTTCACAGCTGGCTGCGGCAGGAGAGCAACAGCATCTCGTCTTGAAGCCCCGTGAAGCGACCTTGCCCACGCCAAAGGCCATTGTGCATGTGCACAGAGCTCCATGTCCAAGCCGACCACCTCGCCGACCGGCATTAAAAAACATTTCCCCTCTGCTGAAGCCGGTCGCCTCATTTCTCTTACATCAGGGGTGTCCAAACTTTTTCCACTGAGGGACGCACACGGAAAAATTAAAGCATGTGGGGGCCATTTTGATATTTTTCATTTTCAAACCATAACAAAATATATGCATTTTTTATTTACTTTACCTTTAGAGGTCCCGGGGACCATAAAGGGTCTCAGTCATTAAAATGTTAAAAATAAGTCAGATTATTACTCTTTTTTAATTATTTAACGCTTACAGTAAATCTCTATATCAACTTCAAGTTGATATAAAGTAATACAAATTTTAAAAAATGTTTTATGGCTTTTCTGTCAAAAACAACTTAAGTTTTTTTATAGTAAAACTGAAATATGCAGTATTTAGTATTTAGAGCCCTAAAAGATCAAAAATGCAGGACACCATTGATTTTAATTCTTTCATATTTTTGAGTAATCACAGTGAAAAGATAAATAAAAAATCACTAAATATATTTGGGATCCAAAAGGTGCCCACTCATAAAGTGATACATTTTTATTAGGTTTTTCTTTTACTTTCAACACTTAAGTTATGAGATCAACTTCAGATATATCTGTCGATTTTATGCTGGAACTATTATTTTGTTTGTTTTATGCGCTTTTGTCAAAGAAAACTTTGATGTTTTTATATGGCTACTACACAATATATGCAATATTTACCACATAAAACACTTCAAAGTGAAATATTTGAAGTAATTGGAGCCCTGAAAATAATTCATTGTAACATGGATTTTTTGTCTTTTTTTTTTTTTTTGAGCAATGGCAAAAAAAAGAAAAATGAAGAAAGACAAAAGAAAAAAAAACAGCCTGCATGGCAGCTTTTGTGTCAACATTGCAACTTTTTCTCGTTAGATTTCACCTCATTCCACTTTTTTTAATGTTCTTTTTTATTTTTACAATAGTATTTCCAGAATGTGTGGCGGGCCGGTAAACAATTAGCTGCGGGGCCGCAAATGGCCCCCGGGCCGCACTTTGGACACCCCTGCCTTACATGGCGTTTACCTCAGCGTGCTGCTGTTACTAGATGGTGACAGATGCGGATGCCTGAACAACACGCTGCTCTGCTTGTATCTTTGGAGTCAATTACTTCCAGTGCTAAATAGAGTCTTTAGACACTTCCCCGTCAAATGCCAAAATTTCTCATCAGTGTCCTGGCTAGATGTGCTCCTCATTGGACAGAGAAGCTTGTTGACATGGTTCTAATACAACTTATATGCCAAACAATATACCTTTATTATCGCATAAGGCTACAATTTATATCTCAATATGGATTTTAGGGCATATCCCCCATCCCTAGTCATGTGACAGTCGTCCCGTTATTTTAAATCATTTTAAGAGTTATAATTCTTCAATAGTGTATCAAATATTACACATTAACTGTTCTAACTTGTGATGGGTAATTGACGCTGTATTAACATTGCACTGATACTAAGTCAGTATTTCATAATGGTCATCCACAATCTGTTGGATTAAAAAAAGTCATTACATTTAAACTACCAATAAAATTAATATGCAAATATAATTTTTTCTTTTTTTTTCCAATGAAAATATGCCCAGAAAGGAATATGAAACGTAAAAACACTGGTCAACAAGCCAAATAATAAACAGGAAAATAAGAACATTCTATAAAATCTAAAAATTTTTCAATATGGATGTTAGTGTTTTTTGTTTGATTGTATCTTTTATATACACATATTAGTACGAAATACATAGTATTTACTACTTTTTGTTTTTCATCACGTTTTACTTGTGTTACTGTATGTAAAAACCTGCACTGCAACAATGTAATTTCCCCATTGTGAGATAAATAAAAAGTCTATCCTATCCTATCCCAATCTCACTAAGGAATTTTTCCCTTGTCTTAGTTCCATTTATATCAGTGGTGCCTAAAGTGGGGCCAGCGGGCCAAACTCAGCCCACCGAGTCGTTTCATTTGGCCCGCCAAAGGGTGGCTTACCAAGATTGAATACTCTTTTAAGCTTACACAACCATTAATAACATAAACGCAAGGCTACCAAATTGCCATCAATCGAATGTGATGATCTCCACTACCTTAAATAATGGCGGTATGCAAATGAACTACTCACTTACAGTGCAGCTGTATGCTTAAAGGCCTACTGAAATTAGATTTTCTTATTCAAACGGGGATAGCAGATCCATTCTATGTGTCATACTTGATCATTTCGCGATACTGCCCTATTTTTGCTGAAAGGATTTAGTAGAGAACATCGACGATAAAGTTCACAACTTTTGGTCGCTGATAAAAAAGCCTTGCGTGTACCGGAAGTAGCGTGACGTCACAGGTTGTGGAGCTCCTCACTTCTGCACATTGTTTACAATCATGGCCACCAGCAGCGAGAGCGATTCGGACAGAGAAAGCGACGATTACCCCATTAATTTGAGCGAGGATGAAAGATTTGTGGATGAGGAAAGTGAGAGTGAAGGACTAAAGGGCAGTGGGAGCGATTCAGATAGGGAAGATGCTGTGAGAGGCGGGTGGGACCTGATATTCAGCTGGGAATGACTAAAACAGTAAATAAACACAAGACATATATATACTCTATTAGCCACAAAAGAACCAGGCTTATATTTCATATGCCACAAATGAATCCCGCATAACAAACACCTCCCCCCTCCCGTCCATTTAACCCGCCAATACAACTCAAACACCCACACAACACACTCAATCCCACAGCCCAAAGTACCGTTCACCTCCGCAAAGTTCATACAGCACATATATTTCCCCAAAGTTACGTACGTGACATGCACATAGCGGCACGCACGTACGTACGGGCAAGCGATCAAATGTTTGGAAGCCGCAGCTGCGTACATACAAATGAAACAAAATGCTTATGGCAACATTCTAGTTGCGTACTCACGGTACCGCGTCTGCGTATCCAACTCAAAGTCTTCCTGGTAAGAGTCTCTGTTATCCCAGTTCTCCACAGGCCAATGGTAAAGCTTGACTGTCATATTTCGGGAATGTAAACAATGAAACACCGGCTACGTGTTTGTGTTGCTGCAGCCGGTCGCTAATACACTGCTTCCCACCTACAGCTTTCTTCTTTGCTGTCTTCATTGTTCATTAAACAAATTGCAAAAGATTCACCAACACAGGTGTCCAGAATACTGTGGAATTTTGCGATGAAAACAGACGACTTAATAGCTGGCCACAACGGTGTCCCAAAATCACGCGCAAACGTCATCATACCGAGACGTTTTCAGCAGGATATTTCGCGGGAAATTTAAAATTGCACTTTACTATTCTAACCAGGCCGTATTGGCATGTGTTGCAATTGTAAGATTTCATCATTGATATATAAACTATCAGACTGCGTGGTCGGTAGTAGTGGGTTTCAGTAGGCCTTTAAAACCACTGTGTCTGGCTCATTGGCACATGTTCACTTTGGCCCTTGGAGGCAAAAAGTTTGGGTAGCGCTGATTTAGATCAATGATGGCTACGAAAACCGATGTCAAACGTGTCACGCCACTTTTCCGACTTTCAGTACGACCTAAAAAGAGTCCTTCCTGATAAACACTGTTTGGGACTTCACAGTCAAATGACAGCAGCTGTATCAGTGACATGTTTTTTTTTCTTAAATGATACACACATCAAGCCATCACTTTCCACCAAGTGCTGCATACAAAAAAAAATCAAAGATTCAGCCTTTTTGATACATTTTGTGGATAAAAAAACAAACAAATCTGAGCTTGTGTTATAGCTGACAAAGCAACTAATATTGCCCCCAGCCTTATACTAACAACTGGTAGAAAAACAAGAAACAAGTTCTGGTGGTCGCACGCTAATCTTGCTTATAAACTCTTTTCAAAAGGAAAAAGTATGAAACGGTTTAAAAAAAAAAGAAGAAAAAAAAAAGAAGCAATGATATGATAAAAATGGCGTCTCACCTCAGCACCATGTGACGGGCTTCTTTCTCTGAGGCCTGGCGAGGGCTCAATCAAGCACATCGGAGTCAAGCCGCCATTTTTCAGCTGCTGCCCTGAAGGGGACTTTAGTACTGTCCACACAGGATCGCCCTCTGGGGGAAAAAAAATAAAAATGTCAGAGCGCACTGGTGTGACATCAAAGTGAAAAGTGATAATTGATTTGTGTGTATTGACGACGGATTGGCTTGACATTGACAAGGAGGATGGAGACAGCTCACATCACATTAGATTTACTTCTGACAGCCAAAATCAGATGTCATTAATTAAAGGAAGGCACTGGTGCGACTGACAGACAAGACAGCCGGAAATTGTGTGTGTGTGTGTGTGTGTGTGTGTGTGTGTGTGTGTGTGTGTGTGTGTGTGTGTGTGTGTGTGTGTGTGTGTGTGTGTGTGTGTGTGTGTGTGTGTGTGTGTGTGTGTGTGTGTAATATCTGCTTCTTTATTGACTTCAGGGCAGAGGAAGAAAAAAAGCCAGAATTTGAATTTATTTTGAGTTCTGCTTCACACCACAATACAGAACCTTAACATGTTTATTAGACAAAATCCATACAAAATAAAAAGTAAAAAAAAAATCCAGAGTTTTTGACTTATTCCCTAAGTTTGTCAATTCTCCACTACTAAAAATAATAAACAATGTTGTGTCATTTTGAGGTGACTATTATTATTATATTTGTAAAAGCAGAAATATGAAAACATTACAGATAAATACTATACAATACGGTGGAACACGATGTGCACGCCTCACAGACTGTACGACTCACGTCGACATAAGCTGTTGTCGACATAACCGAAATTGAAATTAAAACGAGCAATTGCTAGCACATTTACTTGACTTTTGCCAAATACTGTTTATCAGGGGCCGTACTTATCAAGCTTCTTAGAATTACTCCTAAGAAGTCTGCTAAGAGTTGACTTAAGAGTAAATAAATTCTTCGCTGAAAGCTGCACTTAAAAGTTAGTTATCAAGCGTCTTACTCACACTTTCAGCGAAGTGTAGGACTGAATCTTAAGTGTCACACTCAGAGCTGAATTACGACATTACTATGTGCCGTAAACGGAATTTTAGGTGACGTCATTTCTGTGTCCATAGAAATGACCAATCACGGAAGGGAATCCGTTGTCTAAGAATAAAGAAATATCTTGGAAATATTTAAGTGGACAATGGGAGTGTATATTTTGACAATAAACTACAAAGAAATACAAAACAAACTAGTCCCCGCCGGCACTCACGCTACCGCTCCCTCTCTTCGATCGCCCACACACTCACTGACGTCACTCACCTCACGGCCACACACATACGCTACTGTCATAACATTTTCTTTCCAATTCATTAATTAGGCAACTAATTTGAAACTGGTGTGGGTGGCTCTATATATACTAGCCCACTGCAGACACATGCAGAAATCAACAAGGAATCGAAAAGTATTAAATCTGTGACAAAAATAATATCCGCTCTGTCTAAACGATACCGTTTGATCAGCTGCTCGTCATCAAAAAAACCAAAACATTGTTCCGTTCCCTGAACGTTCGCGCACGTCTCTCTCGCCTCAGTGCCATCCCCTGCTGGCAACTCCTAACCACTTAAGACACCTCTGAAGGTCTCTTAAATATCGTGGAGAGTAGGAGTGATTCTTAGACTTAAGAACGTTGATAAAAAGCTTTTATTCTTAAGTTTGAGAGTAGGACTAAATTTCGCAAATTCTCAGGACTTAAGTGTAAAATGGCACTCTAAGAAGCTTGATAAGTACGGCCCCAGAAGAATAGGTGATACAGGCTTTCTAAACCATATTTTTTCTCATTTAAATTATTATTTATTTGTTTTCATATATTTTCTACTCTTATCCAACAGAGCTGCTGCAATAATTTTGTAAACTTGACAACAATGACGATAAAGATTTCATATGTGGGCAAATCTTTCTTCCGGTGAAATGAAAATGAAAAATGAACTGGATGCATTTTTTTTCGTTACTGTGGTAGAATAATGTATGCTTTTTTTGAAGCCAAGTTTTCACTGAACAAGAAGT
>NC_084750.1:35221962-35224462 GCF_033978785.1 Entelurus aequoreus | reverse complement strand
GATCCCCCACTTTGGACAAGGGGGAGTTTTCAAGCCCCACCTGCCCCCATCGCCCCAACAGAACGCTAATGCCAAGCTTAACATTTTCAAATTTATCGAACATCAAGTAACATCAAGTTTTATACATTCAAACTCAATAACATAAAATAAAATCAAGTTCAATAATAAATAAAATAACTGTGCAGCTGTGGTATAACTTGCATCAAGTTCAATATCAAATAAAATAACTTGCATTAATTCAATAATAAATAAAACAAAAGTGTTATAACTTGCATCAAGTTCAATAATAAATCAAAAAAGTGCTATAACTTGCATCAAGTTCAATAATAAATCAAAAAAAGTGTTATAACTTGCATCAAGTTCAATAATAAATCAAATAAAAGTGTTATAACTTGCATCAAGTTCAATAATAAATCAAATAATTTGCATCAAGTTCAATAATAAATAAAACATAAGTGTTATAACTTGCATCAAGTTCAATAATAAATAAAACAAAAGTGTTATAACTTGCATCAAGTTCAATAATAAATCAAAAAAAGTGTAATAACTTGCATCAAGTTCAATAATAAATCAAATAAAAGTGTTATAACTTGCATCAAGTTCAATAATAAATCAAATAACTTGCATCAAGTTCAATAATAAATGAAAATAAAAGTGCCACTTTGCCATCTTTGCCAAAAAAAGGAGGACAGGGCAAGTGAACATGAGTTTTACAGTACTTCAGCATTAGTGGCTGCAATGAGCCTGTTTTGCACTGCACAGCTTTTCAAATCGGGGTTGCAGGCTTGACACTGCCACTGTTAAAACCTCATTGAATTCGGGGCTGAGCTGCCTTGACGCGAGTGTTTCCCGGTGAATAACACATTGTGTCCTATGCGCATTTGGCGCAACCCTCTTTATTAGAGCCTGCAGCCCGTTTCTTGACTTTGCCATGCGCGCCATCAGAGCAAAAGCCCACACAGTTTTCCCAATTAAGGTTGTGTTCTTTAAGGAAACTGTCCATTATCTTGAACAGCTCATCAGCAGTGGCTCTATTTTTTATGTATTTGCAAAACAGCAAATCCTCGCACAGTGACTCGCCATTCACAAAGCTTCCGCTTAGCCCCGCCCCCATTAGTTACTGTTGCTATGTCAGTAAACTTTCGCTCCTACCTAGAAATGTAAAGCCTACAGGAAAAATAAGTAATTTACATCTATCTATATAGCGGATTCCACAGACAGAATCACAAAGTGATTTACAGTGTGTATAGAAAATGAAAGCATAGTAAAAAAAAAAATCAAAGAATATAATAATAAAAAAATAAAAAAAATAAAAGTGAAATTTCCTCCCGTTCCTCGCGCCCCACCTGTCATGTCTCTATTACCCACCAGTGGGGCGCGCCCCACACTTTGAGAAACGCTGGGCTAAAGAGACTTTCATTGACCTCAAACATGACCTGTCTGCCGCTACTTGACTATTAGCTGACCTTTTTCTTAGATGTTTCTGAAAGTGATAGTATGACTAACACAGTCCTTTTTTTCAGAAACAGAAGGGGGTGAGTGAGGGTGGATACAGACTCCTTGGAACAAAATCGACAATCATCCGACTCTGACACATTCCATAGTTTTAACATTTTTCCCGTGGGTAAGAAGTTATAACTAATTTTAATTTGAAAATAATGATTTTACACATCGATAGTACCTTTAGTATATCAAATTTAGAATATGGAGGAGGTGAGGGTGAACCATGTATAGTCTTTGATTTTACTGATATGATCAATACGGTACAAGGGAAAAGGTACGTACTGACTTGTGTTGACAATCACAGTGGTTGGCCGGAAGCAACAACAACCTCAAAAGAGGATGCAATCAATATCAGTAATTAAATGACTTGTGAATGACCTAGTACCCCGACATGGTTTCCCCAAAAAGATTAGGTCAGACAACGGCAACCATTTAAAAAAATACTCACTTAGCTTTGGTCGAAAAGGCTTTCGGACTAGAACACAGGTTTGGGGTACCATCCTGAGTCCCAAGGCAAGGTTGAAAGGATGGACCAGAACATAAAAAACTAATTGGCTAAAATCTGTGCACAGACCAAATTTAATTGGATTGACATGTTGCAATTAGCGTTAATGATCATTCGAAGGTCCGTGAATAAAACTGTTTTACCGCCCTTTGAGTTTTTCACCCTATGAGCTGCATACAGGTCAGCCATTCACAGGACCAGCAGCCCCCCCAATGGAAGGAGGACTCAGCGTAAAACCAAAATGGTATTTTACACAAAAAATTGCAGAATTTGTGTGCCAGTTCTTCTGTACAGATTCCCTTCCGCCCGCTGAGAGGGTCAAGATCAAGGTCATCAAACGCAAGTGGACGGAGCTCAGGTGGACTGGTCCCTTTCAAGGTCGTGGAACGGACGTCCCACGCCCTTCGACTGGCTGGTGGAGGGGACACCTGGTACCACCTCTCCCTCTGCACTACTGCTGAAGAACCTGACAGATTACCAGCGGATGTCATT
>NC_084750.1:35199462-35214462 GCF_033978785.1 Entelurus aequoreus | reverse complement strand
GAGTGCCAAGCAGGGAAGAATGCTGGTATGAGCTTTTAAACATAACTGCTGCCAATCACATGGTGAATAAGATACTCTTTAGGGTTCATCCATCCATCCATCCATCTTCAACCGCTTATCCGGAATCGGGTCGCGGGGACAGCAGCTCCAGCAAAGACCCCCAGACTTCCCTCACCAGAGCAACATTTGCGACTTCCACCTGGGGAATCCCGAAGCGTTCCCAGGCCAGAGAGGAGATGTAATCCCCCCATCTGGTCCTTGGCCTGCCGCGGGGCCTCCTCCCAGTGGGACGTGCAACGAGGACCTCCCTAGGGAGACGCTCGTGAGGCATCCGCACGAGATGCCCGAACCACCTAAGCTGGCTCCTTTCCAAGCGAAGGAGCAGCGGCTCTACTCCGAGTCTCTCTCGGGTGACTGCACTTCTCACCCTATCTCTAAGGGAGATGCCAGCCACCCTTCTGAGGAAACTCATTTCGGCCGCTTGTATCCGCGATCTTATTCTTTCGGTCATTACCCACACTTCATGACCATAGGTGAGAGTAGGAATGTAGATAGCTCGGTAGACCGAGAGCTTTGCCTTCTGGCTCAGCTCCCGTTTCGTCACAACAGTGCGGCAGAGAGACTGCAATACTGCCCCAGCTGCTCCGATTCTCCGGCTGATTTCCTTCTCCATCTTTCCCTCACTCGTGAACAAGACCCCGAGATACTTAAACTCCTCCACCTGGGACAGAGTCCTGTCCCCTACCCGGACTGTACAAACCATCGGTTTCCTGCTGAGAACCATGGCCTCAGATTTGGAGATGCTGATCCTCATTCCAGCCGCTGAACACTCGGCTGCGAACCGATCCAGTGCGAGCTGAAGGTCACGAACCGAAGGTGCCATCAGGACCACATCATCTGCAAACAGCAGTGACGCAACCTTTAGCCCCCCGAGACGTATACCCTCTCCGCCATGGCCACGACTCCGCCTAGAAATCCTGTCCATGAAAATCACAAACAGGATAGGTGACAGAGCGCAGCCCTGGCGGAGACCAACCCCCACTGGAAACGGATCCGACTTACATCCAAGCACCCGGACACAACTCTCGCTTTGGTTGTACAGAGATTGGATGGCCCTCAACAGGGTTCCCCTCACTCCGTACTCCCTCAGCACCTCCCACAAGATCTCCCGAGGGACGCGGTCATACGCCTTCTCCAAATCCACAAAACACATGTAGACTGGATAGGCATACTCCCAGGCCCTCTCCAGGATTCCCGCAAGCGTAAAGAGTTGGTCAGTTGTTCCACGACCAGGACGGAATCCACATTGCTCCTCTTGAATCTGAGGTTCGACTATCGGCCGGACCCTCCTTTCCAGTACCTTGGCGTAAACTTTCCCAGGGAGGCTGAGTAGTGTGATACCCCTGTAATTAGCACACACCCTCTGGTCCCCCTTTTTGAAAAGGGGAACCACCACCCCAGACTGCCACTCCCTCGGCACTGTCCCAGACTTCCACGCAATGTTGAAAAGGCGTATCAACCAAGACAGCCCATCAACACCCAGAGCCTTCAGCATTTCTGGACGGATCTCGTCAACCCCCGGAGCTTTGCCACTGTGGAGTTGTCTAACTACCTCAGTGACTTCACTCCGAGAGATCGACGTCGATCCCCCATCATCCTCAGGCCCTGCTCCTATCAGGGAGGGTGTGTCTGATGTATTTGGGTTCAGGAGTTCCTCAAAGTGCTCTTTCCAACGCCCCACGACTTCCTCACTTGAAGTCAGCAAAGTCCCATCCTTGCCGTACACAGCTTGGATGGTTCCCTGCTTCCCCCTCCTGAGGTGCCGTATGGTCTTCCAGAACAGCTTTGGTGCCGCCCGATAGTCCTTCTCCATGGATTCCCCGAACTGCTCCCACACCCTCTGCTTAGCCTCGTCCACAGCCACGGCCGCTGCCCTTCGGGCCCGTCGGTACCTTGCAACTGCCTCCGGAGTCCCCTGGGATAACATACCCCGGTAGGACTCCTTCTTCAGTCGGACGGCTTCCCTGACCACCACTGTCCACCAGGGTGTTCGAGGGTTACCGCCCCTTGAGGCACCTAAGACCTTCTGGCCACAGCTCGCATCTGCAGCTTTAGCAATAGAGGCTTTGAACATTGCCCATTCCTGTTCAATGTCCCCAACCTCCACAGGGATGGCAGAGAAGTCCCGCCGGAGGTGGGAGTTGAAGTCCTTCCGGACAGAGGACTCCTCCAAACGTTCCCAGTTCACCCGCACTACACGCTTGGGTTTGCCAGGTCTGTCCAGAGGTTCCCCCGCCATCTAACCCAACTCACCACCAGATGGTGATCAGTTGACAGTTCAGCCCCTCTCTTCACCCGAGTGTCCAAAACATACGGCCTCAGATCAGCTGATACGATTACAAAATCGATCATTGATCTTTGGCCTAGGGTGCTCTGGTACCAGGTACACCTATGAGCATCCTTATGCTTGAACATGGTGTTTGTTATCGCAAGTCCGTGACTAGCACAGAAGTCCAATAACCATCCACCACTCAGGTTCAGATCAGGGAGACCGTTCCTCCCAATCACGCCAGTCCAAGTATCACTGTCATTGCCCACGTGCGCGTTGAAGTCCCCCAGCAAGACTATGGAATCCCCTGCCGGCGCCCCATACAGGACCCCATGCAAGGTATCCAAGAAGGCTGAATACTCTGAACTCCTGTTTGGTGCGTATGCACAAACAACAGTCAGAGTTTTCCCCCCTCCAACCCTAAGGCGAAGGGAGGCGACCCTCTTGTCCACTGGGGTGAACTCCAACGTACAGGCACTCAGCCGGGGACTCGTGAGTATCCCCACACCCGCCTGTGCCCTCACACCCTGAGCAACTCCAGAAGTGAACAAGGTCCATCCCTTGTCCAGGAGTGTGGTTTCAGAGCCCTTGCTATGCGTAGAGGTAAGCCCCACCAGATCCAACCGGTAGCGCTCCACCTCTCGCACCAGCTCAGGCTCCTTCCCCACCAGCGTAGAGACGTTCCACGTCCCGAAAGTCAGCCTCTGCCGCCCCGAATTGGTCCGTCCGGAGCCTCCACTTTCACCGCCATCCACTTGGCAGCGCACCCGACCCCACTGGTTCCGACCGCGGGTGGTGGGCCCACGTGGCAGAGAAGATGGTGTGTCCACGTAGCTTCTTCGGGCTGTGCCCGGCCGGGCTCCGTGGCAAGCCCGGCCACCAGGCGCTCGCTGACGAGCCCTACCTCCGGGCCTAGCTCCGGAGGAGGGCCCCGGGCTTCCTCCGGGCCGGGTAACGCATCCTCTTTTAGTGTAGTTCATGGGGGGTATCGTAACCCTGATGGGGGGGGCATTCGGGTGCTACACCTTGCCCAAGGGTGACCCGGAACTATGTAAGGCAGGGGCGTTCAACTCCCTGAGGCTTAATACAAGCCCACATACCAATTTAGGGTTCATATGTTTGTAAATCTGAATGTGATGAAGTCAGTGCCTCACCAGCCATGAACCTCACCGCACGTCACTGCTATATCGTGATATTCGAGTATACATTCTCACGCAGTTGCTTTTAGCTGCAGGCATTACACTACAGGCTCTTCTCACTCTTTCTAGTCTCTCCTTCTCACAGAGAGTTAATCAAGCGCACCTTCTTACATACGTCACATACGTATACGCCCTCGCTGAGCAGAGAGGTAGCAGCATGGCTAAAGTTAGCTGTGGTGCGAGTGGTAATACGAGAGAAAGAAGGTGCGAATCTGGTAACAAATGAAGGCAGAATTAATTCCCAAGAAAAACAGCACGGGGTCCATCGTCTGGCGGTGGTTTGGCTTCAAGTGGGAATATGTCGAACAGACAACCGTAAATTGTCAAGTGTGGGGCGAAAGCGTTGCTACAAAAAGTAGCATTACTGCTAATATGTAGCATCATTTGAAAAGTCACCTGCTAGAGAATGAAGAGTGCTTACTCCGCATGTCAACATCTCCGTTCGGTGCCACACCAACAAAATGCCCAAGCAACCATTTCCACATCAATACCGTATGAAAAAAATAGTCCACGACATAAGGAGATAACGTCCGCCGGAACCTACCACATAGTGAAGGACATACACTATTTGATTTCCTATTATGCAGCTCATTTTTATTTGACAGTTAGTGAAATAGATTGTGTGACATCATGCACAAAAGTGCACTTTATTTGTTTTAAACTATTGTAGTGGCGTTCTGTACAAAAAGTGCACTTTAATTTAGTGTTGTTTTGATTTGTCATCTTAGTGACATCATGCACAAAAGTGCACTAATAGCTTGTTTTAAAATGTCTCTGACAATCTTGCACTTTCTGTTTTGGAATTGACATGAATGTTTGTGCCACTGCTTAATAACTGTTTAATAAATACAGTTTTGGTAAATTTACTTAGTTGTGATTTCCCTCTCTGCATGAAAGTTTAAAATGAGCATACATTAATGCAGTATGAACAAGAATGTTTTAATGTAGACACATAGAATCATCATACTGCTGTGATTATACAGGTATGCATCAAGTGTTCATTCAAGGCTAAGGCAAAATATCCCGATATATATCGTGTATCGTGACATGGCCTAAAAATAGAGATATTAAAAAAAGCCATATCGCCCAGCCCTAATTCAGGGTGAAGAATGACATGCAAGCAAAATAAATGTTTGTGCATATTTGGAAAGCTTTGTGAAATTGGTTATAAAATCTAAATGCAATTTAATACGGTGTTAGACTTTGATTATTTTATTTGCTTCAGACATACCGTTACATGGATACTCATATTTCATATACTTTAGTACAGAGGTCTTCAACATGAGTTCCATTATCCCCAAGGGTTTCCGCGGGGTTACAACAAGGAAGTCGTTATATATTTAGTTGATTGGATTTTTTCATGTGTATTATTTTTCCACAAATCTAAATGTTTTTAAATACACATTAACATTGATCCAACACACTGTAGTGTTGTTTAGAAATGCCATTGGGCATGAACACCCTACACACTGTACTTTGCAGTTTTAAAATAAAAACATAAAACTATATTATTGTATTCATGTTAGCATTTAAGATAGCTAGCAATTAGCACTGGAGTTGCTTGCTAGCGATTAGCGCTGTAATTGCCTGCCAGCGATTATCAGACTATTTTCCAGCTAGTGAATTTATTTCCAGCAAGCAATTTGCAGACCTGTTGCCTGCTAGCAATCAACACCCAAGTTGCCAGCTAGCAGATAACCCGATTTGCAGACTAATTGCCAGCTAGCGATTTGCGGACTAGTAGCCAGCTAGCAATTATTAGTGCTGGAGTTGCAAGCGAGTGATTTATAGTGCTCTAGTTGCCAGCCAGCAATTAGCGCTTTAGTTGCCAGCTACCAAATAGTGGCCTAGTTGCTAACTAGTGACCACCATGCTAGTTTGTCAGCTAGCGATTAGTGTGCGAGTTAATGATTAATGCATTGTCAATAGGGATGTCCGATAATGGCTTTTTGCATATTCCGATATTGTCCAGCTCTCAATTACCGATACCGATATCAACCGATACAGATATCAACCGATACCGATATATACAGTCGTGGAATTAACACATTATTATGCCTAATTTGGACAACCAGGTATGGTGAAGATAAGGTCCTTTTTTTAAAAAATTCTAAAATAAAATAAGATAAATAAATTAAAAACATTTTCTTGAATAAAAAAGAAATTATAACAATATAAAAACAGTTACATAGAAACTAGTAATTAATGAAAATGAGTAAAATTAACTGTTAAAGGTTAGTACTATTAGTGGACCAGCAGCACGCACAATCATGTGTGCTTACGGACTGTATCCCTTGCAGACTGTATTGATATATATTGATATATAATGTAGGAACCAGAATATTAATAACAGAAAGAAACAACCATTTTGTGTGAATGAGTGTGAATGGGGGAGGGAGGTTTTTTGGGTTGGTGTACTAATTGTAAGTGTATCTTGTGTTTTTTATGTTGATTTAATAAAAAAATAAAATAAAATAAAAAAACGATACCGATAATAAAAAAACGATACCGATCATTTCCGATATTACATTTTAAAGCATTAATCGGCCGATAATATCGGCAGGCCGATATTATCGGACATCTCTAATTGTCAACTAACTATTAGCAGCACTACAGCTATTATTTGAATATCTTAGTAGTGCACAATAAGAGGGCATGTTTATGACCAGTTTAATATGATACTTTCTACAAGATGTATAAGTAGGGGTCCCCGCTCCATCGTTCAATCAGTTTGGGGGCCCTTGATCTGGACAAGGTTGAAGACCCCTGCTTAAGTATATATATTTTTTCACCCCACTTTCAGCTTTTCACTGTCACTTTTCATGTCCATCACATGTATGGTTTTGGTTAGTTCCTTCCTGACGCAAGGCAGAGGCGTGTACCTTTACACCACCAGATATATAACTATGTGCATGCCGTATATTTTTTAATATTGCCGATATTATCGGACATCTCTAATTGTCAACTAACTATTAGCAGCACTACTGCTATTATTTGAATATCTTAGTAGTGCACAATAAGAGGGTATGTTTATGACCAGTTTAATATGACACTTTCTACAAGATGTATAAGTAGGGGTCCCCGCTCCATCGTTCAATCAGTTTGGGGGCCCTTGATCTGGACAAGATTGAAGATCCCTGCTTAAGTATATATATTTTTTCACCCCACTTTCAGCTTTTCACTGTCACTTTTCATGTCCATCACATGTATGGTTTTGGTTAGTTCCTTCCTGACGCAAGGCAGAGGCGTGTACCTTTACACCACCAGATATATAACTATGTGCATGCCGTATATTTTTTAATATTATAACAAGGGTAAAAGCCTCACCCCAATAGGTTCCGCAACCTCCTCCCCGACCAGGCCTACTCTGCTGTGATTGGTCAGGGTCTGCAAAGTTTGCAGAAGAATACAATCAAGCTGCCTGCTGAAAATGGGCTCTGGGCCACACCTTGGACACTGTTGCAATCCAATGTGTTCAGACCATTGCAACACCCACAGGCTGCAGGAGGTTTCAATCCAAAGAACTTTATTGGATCCATTATGATCAGGCACAGAGAAGCTGAGACATTCTGACACTCTCAGGCACCAGTGTGGATTGTTTTTTTTTTGCAATAACTTAAAAATGCTTTGAGGAGATTTTAGCAGTGCAAAAAACTAGTCATTAAATTTGGATTTGTTCACACAGAAACCCTAAATATTTTGGCATGCATGTTAGCGCATGACCCTGCTTTAGAATGTAAACAAAGACGGATAGCATTTCCTCAAGCATGCTTACATTAGGTCTAGTTGGGATTCAACAAAAACGGTTATTAGAACAGTTCTCTAGACATGAACTTAACATAAGAGCTCCCAGTAGCACCATTCAGCAACATTTAGCACAGACATTGAAGTGAATGGGACCCATCAGGCAGGGACAGGAGTTGCAGTCCAGCTGGCCCCTGCTGATGGGTTCTGAACAAGGAGACAGGAAGGACAAAGAGGAAGGACGACATGGAGAGGTTGTGGGCTCCAGCAAAACTAAAGTGGGGCCCGGGACAGACTCACCGGTGGGGCCTCCGTGGATGGTGTGGTTGCGCTGACTGGCCTGAGACTGGGACGCCACCTGGCTATGGCTCTGGGTTTGTTGGAGAATGTTCAGACATTCTCCCAGGCAGCTGAGCGTGGCGGCCGAGGTCGCTTTGAGCAGCAGCAGGTCCTGGTCTAGGCAGGAGAGGGGGCCTTTGGTGGGTAACAAGTCAATGGACTGGACGAGGTTCTTTTGCTGGCCCTCAGCTTGGGACATCATCTGGAAGAAAAACATGACATTTATTCATTTATTTACAGTCAGCGGGTACATTTTACAAAAAGAAACAAAACCGTTAGTGGTACTTTAAAAAAACACATCTGACGTACACTTTGCAGTTTGACCACTCTTTTTTTTTTTTTAATAACATATCTTGCAAATAGACACGCTTTACTTTTTAGGGACCAGGTCCCTTTGGGACAGAGGACCCTATTGAATTTCTAGCGTTAAATTATTATACCGCCGCCTCTTTGAGCTGTAATTTGACCCCGTTAACATGCTTCAAAACTCACCAAATTGGACACACACATCAGGACTGGCGAAAAAGTTTTGTCCAAACAGTCACCTTTTTTCAAACATTATCTCCTCTGAGCGCGTTTGTTGTGTCGGCTTCAAATTAGCACAGGACAGAGATTTAACCCTTCTGATTAAAAGTTGATGAAAGAGTTTTAATTACTGCTCCGGTTTGGATTTTATGAGCCCTCAAAGAACCGCTGCGCTGAAAAACATTTCAAAGATGGCCGCCGTGAGCAACGTGAGCTGAGACCGTCTCTACACAAGTCCCAGTATGCAATGTTATAAATGGCATAAATGCGCCAGTGACACAAGATTTTAAAAGGCAGAAAGCACCAGCGTGACCCCACTGTGCAGAGAAGGTAGGTAATATGCGGGTGCAAATAGGTTGAATGGGTAAAGGCAGGAAGCACCAGCGTGACCTTACTATGCAGAGAAGGTAGGTAATGTGCAGGTAAAGATATGTTGTATGGGTGAAAGAAAGAAGCACCAGTGTGACCCCAGGATGCAGGGAAGGTAAGTAATGTGCAGGTAAAGATATGTTGAATGGGTAAAGGCAGGAAACACCAGCTGGACTCCAGGATACAGAGAAGGTAGGTAATGTGCAGGTAAAGATATGTTGAATGGGTAAAGGCAGAAAGCACCAGTGTGACCCCAGGATGCAGAAGAGATGAGCAGGTAAAGATATGTTAAATGGGTGAAAGCAGGAAACATCAGCGTGAATAATCGGTCCCGTCCATCGCTGCTTGCAGCTTTAATTTTCACTTGCTTTTTGTGTTTTTGTGATGCCACCACAAGAAAAATTGTATGATTACCCTACGCCTAGCAAACTGAAGCTGCGAGAGTTTTTGTACAGATTTAAACCGTGATCATGACGACAAGTTTACTATGCAGACACCTCCAACTTGAGCTCTGTCCATCATAAGCTGCAGTGTTTATGGACTTAACAAAAGCATGTGACACAATTAATCATAATATTGTAAATAATAAACTAGAACGGTAAAGCATTAGAGGGTTGGTCGGAAGTTACTTAACCAACAGTAAGCAATACGTGAAGCTAGGCGAAGACACATCTACACCGCTAAATATACACTATATTGCCAAAAGTATTTGGTCACCCATCCAAATGATCAGAATCAGGTGTCCTAATCACTTGGCCCGGCCACAGGTGTATAAAATCAAGCACTTAGGCATGGAGACTGTTTCTACAAACATTTGTGAAAGAATGGGCCGCTCTCAGGAGCTCAGTGATTTCCAGCGTGGAACTGTCATAGGATGCCACCTGTGCAACAAATCCAGTCGTGAAATTTCCTCGCTCCTAAATATTCCAAAGTCAACTGTCGGATTTATTATAAGAAAATGGAAGAGTTTGGGAACAACAGCAACTCAGCCACAAAGTGGTAGGCCACGTAAACCGACAGAGAGGGGTCGGCGGATGCTAAAGCGCTTAGTGCAAAGAGGTCGCCGACTTTCTGCACAGTCAGTTGCTACAGAGCTCCAAACTTCATGTCACCTTCCAATTAGCCCACGTACAGTATGCAGAGAGCTTTATGGAATGGGTTTCCATGGCCGAGCAGCTGTATCTAAGGCATACATCACCAAGTCCAATGCAAAGCGTCGGATGCAGTGGTGTAAAGCACTGTACAGCAGTGGAGACGCGTTCTCTGGAGTGATAAATCACGCGTTTCCATCTGGCAATCTGATGGACGAGTCTGGGTTTAGAGCAGGGGTGTCAAACTCATTTCAGCTCAGGGGCCGCATGGAGGAAAATCTATTACCAAGTGGGCCGGAATGGTAAAATCATGGCATGATAACTTAAAAATAAAGACAACTCTGGGTTGTTTTCTTCGTTTTACTTTGGCCAAAAATAGAACAAGCACATTCTGAAAACGTACAAATCACAGATAATCCTCTGGACAAATCACTTCAAGTTAGTTGAAAATTCTGAGGAAATTGGTGCAGCTTAAAAAAAACAATGAGTTTAGACTTTGTCTCGGTGTATCTACAAAGCTAGGATTAAACTTTAAAGATTGAACAACAAACACGTGTAAACTCTTCTAGGTATCAAATACCTCCTTTGTCATGTCCACGTATCAATCCAGTGCTAACTCAACAAACCGTAAGAAACGGAGGTAAAAACTATTCAGAAGGGTTAAGTTTTCTCGTTTTTGACAGAGACATGATGGGGGAGTAAGGGAGCCAAATTAACGATGTGTTTGAAGCAGAAGACATAAAACCCAAGATTTTTTCTGTTTCATTTCGGTCGAGGGAGAGGAAGACGCCACGCTTTACTTTGTACTTCTTGCTAGTCCTAACAGACATGCTATTGTGACATCCAGTGGACACATTTAGAACAGCAGTTTCTTTCTTTCAAAATACTTGGCAAACTCATCACGCGGGCCGCATAAAACCTGTTCGCGGGCCTGATCCGGCCCACGGGCCGTACGTTCGACATCCCTGGTTTAGAGGTTGCCAGGAGAAAGGTACATTTAGGACTGCATTGTGCCGAGTGTGAAATTTGGTGCAGGAGGAATTATGGTGTGGGGTTGTTTTTCAGGAGTTGGGCTTGGCCCTTTAGTTCCAGTGAAAGGAACTTTGAATGCTCCAGGATACCAAAACATTTTGGGCAATTCCATGCTCCCAACCTTGTGGGAACAGTTTGGAGCGGGCCCCTTCCTCTTCCAACATGACTGTGCACCAGTGCACAAAGCAAGGTCCATAAAGACATGGATGACAGAGTCTGGTGTGGATGAACTTGACTGGCCTGCACAGAGTCCTGACCTGAACCCGATAGAACACCTTTGGGATGAATTAGACCGGAGACCGAGAGCCAGGCCTTCTCGACCGACATCAGTGTGTGACCTCACCAATGCGCTTTTGGAAGAATGGTTGAAAATTCCGATAAACACACTCCGCAACCTTGTGGACAGCCTTCCCAGAAGAGTTGAAGCTGTAATAGCTGCAAAAGGTGGACCGACATCATATTGAACCCTATGGGTTAGGAATGGGATGGCACATCAAGTTCATATGTGAGTCAAGGCAGGTGGCTAAATACTTTAGTTTTTGCTTCATTCCTGTGAGAATCCTGCATGTGAATGAAGCATTAAGGAGTAATGTTTGTTTCATTCATTCAGAACAACCTGCAGTGTGCTCAAACAACCACCATGTAGCTAGCATCAGTGAGCAGATAATACTGTATCATCGCTTTCTCTGTTGGACTTTTAAGGTCAGTAGTGCATTTTTCATGCATTTTTCTTCACTCACGCTTTAAGTGAGGAAACTAACCCAGACCCACTGTATCACTCGACAAATCATTTAAAAAAAAAAAAAGAAATTCTAGGGATCTATTCCATTGCATATATTGATGTGGTGCTTCTATCTACAGGAAGATCTAGGCCCCTTGTGTACTCCGAGAGTTTGCGTGCTGCTTGCTGCACATCAGCCATATTGGCTTAGATGACCACCACAGTTTTTCACTTCCGGGAAGAAGTCATGTCACAAAATACAAGCAATTGGTAAGAAAAGTTGGCTTTCGATAATATTGCAAAAAAAAAACGGCAGGTAATATGTCGCCTAATAGGTGCCATTTCGGGTCCTTGTACACACACCATAATAATACCCGTATGTTGAATCACAACACATATGACTACGGTAGCCGTAATGCTCTGACAATCAATTAAGCGTTGTATTAAAATATGTTGACGAGCACCATCTTGAAGTCCACACGTGTCGATTATGTGTGACTGCCATCTATTTACTTTTCATTGAGGTCGGTAAGCACAACCGGACTTATTCCGTACATTCGGCGCACCGGATTTTAAGGCGCACTGTCGATTTTTGATTAAATGAAAGGATTTTTAATGTGTGCCTAATAGTCCGAAAAATACGGTAGTTTGTATTTCTTGTTTAGCACTTAGCAATACATGATGCATAGTGGTTCACTAAAGCTGGATCTGTTCAGCCCATAGCTTCTAAAACGTGTTGCTCATCCTCCTTACATTTAGGCTAAAAAATATAAGTTTCTGATTTTCATTTGTCCCAAAGTAATCTTGTTCATCTCTAAAAGTCTGCCATGATTAGTAGTGTTTTTGTTGAAGGGAAAAGCGAACGTTGTGATTAGAGATATCCGATATTGTCCAACTCTTAATTACAGATTCCGATATCAATTGATACCGATATATACAGTCGTGGAATTAACACATTATTATGCCTAATTTTGTTGTGATGCCCCGCTGGATGCATTAAACAATGTAGCAAGGTTTTCCAAAATAAATCAACTCAAGTTATGGAAAAAAAATGCCAACATGGCACTGCCATATTTATTATTGAAGTCACAAAGTGCATTATTTTTTTAAACATGCCTCCAAACAGCAGCTTGGAATTTGGGACATGCTCTCCCTGAGAGAGCATTAGGAGGTTGAGGTGGGCGGGGGTAGCGGGGGGTGTATATTGTAGCGTCCTGGAAGAGTTAGTGCTGCAAGGGGTTCTGGGTATTTGTTCTGTTGTGTTTATGTTGTGTTACGGTGCGGATGTTCTCCCGAAATGTGTTTGTCATTCTTGTTTGGTGTGGGTTCACAGTGTGACGCATTTTTGTAACAGTGTTAAAGTTGTTTATACGGCCACCCGCAGTGTGACCTGTATGGCTGTTGACCAAGTATGCCTTGCATTCACTTGTGTGTGTAAAGCCGTAGGTATTATTGAATTGGGCCGGCATGCAAAGGCAGTGCCTTTAAGGTTTATTGGCGCTCTGTACTTCTCCCTACGTCCGTGTACCACTCCGTACAGCGGCGTTTTAAAAAGTCATAAATTTTACTTTTTGAAACAGATACCGATCATTTCTGATATCACATTTTAAAGCATTTATCGGCCGATAATATCCGCAGCCCGATATTATCGGACATCTCTAGTTGTGATGCGTCTGTAAAATGTGTTTGCCGCTGTATGCTTAAAATACGTAAATATTACATGTGCCTGTTACTACATTACATGTATACTTACAGTGTATATATGAAACGTTGATGGAGGTGTTTGGATGTTTTTAGAGCGCTTTAAAGGCGGAATAGAGCGGCTTCCATTGACTCCATTGTTTGCCAACGTTTATTTACGAGTTATAATGCATTAAAAAAACATGTGTTCTTGTCCTATATAAAGATTGTGAACGATAGGCAACATTTCCCAAAAAAGGAGCAGTTCCCCTTTTAGAAAAGATCTTAGATCCAAATACCGTAGTTTTTTGTGACACCATCATCTTTTTAGTTGAACCTCCAAAGCCAAATGTGTTCCTATTTTAGTTAAGCGAGGTAAGTAAAAAAGTAAAACAAATCAAGTTGCTCCTATCCACCCTGTTAGCACAATGACAAGTTGTCTACGATTATTTCACATACAACTTCCACTTCACTCACCCTTAACTCTAGTGCACTGGTCCAGTTTCGAAAAAGTCTTTCATCACGGTAGTACATGAGAAATGAAAATGTTTGCAGAAAGGCAGAGCAGAGGCAGTAGCAGGATAAATTGCAGGTCTTAATTCAAATTCTGAAAGCTCTCTTGGATAAATACCAGCCGGCCGCCAAAAATGCCGGAGTGCCGTGAATTTCTAATCTTTTAAAATGTCAGTGGCATACTTTGTTGAGCTCTGTCACTTCGTCCACCACCATTTCCTGTCCACATCCATCTGTCTAAATGTGATAAGGTAAATTCCAACATCCCCTTGAAGACGATATACCGGCATCTCCATGGAAAAGTGCTAAAGCCAAAAACCATCTAGACAGATCTGTACTGTACTTCAAGGAGACACTCACACTAGGCCAGGGCAAAAAAAATTCTATTGGCCCACTGAGTAACAGGAATAAAAGAGCAAAAAGGCGTGAAGTGATAAGAATAAAGATGAAATGTTGATGTTACTAATAACACAAAGTGTTATCTTTGAATACATATAACATCTTTAAAGGCCTACTGAAACCCACTACTACCGTTCACGCAGTCTGATAGTTTATACATCAATGATGTGTATGATGTGTCCTTTTCTTTTTTAAATGACACAGTTAGTCATATGAAGCCCTCTTGTTCTCCTGCAGATGCCCTCCCACCTCGCCTGTTTAAGGAGGTACTTGCTACTATTGGATCAAGTGTCCTTAACATTATCAATAGTAGCCTCTCTTCTGGAATAGTTCCAGTAGAGTTTAAACATGCAGTGGTACGACCTCTACTTAAAAAACCAAGCCTCGACCCCTCTCTCCTCTCTAACCTTAGACCTATCTCTAATCTTCCATACATTTCCAAAATATTAGAGAAGGTTGTCTACAGTCAGTTGTTGCCCTTCTTAGAGGATAATGGTATCACTGAGCTGTTCCAGTCCGGTTTTAAAGCCCTCCACAGCACAGAGTCAGCGCTTTTAAAAGTTTTTAACGATATCCTCCTGTCAACTGATTCTGGTAAATATGTTGTCCTGGTGCTTTTAGATCTGTCTGCTGAGTTCGACACCGTCGACCACGCCACTTTAATCACTCGTCTTGAGAACTGTGTGGACACTAAGGGCGCCGCTCTCAACTGGTTCCGGTCGTACCTAACCGACAGGAGTTTTTGTGTAAAAATAGACAGTTTTATGTCTTCCACAGCTCCTTTACCACATGGGGTTCCCCAGGGCTCAATTCTTGCCCCAATCTTATTTGCGCTTTACCTTCTCCCCCTTGGTTCTATTTTTAGGAAGTACGATATTGCATTTCATTTTTATGCCGATGATTGCCAGATTTATTTTCCCATGGCACAAAATAACACGGTTCAACGTCTTATTGACTGCCTGCACGACATCAAAGCCTGGCTTTCAGCTAACTTCCTGAGCCTAAATGAAGACAAAACAGAAGTTATGTTGTTCGGTCCAAGTCGCTCTCCCTCCCCCA